>NC_091933.1:19289598-19889598 GCF_041260155.1 Ptychodera flava | reverse complement strand
TGGCCAAGTCCTTCAAGCCATATATGCCGAGCTGTGAAAGCTCATCAGATATGCAAATTATAAATTAGCTGACATGAAAATGTGAAATGACTTTCGATATTGTTTTAACCAGGTATAATCATCAATGTTGTCATGTTTTGCCAACTTTGATCAAGTAAATCCCAGTATATATCCCTAATAAGCAAAGTTCATTAAATATGTAATTAGGAATTGACTTAAGTAAAATGCTTAATGATTGTCAATAATGTTGTATCATGGTATCTGCAATATATGTAGCAAGTTTTGTCAACTTTGGTCAAGTCAATTCAGATATATATCTCTAATTAGGAAAGTTCATTAAACATGCAAATTAGGAATTTGCTGAAGAGAAAATGATTAATGACTTTCAATAATATGTATTACAGTGTCTGAAATGTACATAGCAAGTTACATCAATTTTGATCAAGTCAATTCAGATGAATATCCCTAAGTATGAAAATTCATTTAATATGCAAATTAGGAATTGGCTGAAGTAAAAATAGCGTCAATGACACTGTAGCTCCCATCCTGGACTATTTAGTGTTTGTTCTCTGGTCAGATATTTGAACATGTGTGAAAGGGATAAAGTGCATGAAGTGAAAATACTTAAATGAAATGTACTGGAGACAGTGAAATATGTTTAATGTAATTATTCAGAATATAAAATGGAAAAATACAGAATTAGATATATCGAATACTGTGATACAACCATTAACTCAACAAGTCATTTACAATGACATAGTCCCCACTTGTAATAGGAGTACTAGTCTTGATGGGGCAGGAAAATGTGGTCATTAAGAAGTATCATTGGAGTGTATATGTTGAGATCTATGGGCACATAGGTCTATGTCGTTGTTCCCAATTTGAAACACATGAGGCATGTCTAAGTTACGGTTCTAAATCGGGAAAAAAGATCAGACCTCTAGCAGTATTGGCCAGCCAAGAAATACATATGCGCATTATAAATGAGGTACAAGATGTGACATCTTAAGGTCTAATATCCTATCAAAATTGGAGGGTATAGAACTTGTGGTTACTGAAATATGCATATATATGTATAATCAAGGTCAAAGGTCATCAAGGTCACATGACATTTTCAAAAAAAAATTATATTCCTAATTAATCACTATATGCCAAAAAATCAGATCTCTAGCTCTATTCGCTTGCCCAGAATTAGATGTGTACATAATTAATGAGGTAAAGCGTGTGTTGTCATAAGGTCTCCCATCCTACTAAATACAAAGGACATAGCACTTGTGGTTACTTATTTATTGACATAAACATATATTTTAGGTAAAAGGTCATCGAGGTCACATGACATTGGTCAAAAAATTTCTCTCCTATAGTTATCCCTATATACCAAAAATCAGACATCCAGCTCTATTGGCTCGCTCAGAATGAGATATGCGCATAATTATTGAGGTAAAGTATGTGGCGTCATAAGGTGTCCCATCATACCAAACATGAAGGCTGTAGCACTTGTGGTTACCGAGTTATGGAAAATATGTATATTGGAGGTCAAAGGTCACCGAGGTCACGTGACATTTTGTCAAAAAAATTGTATTGCTAAGTTATCCCTATATACCAAAAATCAGACCTCTAGCTCTATTGGCTCGCTCAAAATTTGATATGCGCATAATTAATGAGGTACAATATGTGGCGTCATAAGGTGTTTCATCATACCATACATGAAGGCTGTAGCACTTGTGGTTACTGAGTTATGGACAAATATGTATATTTGTGGTCAAAGGTCACCGAGGTCACGTGACATTTTGTCAAAAAAATTGTATTGCTAAGTTATCCCTATATACCAAAAATCAGACCTCTAGCTCTATTGGCTCGCTCAGAATGAGATATGCGCATAATTAATTGGGTACAATATGTGCGTCATAAGCTGTCCCATCATACCATACATGAAGGCTGTAGCACTTGTGGTTACTGAGTTATGGACAAATATGTATATTTGAGGTCACAGGTCACCGAGGTCACGTGACATTTTGTCAAAAAAATTGTATTGCTAAGTTATCCCTATATACCAAAAATCAGACCTCTAGCTCTATTGGCTCGCTCAAAATTAGATATGCGCATAATTAATGAGGTACAATATGTGGCGTCATAAGGTGTTTCATCATACCATACATGAAGGCTGTAGCACTTGTGGTTACTGAGTTATGGACAAATATGTATATTTGAGGTCAAAGGTCACCGAGGTCACGTGACATTTTGTCAAAAAAATTGTATTGCTAAGTTATCCCTATATACCAAAAATCAGACCTCTAGCTCTATTGGCGCGCTCAGAATGAGATATGCGCATAATTAATGAGGTGCAATATGTGGCGTCATAAGCTGTCCCATCATACCATACATGAAGGCTGTAGCACTTGTGGTTACTGAGTTATGGACAAATATGTATATTTGAGGTCAAAGGTCACCGAGATTACGTGACATTTTGTCAAAAAAATTGTATTGCTAAGTTATCCCTATATACCAAAACTCAGACCTCTACCTCTATTGGCTCGCTCAGAATGAGATATGCGCATAATTAATGAGGTACAATTTGTGGCGTCATAAGCTGTCCCATCATAACCATACATGAAGGCTGTAGCACTTGTGGTTACTGAGTTATGGACAAATATGTATATTTGAGGTCAAAGGTCACTGAGGTCACGTGACATTTTGTCAAAAAAATTGTATTGCTAAGTTATCCCTATATACCAAAAATCAGACCTCTAGCTCTATTGGCGCGCTCAGAATGAGATATGCGCATAATTAATGATAATTATGTGGCGTCATAAGCTGTCCCATCATACCATACATGAAGGCTGTAGCACTTGTGGTTACTGAGTTATGGACAAATATGTATATTTGAGGTCAAAGGTCACCGAGGTCACGTGACATTTTGTCAAAAAAATTGTATTGCTAAGTTATCCCTATATACCAAAAATCAGACCTCTAGCTCTATTGGCTGGCTCAGAATTAGATATGCGCATAATTAATGAGGTACAGGATGTGGTGTCATAAGGTCTCCCATCATACCAAATATGAAGGCTGTAGCACTTGGGGTTACTTAGTTATGGCCATATATGTATATTTAAGGTCAAAGGTCATTGGGGTCACATGACATTTTGTCAAAAAAATTGTATTGCTAAGTTATACCTATATACCAAAAATCAGACCTCTAGCTCTATTTGCTGGCTCAGAATTAGATATGCACATAATTAATAAGGTACAGGATGTGATGTCATAAGGTCTCCCATCATACCAAATATGAAGGGTGTAGCACTTGTAGTTACTGAGTTATGGACATATAGTCATATTTAAGGTGATCACATGACATTTTGTCAAAAAATTTGTATTGCTAAGTTATCCCTATATACTGATTTTCACTTTGTTTAGTGTGATTAGATATTATTTTAGCTGAAAAAAGGGTCCAGGGAAAGTAAGGAAAATCCAGTATTCCACAGTGTAACAATTGGCTGAAAATATAAAATTTCTTTCAGTCTCTTGAATCCGAAACCGAATCCGAAACCGAATCCGAAACCGAGTCTAATTTCAGCATCGTCTAGCCAGAGTGTAACGTGGGGATAGCGCCCTCAAACCACAGATACCGGCTTCCCATAGACTACAATGTATCAGAAAAATTAAAACTGTTATAACTTCATTAATATGCAAGCCACGCCCACCAAAACCTTTTCAGTTCTAGCCATTGAATTCTGAAGATGTCTACCAAATTTGACTGAAATACGTTCAGGCCGTTTTTGAGAAAATGGACCAACAGACAGACAGACAGACAGACACACAGACAGACAGACGGACAGACAGACATCGCTACGACATATGCTCACGTGTGTGAACACGTGAGCAAAAAATCACCGATAACAAGAAACATTTACAAGTTAGACAGGTTTACACTTCCCCAGTCCTGCGAAACGAAAATCTGACCTTTATTTCATCTGTCACGCAACATTGACGAAAATCAGGGAACACAAAAAATGACTACTCCATCGGAGTCAAATACACGACCTCTAACCTTTTGGTACTGTTTTAGCCTAAAGAAACACCAAAGTTCGGATAAGCTACACATGTTTACATCCGCAAAGTACTAGAAAATACATTTGTAACACTGACTTTCGCTGTCAGGAGAAACTTCGTGATAAATCGGGACTATCCATCGGTTGATGGATTCAGAAGCAGTAAGGTAGACATGCATTTACACAAAGCTGAACGCTGTCCTCGTAAATTTGGCCATTCACAGTTTTCAAACAACAACATTTCAGTAGTTAACATACATACTTTACCGTATCATGGAGCACTCCTCGCACAGAAAATATTCCGACGGTTAAAAAACTGCAAAAACGAGGGAAAATTCGAAGATACACGGACGATTGCAGAATGTAAACAACTCTGTGATGTCAACTGCTGTCAAGTCTGGAACTGCAGCGGTATGTGTTTCGGATTTCTATTCGAAACTTTGTCACTTTACAGCAACATACTGACTCCCTGCAGACTTCTAGTTGCGTCGAATCTCGCTACCAATATGTAAAAAGTACTTTAAAACCATTTTGACGAATTCTTCTCAAAGTAGTTGTAACACTTTTATTTCTAAAAATGGACTTGCGGGTAATCCGAAATAACTTGTAATCCGAAAACATTATTACCGTATACCCGCATGCACGTGTCTATGAACCGGACGTTGTGCAGTCCCCGACCTAGTCGGCAGAGACCCTGCGATTTGCGTTCTTCCCTGTTGGAACACACGCGCGCCCTTCGGAGACGCGACGCGAATCCCAGGGTCTGGACGTTCTTGCAAGCGACCGGTCGGATTTCTGCCTGATCCGGGTACTTTATAGAACTCCATGCATCCGTCAATCAGAAACAAATGACAAGTACCACAAGCAAATAAAATTAAAATGACAAATGAAAGAAACCGCGAATATAGGTCTGCTAGCTACTAGTATAATATTCTCTGCGTCCAGTAAGATAGGTTTTTCTTTTGATGGCACTACCTTATGAATATTCATATCCTTGCAAGAACTGACAGTCGCTGTGTCTGACAGCGCGTGCTCACAAATGCACGGCGTAGCCTTCGAATGCAGGCCCATCGTGGGCGCGCACAACAAGGCACAGCGACTGTGGAGAGTCTATCCCCGACCCATTAACACCTCTTAATTATTCAAAGATAGATCGCAAGCTGCTAATCCCATAGACCCTTTGTTCTCTATCGCAGTTGCCTGTCCCGTTTTTCTCGAGGGTCTATGGTCCAATACAGTATAGGCTATGTGCCCTACACATATACTATGTAGGAACTATATTCATATGTATGGGGCACACATATATTATCTTATACTTATCTTATACCCAGTTTTTCAAAGGAAAAAAGACCCAAAAGGATAAACAAATAATACCGACCTACATGTACCTAACCATGTTGAAACAATCTCGCCCGCTGAACAGAATTCTTCCTTCACCTCATTAGTGTGTCTTAGGCCTACATCAGGTTTTGTGGTAGACTCTCCACAATCGCTGTGCCTTGTTTTGTGCGCGCCGCGATGGGCCTGCATTCGAAGGCTGCGCAGCTGTGAGCACGCGCTGCCAGACACAGCGACTGTCCGTTCTTGCAAAGATATGAATATTCATAAGGGTAGTGAAGTCTAAAGAAACACCTATCTAACGGGTGGAGAGAATATATTCTAGAAACTGGTAGACCTATATACGCGGCATGTTTTTATTTTTAATTTTTAATTTTATTTGGCTATGCTACTTGTCATTTGTTTTGATTAACGGGTGTGTGGCGTTCTATAAAGTACCCGGATCAGGCAGAAATCCGACCGGTCGCTTGCAAGAACGTCCAGACCCTGGGATTCGCGTCGCGTCTCTGAAGGGCGCGCGCGTGTTCCAACAGGGAAGAACGCGAATCGCAGGGTCTCTGCCAGACTAGTTTTGTGGCTGTGAGACGCTTTAAAATTGTCATTGTTGTTTTTATGTTGTTGGAGACGAAACCATCATGTTCAAAAATGAGCGATTGTGTAATTTTTACCCGAGTTGGAATAGTAAGACTGTCATAATTGAATCGGGCAAGACGTTGAAGCCTATATCCGGGAATAGTTTTCTCGCCCCAAGCACAGAATGATATCGATAATATTGTCCACTGCGTGAGTTGGGGGCGCTGTCCTGAATATGGTACATCTGTCGCATGCAAACGGAGCACATGCTGTGAATCCGGAATATTTTAAAAATAATAATGAATCATCATCTCCGGAGTTGCATAATCAAACAATGAACATTTAATACGATTTATAAAAACCGACAGCAATACGTTATTATCTGATATGCTTCGAGTATTGGGTGATCTATCTGTCTACTGGCGGCCTAGGTTTATTATTAAGCTAACACCCGTACGTTGAGTTTTGATACATCACATCTGCATTACGCGATTTCAATTTTACAATCGAGATTACTGAGTGTACAGGACTGGGAGCCGACAGTGCATGCAGTGTATAGGAGGTAAACACTGAATCAGATGTCCAAAGGACCTGTTGAATGGCGAGGCGTAACCTTGTACATGGAAACCGAAGCATACAATTGATGAATTTTTTCAAAATTATCAGAACAGGATGTATCATGAAAGGTTGCAGTTAAGTCTTCATATAAGAGAGTATTGTCCAACGGCCAACAAAAAAGGAATCCGTTAATGAAGCCTTATGTTCAGTTAGTCAGCGTGAACAAGAGACAAGGAGATGTTTTTATGGCCAACGGTAGCAAACTGTTTGGATGTTGTCATCGTTTTGAAATGCTGATCGCTTTTTCTGGTTACTCTACTCGTGTCACTAAAACTCGAAACTTCAATCACTGAACTCTCGTTTAATAGCGCTGATCGCAAATGACGTCACTATTCTCTCTCATTAATATGCATAAATAAACATTTGTCCGCATTTTCCGCATAAACGACGAAAATGAAACCTGCGAGTGTTAGAATGGCTATTTAGCGTCACACTTATTTGTATGAATTGATGACTGAGACTACAAGCTGCAACAACAGCCGCGCATACAACGACAAAATTTGTCCGAATTTCAGCATATTTGTCCGAAAGTCGCGCGCGTGCAGCTATATTTAGTAACAAACCCGAAATCGCGATCAACGCTATTGCCCTACTATTCTTAGAATTCGTACTTTGCTACATTCTAATGCTGGAAGTGATTCAGATGTGACTTCGCTCACTGAAACTGTGAGATCCTTCATAGTTGATGTAGGTATACCGTTTGAATACTTTTTTTTAAGTTCGTCGAGAGTGAATCTCGGGAGTATGAGGAGTTTTCATTGGAGTCAAGCAACTGATTCCTACACGAACAACTGAGGTGACCCCGTCGCTCAAAAATAACAGCATGAGAGAAGGGGAAATCGGTAGAAAACAAAATCAAAGACAGTTGAGGGAGTTTGGGAGAAAACTGACCACTCGCCGCTGCTTATGAACCCCATTATCTTTAATTTTAACAGCGGTTCCGTCACGAGACTGATTGGCCTTTCACTAATCCAAGAGCCATCGGTAGTATATCTTGGTCGAAATTTGCGTGAGTTGCGTTTTAGGGTAGTACATGATACACACTGCTCCCCTGGCATTAACAAAAGAGCTCTGTAGAACTGTACAGCCTGCATGTCTAGTCCGTGCTTTCTTTACAATGGCTTCAGGTGAACACAGAAGCAACACGGGACTAGTATAACAGTTACTTTTTTTTACAATAATGCTTTGACGAGCAAATTTTTCCCAGCGGTGAACTTCACTATGGTCCATAGCAGTCGACGGTCAAGTCAGCTGACTGGGCAGGGTAAGTAACACACACGCAGTTGGGGGAGTCAGTTGCACTGATTCTCGTGAAGAGCTTCACTATTGCAATCCACGACGCCATTCCATTGAATCATGGGATAGCTCTTGCTGACTAGGAACGCATCGCAGGATTGATATCACATTCCGCTGCACTTTTCATGGAAACAGAGATGTAAGCCCTGTAAACGACGGTCTTTTACCCGAAAATGTGAATGACGTGTGTGCATCTCTGATATAACCGAAACACTTATCTAAATACCATCTTCATTTCAACATCCAGCCAACAAACCCAGATAGCATCACTTCTTCAGAATCTGTCAATTTTTATGCTCTTGGCGTCGATGACACAAATAGTCTTCCGGAGGCGCCTGCTAATTGCATGTTAGCATTTTACTACTAATGGTAATGTGAGTTTAAGTTGCCACCTGCCCGTAATCAATACAGTCAATTTCATAATTTTACAGTTTAGCCCATACCCACACACCAGCTTCAGACACCGTGAAAATTCATAGCCACCACTGGCAAGCAGCGGACACAGTCAGCGCATCATGTAGACACAATACTTATGATAAGTGCAGCTATATCTGCTGCAATAATCGACCACTCGTCAATTTCATTCGCAAAAAGAAGTTTGAGTCTATCTGCCATGTCTATGTTCTGTCTGTCTGTCTGTCTGTCTGTCTGTCTGTCTGTCTGTCTGTCTGTCTTTCTCTCTATCTGTATCTCTATGCTTGTATCTATTCGCCTGTATCTCTGTCTTTGTTTCCCTAACTCTCCCTATTCCCATCTCTGCATCAGTCTCACAGTCTCTTTCGGACATACACTAGACGCACTTTAAACCACATTACTGAGCTTGAGAGCTCAATTTTGATCGAAACCTGGTCAGAGTAATTGAATAATCATTGGAGTTATTGTCACCGAAACAAAAATATTGAAATTAGCCCTTTTCACGGCTATGTCATTGTTGGATTTTTGCTTTTATTAATTTAGCACAATTGCTCTGTGGACCGTGCGTCGCAAACCGACCACCTTCCCACTCATATGGGAATCGTCACAGAATCGAACAAAGAGCTGTAGGTGCAGTTTACCGCTGACTCGTATTGCAATTTAAAATGCAATTAAAAGAAGTAAATAGAAAGACGGGAGCGCTAATTCCAAAGAATGCATACTTCAAAATTACATTATGTATTACAAAGAAACAACCAGAGCGTGGTTACTAGAAAGTTTACCGACAACATGTACCGTAATCGGTTTTCAATAAATAACAAACTATTTACATCTATTTACATACACAGTCAGAAAAGGTGTCTTTCGGGTCCTTTTAGTATTTAACAAAACAAATGAGGAGGTCACTGAACTTGAGGTCGATGGCCAGACACAACTCCGGGGACAGTTCCTTGAGATGCAAGGCGAATTATGCTAGCTTAGGTAAAACATTAACGCATGAATAATTTTCAATTTGCACTTTGCGGAATTCAATTTAAAGGACCTCCAATTCGCAAGAATAATTCGATTTATCCTTCTTGCGACGTGTTTGTATGTCTCTGCAATTTGAAGCCTGCAAGTCAATACGTCAACCTCAACGGGACAGGAATCTTTCAGTGACGCACGTAAGACTTTTGAGCGAGTAATCCCTCTGTAATACAATTATGTATACTCGTGGCAGACAGGACAAATTACACAGACAACTAATAAGGTCAAAAAAGGTAATGTGCGTGTTTCCATTAACATGTCTGCGTGAAATATGGTAGGTCGGTCGGGAACCTTTTTTTCCATTGTTTATTTTTAATGGAGTGCGACTAATTAGAAGACTGGTAACAGCACAAGAAAAATTAATTCCAAATCGTTTCTGTTTTCAAAATATAAAGAAAAGTTTTAGTTGGGAGGCTTTTACATTGAAAGTCAGCTGAGAATAAACTACGAATTGATCTAAATCATCTCTCTTGTGTGATTGGTTTGTAAAGTTATTTCAAATTTTACTACTGGACCAGTACTTGCAGCGGCAATTTAGACGGACGATAGTGTTGTTTCACAGTGGGTCTCGATCCACTGTAATTGTTCAGGTATAGCAATAAAAACCAGTCAGCCGGTAGGAACTGATCGATGTGTGTGTGTCGTTTTCATGAGAGAGAGAAAAAACTAAATGGTTCAGAATATTCGACCATTGGTAAATAATGAGGTCTTTTTTCAACTTTAACTTTTTTGGGCAACTTCAAGAAATGCCAAGATAAAGGCAAGAGTACAGCTTGACTGTGACTCATCTGCTATACAATGTGACATTGTCATTGGGCGATATAGCAATGTTATACAATTGTCTAAATCTACAGTGTACCCTGCAGACAGAGTACTCCCCGGTGTGTGCTTTATTATGGCTCAGTATACAGTCCTTCGAACAGTGCCACTGCTGTGGCAAATTCAGAAACAGGTTCTCAAAACAATTACACAAGTGTGATGACATTCAGATCAATTTCATTCTCAGCTGACCTGCACTATTAAGAAGGGTATCGTCACGTTACCTCAGCTGTCACAGACATATTTTTCCATATTTGGTACATAGATAAGGAAAATGTGGATTATCTACAAGTGTCATACAACAATGCTTTACGCATTCTCTTGTAGTTTACCACGTGACTGCAGAGCTAGTAAAACGGCTGTATCAAACATCGTTCCATCCTTCGATGCTCTCAGAAGAAAACGGTCGTATGATTTCATCAGACTAGTGACAACTGTCTTCAGACGAAAATGGTGAGTACCGATGCAGTCGTCTTTTCAGAATATTACAAATCTTATAGAAAGTCGATATACGATAGGTAATTTGGAGTAACAGCTTGGTCCTTTTAAATTAACAGAGGATTGTGTCGTGGATTTTATCTGTTAGTTAATGCGAAAGTTAGTGGTTGGCTGAAAGTCCACCTCTGCGTCTACGCAGCCCATAGACGTGTATATATACACGTCAAACCAACATGTTGGTTTGGCGTGTATCTACACACGTCTATTTGCCGGGCTGCGCAGGTGCAGATCGGACTATTAGCCAACAAGTAACTGTGGTTAACATCCTTTTTACTTTGTTGTTCTGTTGTATGATGTGTGTTTTCATATGGTATGTACAGACGATTTCTGTATTAAATAAGAACTAAACAAATCAATAAAGAAGTGTTTCTACTTACTCAGATGTTAGAGTATCCTTCTAGTGTACTTAGGATCGCTTGCTAGTCTGTTGTATATACGGTAGAGAACATCCAACTTGTCTTAATTTCCTAGCAATTTCTCCTATGCACTCAATGATTATCCTAAAATAAATAAACATTTGGAAAGGTTATTATAATGATGATGATGATGATGATGATGATGATGATGGTGATGATGATGATGATGATGATGATGATGATGATTATCATCGTCGTCGTCGTTGTTGTTGTTGTTGTTGTTGTTGTTGTTGTTGTTGTTTTATCATCATTATTTTAATCCGTTGCTTCTGTTGTTGACCTGATTACGTCTTTTTTGTGAGTGATCAAAATGCACACCGAGGGCGCCACTGTTGTGACTGTGAGGTGCAGACGTTAGTGTATCTGTGCTTTTAACACACGTCATCAGCGTGTGTTTACGAAAAAGAACTGAGCAGAGGACAATACGAATCCAAAACGATCACGCGACGCTATTAACGTGGTAAACGTTTGAAAATATTATGCGCACTGCAATGAGATAACAGTGTGTAACAAAGATTATGTACATTAAAATAAAATGAACAGGGGATATATGAACACGCCTTTGTACAAACTTGCCTTTGAGACGCTGAACACCGAGGCGATGTTGTCCACAGAAAGACAAAGCAGCGAAAAATGATATATGATATGAGCGATGTAAACTTTGAATAAGGCAGCGAAAAGGCGTGTGTTTTACACCATATTTCTCCAAAGTATATTTTATTTTCTGGTCGTTTACTGTACTGATATCAACAGCAATGAATTTCAATATTGCGTGGGATTCGTAAATGACACCCTCTTAGGCAGTCTCCGCTTGCCTCATCATTTAATTACCGCAAGGTTAGGGGGCCCAAGCCTAAAAAGTAAATTTCAACTGTAAGCCTGCAGCTTTACCCCGTTTGACTCCCTAATCCCGCCAAAGACGATAGAAAATAGCGAAGTGATTACATTAGGTAAAATAGAGGACAATACAAGCAATGAGCAAGAAGTCATCAAAGGGGATTGAAAGTAATGAATGGAAACAGAGGATAAAACAAGAAATGAGCAAATTATTGAGGAATGATAGCATTGAATGGAAATTATGAATATCGATTGCGTTCTAATTACAAAGACTCATGTAAACTCTGAAAAGGACAAGGAGTGAACTTTCAGAAGCGAAAGGTGACCAATTGCCCCCTTCAAGGACTTCTGCTCATGATGTCCTTTTGAGAGATATCTTGAATTACCCTTCCACTGAGAAAATACCAACTTTACACATAGACCCTCGAGAGTTTTACTCGAGGGTCTATGCTTTACAGTATTCGCCATGGATGTCGTAACATCGCTTCCGAAGCCCTCGTTACGTCAATAATGGCTTTTCAGCATCGTAAATCAAGAACCTTCTACGGCATTTGCTTCGACGTGTTACTCATTGAGCAGTTTAACGGTGGGAGAGAATTGAGCAGTCTGGTTGCTCGCTATTCAGGAAATCTTTGCACAAGACTCTCTCTCTCTCTCTCTCTCTCTCTCTCTCTCTCTCTCTCTCTCTCTCTCTCTCTCTCTCTCTCTCTCTCTCTCTCTGCTCTCTCTCTCTCTCTTTCTCTCTCCCTCCCTTTCTCTCCTCTCTCTCTCTCTCTCTCCCTCCTGTCTCTCTCTCCTCCCCTCTCTCTCCTCTCCTCTCTCTCTCTCTCCTCCCTCTCCTCCCTCTCCCTCCCTCCTCTCCCCTCTCTCTCTCTCTCTCCCTCTCTCCCTCTCTCTCCTCTCTCCCTCCCTCTCTCTCTCTCTCTCTCTCTCTCTCTCTCTCCTCTCCTCTCCTCTCTCTCTCTCTCTCTCTCTCTCTCTCTCTCTCTCTCTCTCTCTCTCTCTCTCTCTCTCTCTCTCTCTCTCTCTCTCTCTCTCTCTCTCTCTCTCTCTCTCTCTCTCGGCGAAACATTCACAGTGATATAAAAACAGTGTAATTGAGAGGCTAAAACACGATCTAATGGTATTATTCCTTAATGTAGTTTCAGACAGATTACCCCCGCACCAAAAAGTTAACGAGTTAAGACTAATTTTCGACACAGGATCCTCGCAAAGGATTATGTGGAATACCGACAGGCATTTCAAGGCTGTCTGACTGAAAGAAAAGGAAAATTGTGAACCAGATAAAGAAGACTTAATTAGCTATTGAAAGAAAACTCAATGTGAAATCTTTGGTTTAAAAAACTCTGAACAATTATTTGGAGTGTTCATACTACCCAAAGGCTTAACAAACGTATTGTCGCTATTTTTGTGTTCGTTAAGTTTGTTTTGTTTGCGATAATTCCGCGTTAATCGAGTGATCTTTTCACACAAGGCTCAACAGGTGTTATGTTATTCCATTGTGTAGCAAGCATTCAAAAGAATTGCAGGGGCATTGTCATCGTTATTGTTTTATTGGGGAACAAAATCAACCCCTTCAGTTGTGTGTTGGAGTATACACCTCTTTCATCAAACGTGTTAAAGCGACGAAGTACCGTGTTTTGGTCACTATCGAAGTGTTAAATAACCATTAGGCCTATATATAAACCTGCCCCGAGCGTACACAGAAATACAACAATTACTCGATCTCCGTGCCATAAGATCACCTTCATTGGTGTTCATGATTAAAGCATCGGTGAGCAGTTTGAAAAAAACCTCAAATGAGATGCAAGTCTGTGTGCAATTCTTTGTTTCAAGCAAGCAAGCGAGAAAAAGATAGCAACATCAATGTTCCAAAGTCTGCACTGCGGGTCGCAAATGGCATGGCCAAAAGTGCAAAAGTTGCATAGTTGCAGTTTTCAGACAACTTGATTGTTGCCTCTAAGACTTGTTGTTGCTTGTCCTACCGACCCCTACGCCCCTGAAAGAAAACTCACTGCTGGGAATGTACACAGCTTTGCCAAAGTTCCGAAATTGAAACATGCCACATACTCTTACAGGAATGAGCATGGCTTTCTTCCTGTCTGTTGATTAGTTTTCGTTTTAACGGATATAACGTTAACTCGACCAGTGCCGGTCTCTAGCATTTACTCAAAATACACACGCTTGGTAAATGGCATTAGCCCAAGACTTCTTACGACGACAGTCTTTCTGGGACAAAAATTGTATACAGTACTCATGAAGTATGGAGAACAAAATCAAAGAAATTACTGACATATATAGGAAGACGCCATAACACGAAATGTGCGAAAGTACGAACAAAAAAAATGACGTTTGACGAATTATCAAGATTGTATGATAATTCAGGTAAATTGAGCCGGACAGTGCAAATGCGTCATACGCCGTCGTAGTATGAATCGGTGTGGTTCAATGTCGACAATGTATTGGTCAGTACATTCAAAAATAAAGCATTCAGTTCCATGTTAAGTTTACGGTCAAAATGACAATGCAGCCTCGATGGCCTGAAGATTATTGCCGCGGGTTGTAGTCATATCATTCACATATGTCAATAACCGACTTTGCCATAGAATTTGCTGTTATGTCTGCTGATTGAAAACGTGACGTTACCATAGGAAGAACAGTTTACAAAATGTCCGTGGTACCCAGGCCGAAAAGTGGGATACCATTGACTTTGAGTCATCACAGGTGTGTTTTCACGCTCGAATGCTCTCAAAACACAGTTGCATTTTCTATGGGGATATCCGAGAAAAAGTCATGTTATTTTCTTTACCATTTCTTACTACTATGCATGTGCATTAGAGTCGACATATAAAAGAGCGACGCCAGTCGACGATGTGTTAGTGTCGACATTGAAAGAAATGAGAAATTACGGAAAACGAACAGATATGGAAATTAAGGTTTCTTTATAGGCAACACAAAAAACGCTCAGCAGATGAACAGAAAGGTTTAAAGGGAGGTGGTCACCGGAACTGCGCCTGAGCAACTTTCTTGTTCACAATGTATTTCATGCCCAATTTCTAGATGCATTAGGTCAATAAAGCTGTGATTTAAATTTTACAGGGACACTATGACAAACCTGCCTTGACTTTCATCGATCGCCAACGTATCTTGGATACATTGGTCGTATTCGTCCCATACGACAATTTAGCCTAGGGGATATATTCCGACGACCCCCTTCCCACGCTCATCTGTCTTTTTATCGAAACATGGGACCTTCGTTCTGGGCATTACACGTTGACTACTTATGGAGTGCACTTCTCAAGCAGCACACCGAATAAGTTCAGGTAACGAGCACAATTAATGCTGGGGAGAAAATATTCAGCATTCTCTACCAGGAGATTTTGAGGGGTGGGCCAACCTCCCTTTTTAGCAATCTTGTCATACGTTAATAACCGAACAAAATATTTTCACAACAAAGGAATACGCATTGTTATGCCGCCCCTTTGACTTTTACAAGGCCGTGGAGAGCACTGGTATTTGTCAGTCGAGTTCTTGTGGCACCTCAACATGAACCAACATTTTAGATCCCCTTTTAGAGCCCCTGTTGGCACTCAAACTTTGAGAGGCCCCTCCCAATATAAAACATAGAGGACAGGCGTCGACTGGTCCCATAAGCTTCCACTATTGTGTACGTGTATCCATGGAGCTACATGGTGTATCTATCTATACATCTATCTATTATATCTATCTACAAAAGTTTATCTCTCTCTCAATTGCATGTATGATAAGCAAAGAAAACTAGTTTACGAAAGAAGTGTAGTCTGTCACATATGGTATGATATGATGACTTGAACAGTAAATAATTTACGCCCAACTCTCTTCTCTGGAATTTTCCCCATCCGAACACGCATTCGTTTTTCGTACGCCCCCTGAGTTCCTCATCTGCCCCCTGCCGTTTATTGTGCCCATTCCCGAGCTCAAAGTATGGCGACGATCCTTTGAGTTTTCTACTGAATTAACTTGAGCATTAAGACTGCGAGGGGAGTGTTATGTGCTACAGCTACATGTAATGTGCTGTCACTATAGTCTCAGTTTTAACAGGTATATATTCTTGTGAGGCGGATGGCCAGGCAGTCTTCCAATGTTTTGAACCCCTACTTCAGTGTGTGTGACAAATGAAAAGAGAACGCACTCGAAAGGAAAATGCTTTCGTCAGTCAAACTTTCTGTTTCATCTGAACTGTTGCTGCAAGGAAATGTTTGATTGATCTCAGAAAAAGTTCGTGTCTTGTAGAGGTGGCACTTGAGGGGTAATAAGGCATGTACATAGATTAGTAGTGAGACATTTTTGTAACTTTTACGTCATAGCAGCGACAGCGGGTAATTACGTTTGTTACGATATGATAGGACAATTTGTCACTATTGTGGATGAATTTAGCCAGCTCTCACAGCGGCAAGGTTAACGTTGATTCCGCCATAAATACTATGAACAGAATGAACTTGAACGTGCAAAACTCACCCTGAACACAGCGAAATATGAAACATATGTTTCCGTAGTGACAGCAGACAATCTGCACGCGTACGTTCATCGGTTACCGTCATCGGCGGGTGATATTTCCTTGGGAATGGAGCAATGTCTTTCAAACAAGCCGGTGAAATGATGGGTTGACGAACGGCTACACAGCATACGCACCTACTGGTTTGCCTTGCCTCGTCACGTGATCATAATTGCCGATGACACGTTTCATTTGCATGTAGCGGTGTCGCTGTTGTCGTCATTACAATCGTGTTCATTTGCATAAAAATGACGTAACTCAATGACGGAGCTCGGCAATCAAAGGAACAGGTCAGATGAAATTAATGAGGCGCAATATTTGAAAGTCTGCTAGACAAGATTATCGACGCCCACACTGCCATATTGTTTCCGATGAATTACACATGATCGATTGCCATTATCTGCTTCCTTTGAATAAAGTTGCCATCACTGCTTCGGATTCTACTAGGACTGTTATACCCCGATTCTTGTCCTAAACCAAATCCTCCGACCGCGGCCAAAACGGTTAGGTTTGAAATGTCCAGGTGCTGAGTGTCCCAGGGGGAGGTCCCCGGGGGTAAACGAGTTGATACCGTTCTTCGAGTTCCGGCACTCCGTCGCGATTTCAATAAGAGGTATGGGATTGACCGAGCAACTTTTGAAAAGAATAGCTCTCCACACCATTGGCAACCCTTTGGACACCACTGCAAGTTGAACCCCTATGAGTGCATTATGGGTAAAGTCATCGATAAACTTCAGACTTCATGCAAAGCATTAAGAACACAAAAATCAAGAACACATCTTATATTTAGTACAGAAGTGCATGCACACTGCATGCTACATGCTTTCATTAAAACAATATATGGTGAACGCCTTTGAGAGTATGTATGTATGTATGTATGTACACACACATATATATGTGTGTGTGTATATCTCTGTGTGTCTGTGTCTAGAGACACATAAATAATATTATGTGTGTGTTTATAGAAGATAGACAGATAAGACAAAATTACTTTCTATAAGCCGATAAAAGCCGACAAAACTACAAACTGCACTTAACGAACAAGACTCAAGTAAATGGTTATCATAGGGATTGAGAGAAAGTTCATTACCTGAGACAATCTCTATGTTTCGTGTGTTTCTGGTCGTCGCAGAAAACCCAACAAAGGGTTGTTGTTCATTAACTCGAAACCATGGACATCGCTGACTGAAACCCCGTGTCGGTTGCTATTAATCATGTATTCGAACACTGGCAGTCCCTCAAAATAAGCCTTTCTTCAGTCTCTTTGTTAACCGTTTAATGCAGGATTTCTAACACTCGGATGGTCAAATTCTTCGACCCCCCGCCACTCAGAGATCGATTGGAATAACCTTTCATGTGTTTTCTAGTGTTTGTATTCTGTATGTTAGTAGCCTTTATTCTGTTCCTCTTTTGAATCCATGTCGAAATGCCACAGTATTCAAATTGATTAATTCAGTCTTTGTCTTTGTGCTGTGTCTGATGTCTTCTGGAATAATTCAGCTTTCTATACTACTCCTTGTGTTTACAAGACTTGGTCTATTCCATTTTAGTTCATTGTACTTAGGGAGAAGAAGAAAAACGTAATAGTTTTCTCAGTATAAAGCAATGAATTATTACTCAAGTTAGAGCTATTACCCAACAGCGCTATTGTTATTGAGCACTGAAGACATATCGATGTCACTAAAGAAGCATTTCGATTCACACAATGCAATGATTCCCATCGTCTGGCAGAGGAGTGGTCAATACTGACGCCGTCGGATCTCGGCGGTTGAACCTTCGCAAAAGGCGAATCTCAGTGCGTGCTCGTGTATAGGGAGAGAAGGCATCCCCAGGGGATCAATTTGGTTGAATGATGCCTTCATCAAATCAAAGACAACCCTCGATATCTGAGAGCTCGGAGCTGTTACCGGACTGATAATTTGGCCGGCGCGGAGAGAGAGACGTAGAGCTTCAAGTGTTTGGTATTCTCCTTCACAAAACTGGGTAATTGGTGTTTAATGGCCGATTTACTCGTGATTCAGCCGATTTCTTGTTCAAATCCCTGATTTGAATTCGCAATCGCATTGAGTATTGGAGCAGAATCGATTATCAGGTAAATCGGCGCCGAAATGAAAAATACATAACATCGGTACCGATATTTACGATGAAAAACGTGGCAATAATTAGTTGGGACAGATATAAAATTTAGCTGTTCGATATTTTAACATCAGCCAGTATTTCGTTCTATCTTCACATGAACGGAGTTGGTAACGATTGTTCAAGAATTACAATGGAACATTGAACTGTTATAGGTAAGATAACATAACACTTGTCAGAGCTCTCTCCTTTCCTCTGTCTGTCTGTCTGTCTGTCTGTCTGTCTGTCTCTGTGTGTGTCTCTCTCTCTCTCTCTCTCTCTCTCTCTCTCTCTCTCTCTCTCTCTCTCTCTCTCTCTCTCTCTCTCTCTCTCTCTCTCTCTCTCTCTGATTTTACCCTCGGTGAAGTCGAAAGAAGAGTTCAGTCTGCAACTTTTCCCGAAAAACGAATAATAAACTTGAGATTAAGTTTCAACGACCGATTTTTCATTCCGTTAATCACTCGCGACTTACTTCTGCTTTTTCCCGTAATGGCTTACTGTCGCATTCAATTAAAAATGTCGGATATTGTAGATTCGTTGATACACTGAGGTTATGTGCATACGCGCAGGACCGCGTGTGAGTGTCACAAATGCGTGATGTTGCCATAGGTGATTGTGGTTAATTTCGCACGCACCATGCAATAAAGCATCAGTAAAGATTTGATTTCTCAATTATCATAATAAGTTTCGCGCCTGTCGGCAGCCATAATTTATCAGGTAAACATGGTATATCATCTCATATTTTATTACTGGTACAAAACTTGCAACTGGCACTACTCCATAGGGCTTTACATCTGTGGCATTGATAGCCATATTGACATAAGGGAGCCTTCAGTAATTACAGGGGGGTGGGCCGGGGGAATTTCGCAAACACCTGTACCGTAAAATGTGACCCTCCCCCCATCCTCCTGTCTAAAATGTGACCCTCCCCCTTGTCCGACATTCCAAAACTTGACCCTCCCCCCCCCCAACCACTGCCGTATTCTCCCCGGGAATAACTAAAACAGTATCAACTAATTTACATAACGATTGGTTCAATTGTTATGTTAGGGACAAATTACAGAGGGGAGGGCTGGTGTTTTTGGAGGGACAGTCGCAATTTATCACGCAAGAATTTTTGAAGAGATATGGTATTTCATACAGTTTAGGGAGGGTCACCATATTTTATGCAACTATAAGAAGGCAAGATGTAGCTGATTTAGTGCTTCATCCAAAAATATCAAATCATAATACATGGAGTCTATCAGGCAAATTATTGACAATTTACCCCACAAAACATGCTATATCTGTATTTTATATATGTTTGATAATGTATTTAAATGTACTTTGCTTGAATCGGGAAGTAAAATGAACATTTGTGTACAAGAAATTGATTTCTGAATTTCATCTAAAAAGTTGGTTCACTATCCATGGTGTTTATGATGAAATTATGAATAGTTTTTTCCAATACAAAAATAGGTAAATCTTTGCATTTGTGTACTCTTGATTATTGATATTAATTTTCTTGATAAGACTAGAGTGGTTACAAGTCTATGGTTGTGTAAGAAATTTGATTTTGGAATTTCACCAAAATGTCGATTCACTATGCATTGGGGTCTATGATGAAACTATGAATAATTTTTTTTCAGTACAAAATTAGATAAATCTGTGCATTTATGCAGGCTCGATTATTTAGATTATTGTTCTTGATTAGACTACAGTGGTTACAAGTCTATGGTTGTGCAAGAAATATGATTTCGGAATTTCACCAAAATGTCCATGCACTATGCATAGGGGTCTATGATGAAACTATGAATAATTTTTTTTCAGTACAAAATTAGATAAATCTGTGCATTATGTATGCTTGATTATTAAGATGATTGTTCTTGATTAGACTAGAGTGGTTACAAGTCTATGGTTGTGTAAGAAATTTGATTTTGGAATTTCACCAAAATGTCAATTCACAATGCATGGCGGTCTATAAGTGTGTGCGTATTTTGTTGGTGATTTCCTATTCAGGAAATATCACACGGACAATCAAAGTTTTGGCCATAATATCAGCTTCTGTCAAAAGTGACCCTCCCCCAAGATAGGTTTATAAAAAGTGACCCTCCCCCTTGAACTGTTTTCTAAAAAGTGACTCTCCCCCAATTCCCCCGGCCAACCCCCCTGTAATTACTGAAGGCTCCCTAAAGGGCCATGGCAATGGTGTGTTTGCCATGTCAAGGGGACAGCAAGTGAAGAGAGGCGTCAATTTTCTTAGTAACCCCTAGGCTATGAGCAAAGTCAATGTGGACCTGGTCAGTTGGTCAATTAGGGTTTCAGATACGGTAGACATACACGGCTCTCGAATCTGTTTCCGAAATCTTACGATCACTTACGAGAGAACCATTTGATTTTTGGGGGGGGGTATGGAGGAATGGGTATGGGAGCAATTTTTTTTTTCCTGTCACAGTGACAGCATTTTTTTTTCTACTGTCAGAGCTGCATCAATTTTTTTTTCAAATGGAGTAGCAATGCAAATTTTTTTTCTTTGTCATCAAGTTTGTGATGCGTTGTATATAAGGGAGCCGTCATTATTTACGGCCTGAAACTCAGAAATTTCAAGTGACACCACCCCCACCCCCACCCCCCGTCAACCATGATGAATTTGAGTAACTCCCCTCTCTAACTCTGAAATTTTGACTGATCCCCCACTTAGAAAAGTTAAATACAAATACATGTATTTGTAAAATTTACAAAATACAGCAATTTAACAGTAAAGACCTTTGAAATCCTGATGTACTCTGCTAGACTATCATCAGTTATCTCATGATGGTTCAAATGAACCCAAGTCACAATAAAATAAAGATATAAAAGCTCACGCAGTATCTAACCATATAGTATATTGTTTAATTTGGATGGGTATTATGACAAGGTTTTCACTAGGATATCTGACCGGGCAGAATTTGAAAGTACAGGGGGAGAACACGTGAGAGGCTTAGGGGGAAAGTGTCACAGGGGCTTTCCCCTATCTTGCATGGAAAGTTTAAGATATTGATGTGTGCAATGGTGCAGTCTGGTGCGATCTGAGAGGTGTTTTTTAATTTTTTTTTTACTAAGTGAAACTGTTAGAACACCCCAAGGGGGAGAGCACGAGAGGGGGTTTCCCCCTCTCGTATTGGAAATTTTGGGAAATTGATGTGTTTAATGGTGCAATCTGAGAGGAGTTTCAGGTTATTTTGCATTTGGTAAAACTGTTTGAAAATGACATTGAACACTGCAATATTTTTTTACATTTTATGCATGATCAGTGTTTGTATCACAATATTCAACAACCAAACAATGACAATACAATTTGTGAAAAACAGTTCTGTTTGCCTGAGACAGAAGATAAATAAATATACAGGAACGGAAAATTTGTGACCTTCTTGTGTCATTTCTCCAGCTGCCAGCTTCTAATGAAAAGCATGAATATGGTATGTTTAACTGTCAAAATGGTCATTGTACTGAGGTAAATGAAAACATGTCTCTGTGATAATAAAGGATGAATTCACAACAGTTCAGTTTTGTCCTAGATCCTGTGAAAATTTTGAGAAATTGATGTGTGCCACGGTGCAGTGTAGTGCAATCCGATAGGTATTTTAAATTTGTCTTTTACCAGTAACACTGTTAGAAGAGCCAGGGGGGGAGAGCACGAGAGGGGGTACCCCCCTCTCGCATTGAAAATTTTGAGAAATGGATGTGTGCAATGGTGCAATCTGAGATGTGTTTCAATTTATTTCGCCAAAATATATTGAGTAACCCTTCCCCCTTCTTCCTCTCCCATTTTGAGTAACGCCCCCTTAAGTTTTCAATTTTTTTAGTGACCCTCTCCCTTGTATTTCCTTACATTTGTTGTTCCTCAATTTTTCATTGTCAACTTGTACATCTTTCTAATATATTTATATTGAGAGAATACTATATTGATTTTAACACTAGTTTATTGACTCCTGTCTTGTTTAAAATTTTCACAATTTACAGAAGTCAAAAAGTCCCCTTTAGATAGTGCCTATGCCATTGAGATATTGCAACAGAAATCCTGAAATATGATTTCTTGGGTCAGGAAAGGGAAGGAAAACATTGAGTGCACTGAGGTGTAAGTAGACCTATGTAGTGCATGCTTATATCATAAGTGCTGGGAAAAAAACATAAGAATTGCTTGTGGTAAAAACATTTGCGCCGCCTATGGCGGCGCGCCGGCAAAGAATACATGAGAATAGGGTTTCCAAATTTTGCTAATTTCTGGTGCATTGTGACAATTTTTTTTTTTCACTTCTGTCTGTTATGACAATTTTTTTTTTCTCAGGCCATGGCAGGATCAATTTTTTTTTTCTTCTATCTCACCTGGCGACAAATTTTTTTTCTCAAAATCCTCCATACCCCCCCCCCCAGAAATCAAATGGTTCTCCCTTACGACAGAGATCAAGATAGCTTTCCTGGCTGGAGTGAAATGGTCCTCATTATTGTTTTGGATGTTTGATGTTGAGAATGTTTGGCGCGGATTATCGATTTGTTTCGGGGTGGGATGGGGGAGTAACTGTGTCTTGGTAGGGGAGGGGACTGTGTGAATGTACTGTCAGACCACAGTCGTTTGGTGGGCTATTCAGCTCTGGGACTATTCGCCCCATAGACGAGTGTACAGAAGCGAGAAACACCTCAAGTCTGGAAACAGCATGGCTATGAAAACCACGCCATGTCACATTCCGTGTCCGATTTCACTGTGAAAATTAGCAAGTTCATCTATCATGTAACCGTCGATCGTTCCCTATCATTCTCAAAATTCATACCTGGTACTTAATTTGCTCACAAACGCTCGTTTCGTGTGATTTTCGGCGAATTCGACGGACACATCGTCAAAACATAAGCATGAGCAACATTCCGGTCACCTATTGGGTACCTCCACTTTACTGATGTTGGCGCCGCCTATCCATGAGGGATGACTGGAATGTTGCTCACGTTTATGTTTTGGCGAGGTGTCTCTCGAACTCGGCCGAAAGTCACACGAATGTAAGCAGATGAAGTATCAGGTATGAATTTTCGTGTGATTTTCGGCCGAGTTCAGGAGACACCTCGCCAAAACATAAGGCATGAACAACCTTCCAGTCACCCTTCATGGGTACGCGGCACTAACGTCAGTAAAGTGAGGTGCCCAACGTCCACTGTGAGGTGACCGGAATGTTGCTCACGCTTATGTTTTAGCGATGTGTCCGTCGAATTCGGCCGAAAATCACACGAAACGAGCGTTTGTGAAGCAAATTAAGTACCAGGTATGAATTTTGAGAATGATAGGGAACGGTCGACGGTTACATGATAGATGAACTTGCTAATTTTCACAGTGAAATCGGACACGGAATGTGACATGGCGTGGTTTTTATAGCCATTCTGTTTCCAGACTTGAGGTGTTTCTCGCTTCTGTACACTCGTTTATGGGGCGAATAGTCCCAGAGCTGAATAGCCCACCAAACGACTGTGGTCAGACCTAGTGGCCCTGAGCGTAGAGTCGCCGGGATCGTGCGTTCTGCCCAAAGGCTTTAGATGTTGGCTAAACGGTATGATTTTGCACACCGAAGTTTGGGTTGCTCATTCATTGAGAAAAAAACACGTGCCAAGACCTATCCAAAGTGCAGTCCAAGTAGTGCAAAAAGAAAATGACAAATGAATGACCAATGACAAGTTAATGTACACTGACCAGTTCATTATCAATGACAAGTTCATGGCAAAAGATGACGGTTAAAGTTGTTTTTTTTAGGCAGGAATAGTACTCCGACACCAAGCCGTGCAAATCGAAAGCAGTGGACTAGCGGACACAGATCCTGATGAAGTCAATGTACTGACAGCGTATAACACAGTTATCTCTTGTGGAGTGAAAAGTCTGCAAAATGTTATCGTGTCGTGCGGTGTCGGCGGCGAATAAATAGACACTTGCAAAAAGCCAGTGTCGAGATGGGTAAGCGAGATGTGCCTAGCTGAGTCCCCTAGAAGCTTTCCTCTCTCCAGAAGTGGATTTCGTTGGAGATGGCAATTAACCATTGCTTTTATTGATTTGCGGTGGCGCGAGGAAGGCAACGCTACGGCTGATCTGGGGGAGAAGAAAACGCTACCCTGTATAGGAAGACTTTTATAATTAGAAGTGTAATTTGGCAGACGATATTCCTTGGCGTCATTCTATCCACACCCAATTTAGTCATTACAAGTACGCTGACATCAATGACTGACGTAACAGTGAACTCATGGGACGAGAATTTCCTTGATTGTCATTAGGTTCTTACATCATGTACATAGCAAGCCAGGGTGATAACGGTTTTAGTTGTGATGATGTACTTCAACGCTACACTTCCAGCTGATAAATATAGATAAAGTTTTAGTAATATTACGCCAGAAAAATGGTTTCGGGAACTAAACCTATTCGATTACAGAGGCCAACTCTTTTTCCACTTTCTTCCCCGTTTCAAAAATAAAGCTAGAATTTACCAGTTTCCTGTCTTCTTTTAAACAGTCCTAGACCGAGCCATACGGAAAACGCACATACTTCTCACTTGGATTTATTGTGAACTAGAGAGAGCACGTGCAGTTCAAGAAATCAGTAAATATGGCGTTCATGATCAATGATGCAACCCCATAGAAGGTGAATATGCGAGTTCTGCGTTTTCACCTGATCCCTGTCGTCTTGAATTCGGTCAAGCTATAAAAGACGAGCTGCTGTATAGGAAGAAAAGACCTATCCGACGATTTCTGCTTTCTTGGAAATAGCAAATGTTGTCAGAGGAATGCATGACTCGCTTACATTGTACGCCTGTTCATTTACGAAGGCACGGAGTGTACAATATGTCAACGAGAAAGCAATACGGCTTCATGCAAAACGCCACTCTCGTACTTACACAGTTGGCTCCCTAGTATATATGCAATTCGAATATGAAGTCAATGAAATGTTCATCGTTTCGCGCGGACTTTTTCGTCTGTTTCCTTTACGGAAGTATGCTACTCTAAAACAAGTCATCGTTGATGACACAGTCCCCACTTGTTAATGGGTATTTGATTACTGGTCCTCAGAGAGGATACAGGCCTCTTCATTAGGTCGGTGATAAAAATACTTTGAATGAATTGGCTTGATACATGTCTGATTATGTCTGAGTTATGGTTCAGGACATGAAAAAATCGTAACAAAATGGTCGCACAGTGGCCATATTGGATCGCATCACAAAACAAATTGATGTGCATACATGTAGCTATGACATTGGTCGATGTCCTTATACCAACTTTGAATAAAATTGGTCGAAACATGCGGATATGCCTGAGAAATGGCTCTGTACATGAAAAAATCGTAATAAAATGGCCGCCTGGCGGCCATATTGGATCGTATCACAAAACAGATTGACGTGCATATGTATGACATAGGTCAATGTCCTTGTACCAACTTTGAATAAAATCAGTTGAAACATGCCTGAGTTATGGCTCTGTACATGAAAAAATCGTAATAAAATGGCCGCCTGGCGGCCATATTGGATCGTATCACAAAACAGATTGACGTGCATATGTATGACATAGGTCAATGTCCTTGTACCAACTTTGAATAAAATCGGTTGAGATATGCCTGAGTTATGGCTCTGTACATGAAAAAATCATAATAAATGGCCGCACAGCGGCCATTTTGGATCGTATCACAAAACAAATTGCCGTGCACAGCCATGACATTTGTCAATAAGCTTGTACCAACTTTGAATAAAATCGGTTGAAACATGCCTGAGTAATGGCTCTGTACATGAAAAAATCGTAATAAAATGGCCGCCTGGCGGCCATATTGGATCGTATCACAAAACAAATTGCCGTGCATATCTATGACATTGGTCAATGTCCTTGTACCAACTCTGAATAAAATCTGTTGAAACATGCCTGAGTAATGGCTCTGTACATGAAAAAATCGTAATAAAATGGCCGCCTGGCGGCCATATTGGATCATATCACAAAACAAATTGACGTGCATCTGTATGACATATGAAGTAATCCTTGTACCAAGTTTGAATGAAATCGCTCCAGGCATCTCAGAGATATCTGCGTGAACGGACGGACGCACGCACGGACGCACGCACGCACGCACGGACATGACCAAACCTATAAGTCCCCCCGGACGGTGTCCGTGGGGACTAATGAAAGACTCAAACCTTTGCTCAAAATTTCCTCAATGAAACTTTCAACTACTTTCTTTCAAAATCACGAATAAAATCGGTGTCTAGACAAACAAAATACCCAAGATTTACCGATATTTGAAATTCAAAATGGCCGCCATCCCTGTATTAACTCTGTGGAGAAAATACAATTTTCTATTTTCAAAAAACTAAGACGGTAAAAAGTTTTAACAGCAAGAGCTTCACTAGATGTGAACTGAAGGTGCTCACGTGTTTTACAACAGGTTCATTAATAGTAGTTCGCTTCACAGAATGTTGGATATCCAGTAAACAGATTAGAAAATTTTAGCATTTACTAACAGAATAAATTGACCTACTAATGCGACCCCTAAATGGAAGAAATTACTTAGAGTTTGACAAAATTACAAACTTAGTTATCAAGCATTGAAATTGACTGCTGATGACTCGACATGTATTGACATTTATCAGACACTACTGGACGCATGAAATAATACAGTATGACATGAATTACTGCATACTTTTTGACTGTTATGAAATTGTGTTAAACAATTGAACCTTTGACTTGTCTCATTTTAAAGTGAAAAACAACGAGCAAGGAGATGTTACGCAACATTTGCACACCTCAGGATAACCACTAAGCAAAACACAAGAACAAAGACAGACATTCTGACAGCAGTTCAATTGAGCAAACGACGCGGAATAGAAGACAGAATTCTGATAAGACTAGACGTGTATACGGTCTACTGCCAGAGTAACTATCTCTGACGAGGATTTATTGTATTATGTTTTTCAATATTCCTGTCAATAAACCCAATTCATACCAATATAATCGACACCCGTGTGAGGCGTGTAATAAGAACAATCAGATATCTGTTATAACATTATATGTAGCAGGTTTCATCAACTTTCGCACAGTACTCTCAGAGTTAAATCACTAATTGCAAAACTTTATTGAATATGTAAATGAGCTAATTATTAACTTGACACGCCAAATGCTTCTCAGTACAATTAAATATTTATCAGATCAATATCTGTTGCAAGTTTCATCAAATGTAATTCTGTAATTTTTAGTAATATCACAAATTACAAAGTTCATTAAGTATGCAAATGAACCCTTAATTAACTCCACTCAACTAAATACTTTATACCGCAATTGGATATCTGTAATCTGTCATATCAGTATCTGCAGCAGATTTCATCACATTTGGTGCAGTTATTTCGGAGTTATATGACTAATTACAAAACTGAATAAAATATGCAAATGAGCTATTAATTAACTTGACACTGCCAAATACTTGTCAGTACTATTAGATATTTATCAGATCAATATATGTACCAGATTACCCTGACTTGGGTGCCGTAATTTCAGAGTTATAACCTAATTACAAAGTTCATTAAATATGCAAATTAACCCTTAATTAACTTGACACTACTAATTGCGTTACACCACAGTTAGAGGTCAGTTAGATCAGTACTGCAGCAGAATTAATCAAATTTGGTGCAGTTATATGGGAGTTATATGACTAAATATAAAACATCATAAAATATGCAAATGACCTATTTATTAACTTGAAACTGCCCAATACTTCTAAGTATAATTACCTATGTACCAAATTTGACTTGAATCCGTTCAGGCGTTTTTGAGCTAACGTGTAAACAGACAGAGAGGACAGACAGACAGACAGACACACACACACACACACACACACGGACAGACAGACAGACAGACATCGCTAAGACATTGGCCCACGTGTTTACACGTCAGTTTAAAATGAGCCCCTCACAAGTGGAAGACCAGAAAAGAATGGGGGAGTAACCGTGTCTTGGTGGGGGGGGGGGGGGAGACAGTGCGAGTGTACTGTCTGACCTAGTGGACGCCGGGATCTTGGGATCTTGTGTTCTGCCGAATGGCTACTGAATGACGTTGGCTAAAAGGTATGATTTTGCAAACCGAAGTTTGGGTAGCTCATTCATTGAGAAAAAACACGTACCAAGATTACTATCCAAAGTGCAGCCGAAGAAAAAAGAAAATGACAAATCAGTGACCAATGACAAGTTAATAAACGCTGACCAGTTAACGATCAATGACAAGTTCATGGCAAAAGATGACGGTTAAAGTTTGTTTTGTTTTTCAGGCAAGAATACTACCCCAACACCTAGCTCTGCATCGCAGGGCTGTGTAGTACCGGCGTTATACTGCCTCCCACCACAGTCCGTATAACGCCGGTAACACACAGCCCTGCCATGCAGAGCTAACCGAGCTGTGCAAAGAGGAAGCTGAGATAGACCGTGATGAAGTCAATGTACTTACAGCGTATAGGCGCTAACACAGTTATCTCTAGTGGAGTGAAAAGTCTGCAAAATGTTATCGTGTCGTGCGGTGTCGGCGGCGAATAAATAGACACTTGCAAAAAAAGCCAGTGTCGAGATGGGTCAGCGAGATGTGCCTAGCTGAGTCTCCTAGAAGCTTTCCTCTCTCCAGAAGTGGATTTCGTTGGAGATGGCAATTAACCATTGCTTTTATTGATTTGCGGTGGCGCGAGGAAGGCAACGCTACGGCTGATCTGGGGGAGAAGAAAACGCTACCCTGTATAGGAAGACTTTTATAATTAGAAGTGTAATTTGGCAGACGATATTCCTTGGCGTCATTCTATCCACACCCAATTTAGTCATTACAAGTACGCTGACATCAATGACTGACGTAACAGTGAACTCATGGGACGAGAATTTCCTTGATTGTCGTGGTAGGTTCTTACATTGCAAGGCAGGGTGATAACGGCGCTCAGCAAGCCTCGCTCAATATCAGACATTCAAGCGCATCGATCGTCGCCGTAAAGCCTCGCTTTGGCAAACGGTGACGGCAGAGCGGATTTTATGAGCGGTTTACGAGACATTTTTACTGTACTATCACAACATATGGTGTCTAATCCGCCTTCTCATCACATATACAAATATTGGTGGTGGGGCCGACGACCATTCTAAAACTGCTGCGTGTTTTGGTGGGCTAATAGGCTTGGGCTGTCATGTTTACGAGAAGGGGTGTACCTTGAGGCCGATTTAAAAAAAAATACCGAATAATTTCGTGATTAGGCGAAACAAAATCACCACTTTTATTCAGACGATATGATTTTGGCGCCCAAAACACACATTTATGATCTACTTCAACGCTACGCTTCCTACTGATAAATATAGATAAAGTAATATTACGCCAGAAAAATGGTTTCCGGTAACTAAACCTATTCTAACGGGGGCCAACTCTTTTTTATACTTTTTCCCCCGTTTCAAAACTAAAGCTAAAATTTACCAGTTTCCTGTCTTCTTTTTAAACAGTCCTAGACCGAGCCATACGGAAAACGCACATACTTTTCACTTGGGTATAGTTGTGAACTAGAGTGAGCACGTGCAGTTCAAGAAATCAGTAAATATGGCGTTCATGATCAATGATGCAACCCTCATAGAAGGTGAACATGCGAGTTCTGCGTTTTCACCTGATCCCTGTCGTCTTGAATTCGGTCAAGCTATAAAAGACGAACTGCTATATAGGTAGAAAAGACCCACATATAGGGAAAAAGTGCGTGACTAGAGCGAGAAACTGACGCTTTCTCGCAATCGGTGAGAATCTTTTCTTATTCTCACCGTTGTCGGTGAGAAAATTTTAATAACCACTGGAGATTGGTGAGAAATGCATTCCTGGCGAGAATCAAGTGTGAGAACAAATTCTCACCGGTGAGAATGGAAATTCTCACTAAGTACAGCGAGAATTGAAATTCACTGGCGAGAATCATCAAGACTCGCCTTTCGGAGTCTTTATGATTCTCGCCAATGAACAGCGAGTCTTGATGATTCTCGCCAGTGAATTTCAATTCTCGCTGTACTTAGTGAGAATTTCCATTCTCACCAGTGAGAATTTGTTCTCACACTTGATTCTCGCCAAGGAGTGCATTTCTCACCAATCTCCAGTGGAGATTAAAATTTTCTCACCGACAGCGGTGAGAATAAGAACAGATTCTCACCGATTGCGAGAAAGCGTCAGTTTCTCGCTCTAGTCACGCACTTTTTCCCTATAGTGCTATCCGACGATTTCTGCTTTCTTGGATATAGCAAAGGTTGTCAGAGGAATACATGGTGCATCGCTTACATACTACGCCCGTGCATTTACGTATGTAAATCTACAATATGGCAACGAGCAAGCAATACGGCTTCATGCAAACACGAGAAAACGCCTCGTACACCTACACAGTTGGCTTCCTTAAACTTGAATAGTATATATGCACTTCGAATATAAAGTCATTGAAATGTTCATCGTTTCGCGCGCAGACTTTTTCGACAGTTTCCTTTAAGGAAGACTTAGTATGCTCCTCTCAAATGAAAGACTAAAATCTTTGTTCAAACTTTCCTCAATGAAATTTTCAACCACTTTCTTTCAAAATCACGAATAAAAATCGAGGGTCTAGAGAAACAAATTATCCAAGAATTACCGATATTTGAAATTCAAAATGGCCGCCATCCCCGTGTTCACTCCGTGGAGAAAAATACAATTTTCTATTTTCCAAAACCTAAGACGGTAAAAAGTTTTTTTTTAACAGCAAGAGCTTTAAAATGAGCCCCTCACAAGTGGTAGACCAGAAAAGAATTCTGGAATTTTCAGAGTCCGAATATTTGTCTCCGAGGCGCGCTTTACCATCATTTGGAGAATACTGAGTTACAGTGCAGTCGTTTCAAAACGTAATCAAAATGTGTTTTCCCCCACTTGTGTTGAATAAAAATGGCGACCGTTCCCCCCACTAAATTTATCGCCAATAATTGAATGCTCATTTAATACAAACAACACGACCTAAGCGGATTAAGTTTTCCATAACAACGCACAACTAAACACAAGAATTTATGGAGTTACATGTTTGAAAATCCTAAAATGATATTTTAAGCTCTTTGGAAATAAACCGGCATGTTTCGGTGAATTTGTTTAGCCTCCTTGTCTGTTGCTCTGTGAGTTACTGTTTTATATATATATATATATATATATATATATATAATATATATATATATATATATATATATATATATTATTGCATATACATACGTATATGTACATATATATAGACAGAGAGTCTGTGTCTGTGTATGTGTGTGTCAGTGTGAAATAGAAGATAGGTTGGTAAGTGGGTCGGTAGTAAAGATACTAGTGTTAAGCATCACGGTAGCGAAGCACATCAATCACTTCAAGTAGAAGTGTGATTCATTACGGACCAAACTGACATTAACCCTCCTCGACGATTTATGCGATATGAGATCAAGTATCGGTGATTTACACATTCATTCCACATCTCAGACATTTATAGTTTTTAAACGTTAGCAGCAGATCTACTTGTTTTGTACTAGGCCTTTCCACTGGAATCAAAAGCGAAGCGTTTTCGACGACCGTCATTTATTCACTTAACAGTGACTGTTGCGTTTACTATGACGTCCAACTCGAACACATGAGGGCGTGATGTTGCCTCCTTAATCACGCTCATGAAAATAAAATCTAATTTGCTCAATATATTAGTCTGCACCAATTAACTTATTCAGCAGACACAGTTGTTACTGATTTGTCTAAAAAAAACCCCCGAAGAATTAATATTCAAAAATACCGCAATTATACGGTGTCGCTCAAATTTGATCAGAATTGGTACATACAAGATCAACAATAAGTGTTGTTTCTATCTGTTCAGTGCAGGAAAATTCTACGTTGATGTTATGACAAGGATTTCTGCACAGTACAACCAGAAAAACAACAAGAAATATTTAAACCAGAAAAACAAGAATGACAAAAGTAAATAAGGTCTGAAACTTTAGGTACTGGAGGTCAACTTTAGCAACATGCATAGCAGAGAATGTTTCAACCATGGATGTACAAAAATAGACATCCATGGTTTGAGCAGGTCTGTTAATATGTCACAGTTCATAAACAATGACAGGAAATGACTAATAAGCTGTTTCAGTTACTGCCACCACTCCCACACATAATAGGTACCCTGCATGCAAATAGGTTAAAGGTCAAACACCTCTTACTCTGATGTGTGGGCTGTTTCAGTTACTGCCACCACTCCTGCACATTTGCAGGATTTCCCCTTTTTCTTACCTCATTTGCATATTTTTGACACTGACATGTTCATTTGAACAACGTCACATCTCAACCCCTGCATCTACCTGTACACCAAATACTGAGATGGTAGCTTTGGCGGTATGGGAGTCTTTGCGTGTGACGGACATACATGCGCACATACATACCCACATACATACATACATACATACATACATACATACATACATACATACATACAGACATACAGACGCCATCGACTCACCATATAAGCTCTTTTTGGTATTTATATCAATACCAAATATGAGCTAAAAATTCAACGGCAAAACTAACATTAATTTATGCAATCATATCGCACTCAAAACCTTCACGTCAATTGAAGACATGGAGCGGTGTTTTCAAACTAAGGGCTGTTGGACATTTCGGATAACATTTAGCGAAGAAAATTATTCTTTTAGTCAAAGTTAAAATGCCCAAAATTTAAGGATATGGAAATGAATCTAACCCAACGTTTCTATAAGGTCACACAGTGAATCTGTTTTCTGAACCAGCCAGTCGCTGATAAAGTAAGCGTATACATATATGCACGTTTAAAATCCTGAAATCTAAACAAAAGAACATCATGTGTATGAAATGCTTGTGAAACTTTTACAATATAATCTCGCACTATATGTATGGTAAAAGTACAAGTGTAGATTTTCCGGAAAATTCAGTCCCAGTCTGCGATCCCGTTTCTACTTTCTCTTATCATCAATTGTGTCTGCGGCTAAGCTGATGAGCCATGTGTAGGCGATCGATTCTCTGATTGGCAAAGACTCGATTGTAGCAAATTGAGATGGACTAATTGCAATGCATGGCGATAATAGCCGGCGATGCCACACATGTGTCAAATGTAATGTCAAAGGATGAAATTTCCCGGGAAGAACAATACGTATTTAATGGCGAGCGTTCCCCGGGGCAACGGTTGAAACGTAACAACGTACGTTCCATCATTACGCTAGTCTAGTTTCCGCTGCAAATAGTACGGATCAACCGTACCGTAAGTGGATATCACCTGGTGCATACAGATGACGGACAAGTACCGCCATTTCACGCCAATCATGAGAAAAAACACTCAGAACGGTACAGCCATTTCAACAAACCTTTCTGTGACGATGCCACGACACTTTGCATGCAATTCGACATTTCAAACTGCATAAAATTCATATTTCAAAACACCCCGACAAGATATCACTATCATCTTTGTTTAGACTCTATCTGGTCACAAAGAAATACTCACATCACTTCAGGATGTGACCCGTTTAATCGACAGAAAACTACTTTATTAAGTGTCTGTATGAAGGTATATGTATAAGTCTGTGTGACACTGATTATAAATGTAACAACAACCCAGCCGATGAGTAAAGGCCGTATCTAAAATCGACCAAATAGCAAATCAGGGCCACAATAATATATAAACAAGGATACGACAAGGAGAAAATGTTTTCGCATGTAATTATAGGTAGGTAATGGTAGGTCACAATTCATCTATTGGCCTTGTCCATGACTCGGATATAGAAATATCACAAGGCATTGAGGAAGTCACCTATCTCCGTGTTGAATTCAGGTGACCACGACAAGTATGAGAGTCGATCTGAGTATTAAATGATGCATGTGTCGCAAGAGCCAATCAAGGTTGTTAGTATCACTTGTCGTGGTTGAAGCATATATACACATGTATATATATATATATATATATATATATATATATATATATATATATATATATATATATACGCACACAAATACATATATATGCGTGTATATGATATATGTATATAACGTTTTCTTACAGAGAGAGAGAGAGAGAGAGAGAGAGAGAGAGAGAGAGAGAGAGAGAGAGAGAGAGCAAAAAAGTGGAAATGAGAAACTCAAAAGAGCTTACATGGATATGATTTGAGCTTACAGAGGCACTGCATCACAAGCCGTCTGCTCTGCACCAGCCGTCACTCCAAATCACGTTTGTGGATTAGGCTGTGTTGCAGGTTTGGGTTCTTGCCGATAAACCCGGCGAAGACGTTGGATCATTTGATTGGTGCAACGTACTTTGGAAAGGAGGTCGTTTGGAGGAGAGGACATGACCCTCAAATGTACACAATGAACAAGTACAGTTTGGTTTCCGTAGGTCACCCCCATACTCTGACGTCCACGTGGCTGGTAAACCTGATTGGTTAAAAGTGCTCTCGTCGGTCAAATTTGCATAATATATTCCACATCATTCCAGACACGCACAGCGCGCAGCGCAGCGCATTCATAGATGGGAGATAGACTACGTTGAGCACAGATTCCTTCCGCTCCAGGGCGTATAGGCTTGATTCAGTGTAAACATTCAGTTGTAAAAAGCTGATCTGTGATTGTCAAAAACGCGAGTAATGTCCATATTACTATCGTAATGCAATGGTCCTCTCCACCCCAAACAGTCGCATTCGGCCACATTCGCGTCCATTATACGCAACCTCAGAGCGACAGCACGCAATAAACGACAATATAAATCGCATATTGGCTATAAATACAGAGCAACGCGACATGTTATAAAGGTTGTATGGGAATCAAGCTGGCAATCCTTTGTCGTGTATTTAAAAACCAGTTACACAGCAAAAAAGCAAATGTTGATTCATTGGTTTTGCGAGTCGCCAGCACTTTACCCACTTGACCTGTGTCGCTCCGTAGAGCGGCCGCAAACAGTTATGATAAAATAGCTTGTTGCGTTTGTGACACAGGCACTTCGAATAGCGTTGAGAATGTGTATAAACGACGAATCCTTTTAGGGAAGCTGCTTTCAACAAACTAAACAGTCTGATGTCCAGCTATCAAAAAGCTCCGATCAATTAGCGTTTGGAACGATGAACAAGAAAGAAGCGTATTTCATGAAAGAGATCCGTTCTACCGTCTGTCGCCAGCAATGTTGTGTTATGGCAATAAACTGTTTTATGATTGTGTTTATGAAACACGGTGTAATAAGTCGTTTTTTTATGGGATCGTAGTGAGTCATGAGGTCACAATTGTTTCGAACTTACATTATTTGAACAAAACCTGCGAACTGTTCATCCATATTTCGATCAACGTTAGTAAATTTCTCTCAGGTCGTGCCTGTACCACACAAGACAACAAAGCTCTTCGCATTTAAATTACACGCCGTGATATGATCCCATGTTGCTGTGACGTTGAAATAAGTGCATACACTCAAAGACAGATGCATGGTGCTCTTCGGAAGTTCTTCGAGCCATAATATAATTCAAGCGAGGGAGTTTTTGAATACAATATGACCATTATTTCAGGCAATAAACTACAAAAAGTACGTTTGTTGTCAGTTCACAATATACATCTGGATGCATGTCTAAAGTATGTGTGCTCCCGCTACATTAACATAAAATCAGGATCAATATATCCTTCCCACCTTGACCCTATAGACCTTTTCCCGGTTATCCCATAATACTTTGCTGTGGCTGTATCAAACAGCTTATTGACAGTAAGAAAAACAAAAAACTTTTTGTTGTAAAACGGATTGTAGCCTACAAGAATTACAAAAATGTGCAATGCCAATACAACACTCGTGTGGTTTGTATCCATTGGCGACGAAAATATAAGTCGGGGTATTGCCTGCAACGCATGGTGTTCTATGAGTAACATACCCTGCGCATACCCACGCTTTGTATACCCTAGCGCGCACTGCATCACAGAGCCATTAAAAAAACTATTACACGTATAGCAGTGGATGTAGTCTAATGAGTGTTTCGAAATAAGTCCAACTTTGTCAACCCTAACACTTTCCTGAAACATATATATTACACAAAGGCGTGACATTGACATCTGATTCAGACGTGCTCAATCTCATCTGATGAAGCATTCAATTCCTGAGAGCCTTGTCATGCGATATACAGTATTGTGGATCAAATGACATTCCGAACGACATCGTTTAATAAACCCCATTATTCTTTTCTATGATATTTTTTATAATTCAGTAACTTTTTAAGGCCAAATAAAAAATATTTTCCTTTTCTGTTTATCCTACCTGAAATAATTTATTACTTTAACCTCAAACTTATGTTCGAAATAACTCGTGAGTTTGCTGTTTTTGATTTGGTCTGAGCGAGCAAAATATTAAAAAAACTGCCGACCTTGCTTAGGGCCTACCTATTTATTATGCAGTGTTTAATATAGAAATACAATTTTCTTTCAAATTTGGCTAATCGTTTCTTAACAACCTTCAATGTTAAATTCTGCTTAATTGGTGTTTGTTGTTTAGAAAGTGACTTCCCGTCTTTCAATGATGGATCTGAACAGGATGTCACGGTAAAAATAAAGCTGATTGCAAGGCCTCTAGAAGTCAGACAGGGATATCAAGGAAAAAATATTACAGAGGCAGGTATGGCGATCTCAGATCAAGAACGGATGTGGGCCCTTGATTATGGGAATGACGCACTCAACAGGTCTCTGGATGCGACGAGTCAACAATGCTCACAATCCCTGGCGGTCAAATGCTGACGGAATACACACAATTAGTTACGATTCTATTATTTTCCACAATTCATTACCGGTCTTTGGCAAGGACAGGCCAATGGACAGTACTAAATTAGCGTTTGCTGGATATGTCGACACCAATCAGACGATAAGATCCTAGGTCACGTTCATAAATGTCCTGGGGGGGGGGGCTGGGCTTCTGCAGGAGTTTTCTACAAACCTTACACACTGAAGCTAAAGCATTCAAAATGTTCAAAGGTAGCCAGAACGGAGGCCATACACTCTGTGTCCCTAAAATACCTACCGACCAAAGTCGATACTTTTTGTTGGCTGTGGGAAATCTGGCATTGCGTTACTGTTCATACGAAGACATTTACTGACATTTGGCATAGTGACTCGGGTTCCTCCCCCACCCGAGTTCTCAGCCTCCGAAATCTAACAAAGTTCTTTATCACTATTTGGGTAGTTCCACCTCGAAAATGAAAGATTTAAAGGTAGACAATCAGCTGTAATCTAAATATGCCCATATACGGTCAAAGGAGCGTTCCTTGGTATTCAAAATGCCCTTTTGAGGGCGCTGTTTTTAAATAGCGGCCGCCCGCTTAAAATCTGTGACTGGTTAGATTTTCTCTTTCCATGGTAACTGTGGCAAAATTGGAACAGGTGACAGTATACCTTTAAAGTTTTGCTCAAACTTTTCTCAGGGAAACGTTCAACCACTCTCTTTCTCTTTCAAAATCAAGCATAAAAGTCGGGGTGTCATCGTACAACTTTTGTTAACAGAGAAACAAATCACCCGATATTTACCGATATTTGAAATTCAAAATGAAATACATCCCCGATTTTCACAAAAATAAGCCGGTGAAAATGTTATTTGTCCCTTAAAGCGCAAGAAAACATGTGTGTTTCCGTTAACAAGCCCTTGGAAAATAGATTAGGTCCGTTGGGAAGTGTTTTAATTTTTAATTATCATTTCAGTGCGACCGATCAAAAAACAGCAATATTCGGCAAAATTATGAGTTATTTTTAAACTGAGTTAAATACATTAGGTTGGGCTACCGGAAACACATAATATTTTTTCTTTAACCTAAGCTTTCAAAATGAGCCCCAACAAGCCGTACGCCAAATGAAAATTGTAAAAGTTTGAGAGTCCGATTATCTGTCCCCGAGGCGCATTTTACCTTAACACTTGGTTTTCATATTTGTCGGTACGAGCACGGTGAGTGACCGTGCTACAACAACTACAAGTTCACATACCATATAAATATAAGTATTCATCCTTTACATCAGGACATGGTGAAGGAGGTTTTTACATATGAGTGAATTAGAAATCCGCTTTGTCCAAGGAATGTTTATGATAATTATCGTGTTATAGCAAATTTTAAATGCCTATACATTCTTGTCGACCGTACCAGTGAAGAACTTTTTTCTTTTGCGTTCAATTTATTTGAGCACATACTACGGAAACGATGGAGTATAGGACATAAAAACTTCGCTGTGTCAACTTGATTTACGCCCAGTTTTATCTCACATGTAAATACACTTCATTCAGGTGTGGCTGCTCGTTGATATTGTGATTATGGGAAGTATAAGCCGCTTTAATTGCATGCACATATGTGTGAGCAGGACAAGGTCGTCAGCAAGTTCAGGTCACCCAGAGGGCGGCCATTGAGCCAATTTACTTCTCTCTCGTGGAACCACAGTCACGTGCGCCCACGGACCGTGGTGGAAACCACCTCCAACTTGGCTCTTTGACGCCCTTGGCCTTGCCCCCCCAATTTATGAAGCACAAAATATATACTTGAAACCACTGATTTCAGAGAGTAGTTTGTGATCAATTTAGCGATGCTACATCTGCACTCTATGATGAAGGTCGCTCAATATCTCGAGCATGCGCACATTTGAAAGACACGGGACATGATGTCCAACTTGAAATTCAGCCCAGGTAACTTCCTCCTGGTGATTGGCTTTCTAAAAGGACACTACAACAATTCAAAAAGAGATGACAGCTGTGATTGGATCACCAAGGCACAGTCCTCCGCGAGTGGAGGGACTTTGCCCTGAGCAATGAGGTTGAAGCTTTATAATCCCGGTAGCAATAATTTCGGTTTCCCTTTCACAGGAGCCTTTATACCCCGTCTCGTGCGTGCATGACTTAGTGATGTCCAGCTCCGTCACAATCTCAAATCGACATGCCGTCACTGACGGCAACTGTTCAAACGCTACCCGTGCCCCTAGACATTTCGTATAATTAAAATGTTGCAATAGCAATTTGGCGCGGTGTCAAACTTTACGGTTGTTCAGACATTTACTAACATTTTTGCTTTCAAAAATGTAATTTGTGCTCTTGCAGTTTTCATAATTTTCTGTGTCTGTCTGTCAATCGTTACCTTTTGCAATTACAAATAAAAAATGATCAAAATATTTACGCCTGTACACTTCAGCGTCGTATTCAAAAAGCGATAAACCAGCAAAGGTTATAACTTCCTTTCAGTTTATAATTCTGTCTTTCCATCAAAGAATATTTTGAAACCTGGCACAACACTGCGCTGCTCAGAGGTCGACTGAAATTATAAACATCCGACAGTGAATACGAACCCAGGCTGGATTCCTTCGCCGCGAGTAGGGTATTGGTCTGTCGCACGCAAATCACCATCGGGTCTGAAGTTACAAATTTACCTGGCAAAATGAATCAAATAAAATCTTGTCTGGGCTCTGCCTCGGGCAAATTACATTTGTGTGCTTTTGATTTCATAGCTAGCCACAGTATTAATAGGTATTTTGAGCAGTCACCACGCATAGGGGACGTACACGTAATGGTCTGTTTTGTGCGTAATTCTATAATCTTTGATAAAGAATGACTACACCATATAGTCATATATGTGTGATTAAATCAGTCGCTATCTAACGAAGCCTTCATACGCTCATCGATTTCATCATCAATCTATGCAAGAAATCATAAATGAATAATCAATTTATTGGTGTCCCCCGGTGATCCCATCACTAATAAATTATGTTTTCGATTTTTGTGCTTATGATTTTTGTAAAACTAGCGCAAATATTTCAGATAACATAAGCAGTGTCGACTTCCAGGGCAGTTAACACCGTTGTCTTCGCCCCTGAAGGCAATTACGTGACTGTAATAGCATCTTCAAAATACGACGCAAACCACTGTAGCCTACGAGGTAAAAATACTCGTGTTCAAATACTTAGAGTGTATGAAAATGTAAATATCTAAAATCGCAATATTTCACTGCAGAGACAAAGAAGATTCAGTCATTCCACAATAAAAGCCTTCCATACCCTGTCTTGTCAGTACATTAGTCGTGGGGGTGCGCGCAGGTATCGCGTATTCGCACATGATGTCCGATTTTCTATGTATAGACACAGATTCGTAGTTTTGCTGGGATTGTATCCGGGGATTGTATACTTAATAACGGAATACAACACCTGCATACGACGCGGGTCATGTCATCGCAAAGCAACTGGTTTGATATCCCGCGATGCTGTCGTCAGGAAAATGTATATAAACAGCTAGCAGACATATATATGACATTGTACATGAATCAAGTTCAAAGTGACCTATCTTTAGAGCGGCGCGCCCTTTCAGAAAAAAAAAATTGAAGTACTTCATAATCAGTTACGGCGACGTGACGGAGTGCCGATGTGTTTATCAATTGCACCACGGCATGGTCTCCAGGAAAGTTACAGGCCGTGTCCTTACCTCTGAGGCATATCGATATTTGTACTGGTAATAGATGGGAAGGGCTGCCCAAAAGTAGTAACTTGGGCAACAAAATGACAACGCACCTGTATATATGATATTATGCATTCCGGAGATCACATTCAGCCAGCGATAGTTCGAGATTCTCCGCACGTTACCGTCGGATGCTCTGATGTATACGGGTCAACGCAATAATCCTGCTCGGTAAGACTCGCCTATATAAACCCTTGTGATGTCTCCTCACTGGGTCTGTTTATATTATGGAGAAAGAGAGTGTGCTCGACATCTCTCGGGCTGTGTCAACCTCAAGCGCAACTCCAGGAGAGTGGAATATCGTTGATTCTCGCTGGAAAGCGTAATGCATCTATACTCGCTGAGTCTGAGACCGCCAGAGCACGCAATGTTTACAGTGCGAGCGAAAAGCAAACAGTGAATTGCAATTACGCCCACCAGTCCTCCTATTGCTTGAAGGTATTACAGACAAAGCTGGAGCACAGTCTGAAAATTGTTATCCTATATCAACACTGTTTTTGCCGTAAACTAGAATAAAGTATCCGTATTCGATGGCAGACATGTAGTTGTGGGTAACCAGAGTGCGCCACCATACGATCACAAGCGATTGACGCCTCTCTATCCGGGTCAGCAACTTCTTCGAATTCACTGAGGCAGGCGGTCAACAACGCATTGAACAGTCCGGGTCAGCTCCAAAATTGGAGACTCATTATGATAATGTATTCCGGCATTCAGCCAATCATCGACCAGATTACATCATTAATAAAGTACAGGTCACGCTGGGTCACAAATTACCCACCAAGTGTGATCGGCAGTTTTGGGCCGCTTATTAAGCCCCGTGTCTTGTGAATTTCGACGAATTTCGACAGTCAACATAATCCACGTGTTCTGCAGAAGGTCATGTCCAACAAGGAGTCCGATTGGTGAACAAATATTGGAAATATTGACGATTCATTTCTACCCCCAGTTTATCGATTTCGCTCAAGTACCGAGAATCATTTTGTGGATGTTCGTCATCTCTATTAGAAATACTGTTATAAAGGTTATTTGTGTAGGTACGCGTATAACATTTTGCAAGAAAGAAGAGCAATGTCAGAGCTTTAAAACGATACCTTTTTTGTAGTTGTCAAACGCAGACTAAAAATGGTACGCGATTTTGAAAATGTGTTGACAGAGTGGCCACACAACTGTTCCCCATACGGTAGAATTTGTATCGCTGCCATCTCCGATACAAATGGGGTATTCTGAACGATCTGTGTAGATACACGATTTATATTTCGCAGGACTTCAAGCCAGAGTCTAGGAATCACAGCGATGTATGGGGTTTGGTTGTCTTAGCCAGATAAAACTGGTACGCGATTTTGAAATTGTGTTTTGACAGAGTGGCCACACAACTGTTCGACATTATACAGAATACGGCGCGGGAGTTCGACACAGTATGGCGTACGTAACGAAGGACGCATGTGGAGGTTGCCAGGAAATACAATTTTTACCGATGGCGCGCTGGCCGCTGATTGGCTAATGAGAGGGGGATAATATTATGGTTATAGCGTCTCCAATTTTGGAGCTGACCCGGACTGTTGAAACACACATAAGCTTAACATTTTAAGATCTCAACGACAATGTACTGTACTGATTAAAGTAGTCCCGCAAAATCGAGTACAATTTGTTGGATTTGCAAGATATGAAATTAGGAAAAGTCAGCCATTGCTGGGTTCAAAGCTTGGCCAGGACGGTAAACTCACAGTAGGCCTACAACCTGTACAATTACAAGAAGTTATATTTTTCAGTTGTGCGATTTCATTGATTACGCCCCCTCCCCCCGACTGATATTTTACGGTGAGCATCACCAGGATGGCGCTATATGGGCATGGGTGTATGATAAAGAATATTATTCCTCTGTATCAACCTGAGCATTTTCTGTATTTTAGGGTTTTGTGTTTCATCGGCGTGTTAATTTTCTTTGAATGCCTATTTTTTAATTCTTAACTGTTCTATGCGCCTCTCAAAACTCTCTGGTTTTGCATTCCATTTTAACTAACTTTAAGAATTTACCCGAATCCAAGGCAGTCAGAACTACCTGCTCAAAATGGTCTGGTGAGTTCGAAAGAGAAAATGTTTCCAAAGTCGACATTGGCAACTTAAAGGGACAAAGTCGGCCATTTTTCGTGAATTTTGTTTGATACGAGATACTACTTATATTTGTTTGACATGTTGAAAGATACTGAATGAATTGGTGACCATGTACATATTCGACCCCGGTTTTAGACACGATACTTGAAATCATAGCGAGAATGAATAAATAGTCATGGCCATTCATTTTTGCGATGGTTTCATTTAAATTGTCTAAAACCGGGGTCGAATATAGGCATGGCCACAGTTCATTCAGTATCTTTCAACATGTCAAACAATATTAGTATCTCCTATCAAACAAAATTTGTGAAACATGGCCGACCTTGTCCCTTTCAAATGAGGGTTACCGATTAAACAATGGCTAAGCTCTTGCTTTGATGCGTTTTGCGTCAATGTTGGAGGAGAGGCTGTGATAAAAAGTGCAGTTCCCTCCTGTCCAGTGACTCATCGGCACATCAAACTTATTCCAATAGCACCCCGTCGCGCACGCTCCGGGAAAACTCCGGGTCGAGACGGAAATTCAATTCCCGTTTCTCCATCAAACGATTACTTCAAAAAGGCGTTTTGATTACTTATTCTTCTACAGGGACAAGGCAGAGACTTGTTTTGATTGCTGAATACAAGAATTCCATCAAAGGACCTTGGAAAACCTTGTAGGATTGCCTTTCCCTTCCGTGCATTTTGAAACAAGGAGGTGTGTGTATACACAAGATTTGTTGAATAATCTTAAAAAGTACATTTACAGAAAGACAGACCTCGAGGCCACCTAAATCAGTGAGTGAATCTCCTTCGCTTTCAACTTCTTTATCTTGTTTATGATGATTTTAAGGCGCTACTGCTAATTGTCACTTATATCTTTAATAAAAATGGATCTCACTGAAGAAATCCTCCTTCATCTTAATCTATTTTTACCTAGGTTTCGTATGTCTTTTCGTTTTTTCCCCTTTGCTACACGAAGGCCAAACGTTATAGAACATTTACAGGTCGCTAGACTCTGAAACCTCTCTCAAGATGTGTACTCGGAGTAGATGCTTCTAAAGAAAAATAAATGAAAGAGCCGCTTGACAGAAGATATTTGCGAAACCGTCGTATAAACCTCTCTCAGGGAGCCAATGTAAATAATACGATATATGGAATTACGTATTTGAACTGTGTCACGCTGCTGGATAGTTTTCGTGTGAAGAATGTGGAAATCCCAAAAAAGATCATGTCTCATACCCTTTCACATCCAAATTTTAGTATCGACACCATCGTTTTTCGGGGAACCTCTGTACAGAAAAATGGAGAGAAATAGGTAGGTGTGGTGAGGGCTCCGGCCAATGAAATGAGGGCGTAACGTATATGATGTAGAAAGTGCCCGTACGAAGTGAGGATGTATGCCTGATGACGTCAATATCAACGAAGCCCGACCGAAAAAAGCCGAAGACATGATAATTGGCTATTCGACTGACGACGAAACGAGAACACTTCACTGCAGAAGGCAAATACTAATCCACGTGTAACTCATACACAACACTATCACGGCATAATCGATATCTTTTGACTTATTATGTCCCGGCTACTTGAACTCACGATATCGTTGCACTTTTTTCACATTGTCCTGCTCTCCATTCTGCGCTTCTTCATTGTTCCAACATTGCATTGCTTTGGTTGCCTTCACAACACTGTTTATACAGCTCTGCGTGTACTGAACTCTACTATGGGACATCCTGCTAACATTTATTGCAATGAAACATGTCCAAAATCCAGAATGTGGCGTTTTACGTGACGATATTACTTAAGAACAAATTGCAGTGACTCATCGTTCCCCATGCGTCTAACCAATCGTCTTATTGCCGAGAACCGACGACTTTGTCGGGAAAGAAAGGTCACATCTCACACTGTCTATATTGTAATTTCTCTGATTTTTTTTTATCTATCCCCAAGTGAACCGTCGATATCAGCAAAGTGCAACTTGAGTTATGCAATGAAATTTATGTCAGCTGTTTTGGCAGAATAGAGGTTATATACGATTTTAATTTGATTTACTAGGATCAAAAGTGGAATACCAACACATACCTATGGTGTTTTCACACAACGGGCAAAGTTTTCCTACATATGAGTGAAGTAAGACACACACGGGCTTCTTAATAGCATCGGGAGTCAAAGGCTTACACACGGCGCATCTCCTACGGCGTGCCCTGGCGATTCTTGGGTCAATTCACCCGTCGTGCCTGAAAACCGCCGCAAACCCTCCCGGAGTCTGGGTCTTCTATCCTGGGAACGCCGCTCGCTTACTTTTGTAAGCTTCGCGAGATAGACTTAAATAGCGTGCGTTTAGTTGCTTCATCCTTAACATGACTTGCCAGCAATCTTCCCTAAGCCGCTCGAAGTTTGACCAGCTGAACTCTCTCTCGTGACGTTGTTCACTTGTTCTACAAACCGTACTGAGTTCAGTCTGCAGTACTCTCTCTCTCTCGGCTCTCCAGGAAATAATAGATCACGTGACTGAAATTCTCATCTCCCCTTTAATAGTGAAAGAAATGGTTGTGAAGAGGGACAGAAGCAATATATCTGCGTGTCTTTCTTATTCGCGGACATCAACAAAGTACAGTCTGTGATAAACGAAATGACGGTTTTGTTTTGTTTTCGTTTCCTTTTGCCATTCTTCGTTTTATCAACCATTTTTCTTCTTCCGTTTTTGGTTTTCTGGAGACCATTAAAGGCTCGGAGGCAAAAAATCTATGACCTGCAAAATTTTACCGCGCCTCTTTTTCCTGCACCTGTCTTCTCTTTGCACCCTGAAGGCTCTTCTCTTTGTAATTTCACAATCTACTGTGCTTGTTGGCCTCCGTCTTTAAGACAACGACATGCTTCTTTTTTAAGCTTTATGGCAGCAGGAGTAGTTTTAACTTTGATCGCCAACAGGTTGTGTGGACGAAGGCAACAAATTATCGTAGTGGGGCAGAGTCTCTCGACAGGCTTAGATGTAAAGAGGGGTAATCATGTCGAAAGGCGATATAGTATTCATGATTCGGAAAAGTCGGTCATGGAGACGAAATTTGAATCCTATACGTGTGTCCGACAATGACATAGAAGGCTTATTTGCGCATGCAATATCTACAATGGTACATTATTTACATTTCACGAACGCTCAAATTGCGAGTGTTATGGAGCGTTTATGAATCATGCCGTATATCTGTGACCTTGATCACGTTGTGATCATTTACAACTGTGTTCAGCTGCTGGGAAGAGCTTTGGCGCGCATGATGCCGACATGAATTATAAACGTGATCTGGGAGACCAGAACTTGCTATAGGAGCCTACGCTACCGAGCGTAAATCACAGGAATGTAATATATGACGACAAGAGATAGTTTGCGGGAAATGACAAATTTCAATGAAACCATTATAAACATACAAGGCAGCCAATGGCATAAGCAAAACTCATTCAAGAATATAATGACAGTCGTTTTTAAAATTTACAATATAAGCTTGTAAGGTGCTAAAATTTTAAACGTCTTTTAGCATGCTTTTTATCATTATCAACAATTCTTGTGTTAGGAGCTGTAAAGCTTATTCCCTAGAAGGCATTTATTTTTATGGCATTTTGAAAGACCAGAAGGTGTAAGTAATTACCCATCTATTGAGTATTGGTCTCAAACATCTTCGGCAATTGAGTTTTATCACTTGAGGCTTGACACAGCTGATATTGTACCGGAGACCGGGTGGCATGGGGAGTAGGATATAAGTCAAAGGTCAATGCAGGACACTGGGCATTGGTTTTAAACTTCTAAATTAAGACCTCTGTCGAAGAAGTATTTTACCAAAAATACTAAGAAATGCAATAATAGAGAAGAAAAGAAGAAGGAATCAACGTTGAATTTTTTACGCCCCCCCCCTCCCGGCCCGTAGTGGACTGAAGCAATCTTGCACGGCATAATGTACTCGGCTACGCTCCGGGAGGGGTACATTTTGCTATTATTTTAAGTTCGATGCCTGTAAATTTATAGATGTATAAAACATCAGGGGTCAAAATGCTGGATAATCGGATACAGCATCGCTAATAATCTGGTTGATGACGTCATAAATTTCACTAGTATTCAAAATGCTATGACATAATTAATGATATGTATTTCTAAATTTTTATTATTTGTAATTTGCACATGTATGAATATTGTTTGTCAGTTACCTACGGATTTTGCTCTCTCTCTCTCTCTCTCTCTCTCTCTCTCTCTCTCTCTCTCTCTCTCGTTTTCGGTGTTTGCGAACGTGTTGATTTACGACAGGCTTAATCTGCTCAGAGTCAGTTGCAGGGCCAATATTATGCGCGGAGCCCTACTTTATTGACCTGTTCAGCTGTCATGTTTTATATGCCCAGGGGCTGGTATATATAATAATGTAAGTGTGGCATATAAATGAACGTGTCAATCAGATTTACACCTTAAGGTTCGTCCATCGACGAGTCCTAACCTTGAACTGACCAGGAAGCTAACTCCTAACCGCATACGTGTGCAGCAACGTAGCGAGGGAAGACGCTGCTATGGTTACCATGCAACAAGGCGAGTCAGAGGATGCATTGCACATTCTGTAAGCGTACTCGCACAGGAACGCGGCGTATCACGCCAATAAATGACATCTATTCCATTTTTAACGACATGGTGCATTTGATTGGACTACTGTTCCACACATTGTTCGACAATCAAACATGTAAACTCTTAAAAAGCAGGCCAAGGAAAACCGCTGCCATTTCAGTGTGGTTTGTCTTCGGTGATAGGCATAATAGTTTGCGCAAATGAGTAAGCCACACCATTTTACACATATCTTCTCATAATACAAGACTTGAATGTACATTTGGAGATGAACGGTTACGAGCAGGCTCAAGTCACAAACGAATTGCATTGTTGTCGTGTGACGTTTTGGCAGATGCGCAGGAAAGTAACATCTTGGAGTCTGCCTGGCGTCTTGATCATTTTGGTGTGGCAAGCTTAGGCTGCTGTCGTCTGGGGGAGCCATTTCACAGGGCCGGTTGTGATTTAATTCTCGAAATTCGTCTCTCGTCCCTCTTGTCGATATTGATTTACACAGCCTTAGGGACTGGTCAGTTTCTTCGGCCTGGGGGGGGGCGGTGGATTCGTGGGGGGGGGGTCACCCTGTTTTAGACTTCGGTGATAGGGGGTCACCATGTTTTGAAATGCCCAATAAGGGGGGGGGGGGTCAGTGTGTTTTGAATTTCGACATGGCTCACACTTGGCGAATAAATAATAAATAAATAAATAAATAATAAATGTATATATACACACACACTGAATTATTCAATTTACATTAAACCTTTGTTTTACCTTTGTCGCGCGGGGGGTCACTCTGTTTTTGAAAGTTGGAATAGGGGGTCACCCTGTTTTCGAAAGTTGGAATAGGGGGGTCAGCCACTTTTTGACGTCGGACTCATGGACTGGACTCGCCCATTTTTTATTGCAATATTTCGATGTATCAAAAAAAGCATTCCAATGCTGATGCAGGTTTCCATTCATTAAAAAAGAATCTTTGTTTTCCATATAATACCTCTGTTGTCCTAGGAATCTCAGTAGCAAGGTTAACATTCTGTTAAAACACTTCCAATATGAATCATTCATTTCTCAATTGTAATGGCGACGCCTTCGAAGAATAATAACTGTATAAAGTGTAAACAAACAAACAGACAACCGGTTATTATTAAATAAAGAGATCATCCAATGCAAACTTTAACATTCAAGAACACTCATGAACAACTATTCCGAAAGATCTATCCGGAAATATGGTCGGAATTTGCTCGGTCCCTTGAGGGAGTCACAGGCGACTCATCCGAAATATTGACGTCACCAGAAAAGAAACTGCTGACTCTGTGCTACTGCAATGTCAACAGGGGAACGACACCGTTTATTTTCACAGATTTACGGCGAACAGTTATGTCTTGCTCACAGCGTTGTCTGGGAAATAAATACAATTTCGAGTCTATCTAAAATTGGTCGATACCAGAGCGTCACATTCTGTCGCTGGAGATCTGAGTGGAAATCAAACCTTCCAATCCACTGTGGATTTGTGACCGAGAAAGTGCAGTAACAAAGAGACGCCACTTTGACAATATCAGCCTATAGCCTTGATGTTCCGTCCGGTGAAATGTGACCCTGGAAAATGCAATCAAAGAGCGATCGATGTGAAAGAATTATCGTCGCACTTCTCCCTAATTGTAGAAATATTTATACGATGAACTTTTAATATGTTTACATTTCCATTGTTGTCTTACGACGCGCCAAAGAGTCGTTGCATCAAGTTAGATGCCATTATACCTTGTGTATATATATATATACATATATACATATATATATATATATATATATATATATATATATATATATATATATATATATATATATATATATATATATATATATATATATATATACTGTCAGTTTTCGATTAAACGCACACACAAGAATTTATGGAGTTAGGCTCTATTCACAAACACGTCTCAGGCTGGAGGGGGAGATTCCAAAAAAGTTCTAAGGAATTTTCAAATGCCCCCTAACAAAGTGACAATGCATTCAATTCCCTTTCAGAATTACTATAATTTTGAAGTCCCTCTCCCTCAAAGGAAGATAAAATGTGGCTGATATGGTGCTTAGTCCAAAAATATCAAATCGTAACACGTGTGAGTCTATTGGGCAAACTATTAACATTCTTCCCATAAAAAACAATCTATAATGTGTTCGATAATTCATGTAAATGCACTTTGCTTTAAGTGACTGGTAAATTAGTGCATGTGTGTACAAAAAACTGATTTATGGATTTCATCGAAAATGTTGATTCACTATAAATGATAGTCTATGAGAAAACTATGAATCATATTTTTCAATATAAAACTAGCAATATCTGTGCATTTATAGATGTTTGTGAAATGATGTAAATGTACTTGATTAGAATAGGGTGGTTATAACTCATATGTGTACAAGAAATTTGATTTTGGAATTAAACAAAAATGCTCATCCACTATACATGGGAGTCTATGACAAAACTGTGAATGATTTTTTTTTCCGATGCAAAACTTGCTATACTTGTGCGTTTATAGACGTTGGATAATTGGCATAATTGTACTTGATAAGAATAGGGGTTACAAGTGCTTACATATACAAGAAATTTGATTTTGGAATTTCACTGAAAATCATGATGTTGATTCACTACTAGTATAGATTTGAGTCTATGAGAAAACTATGAATAATTGTTTTACTAACTAAATTTGTGCTAAGTGTTTGACAATAGATATAAATACACTTGATTCAAATAAACGTCTTTAACTTTCAGATTTGGACATTTAGTATTGGAATTTCGCCTAAAAGCATTCCACATCTCATTAAAATCTACAGGTAGGCCTAAACTATTAAATATTTTCCCTTGCAAAACTTGCTATATCTCTTTTATGTAAGTAATGTGAATTTTCATCGCCCCCAGCGAGCTTTATTTACCAGAAGACAAGCCTGTATATAATAGAGTTGCCAAGGCAATATGTTCATGAGACACATAATTATACTTTTATTCAGATTTTATGCAGCGAATCATTTTTATTTCCCAGAATATTGTTGAACTCTTAAACTGCTTTTTGATGGGATGAATACTCATGAAAATCAAGTGACCCCCTCCCTCTCTGTGCTGTTTGAAAAATACATGAACTCCCCCTATGCAGTTTTCAAATTTGAGGTGCCCCCCCCCCCACCCCCTCCGGCAAAGAGTACCACAAACACACAAGGAAAAAACGCGGCTATCTTAGGTGGTCATTTATTGCGCACTGGTAATCTGCGCAGTACAGTGTAAACCACAGCTGACATGGCGGACGGGGACGAAATCGCGCTCAGCTTTCACGATAGCTTACTGCGCCTCTCAGATCTTCGTTTGCTAGAAGGCCCAAGATGGTTGAACGATAAGATTATAGGATTTGCATTCGAGTAAGTTGCACATTTATATTGTAGATCGAGATGATCAAATCGCAGCGTGCATTTCAGCATGGCTGTGTTTGCTCAGTTCCGGTTGACCACCTGACATACACACACTAGTTGTCTCGTTCACGTGTCAAAACAATAACACGTGGGCGGTAATAACCGTAACACGGTAAAAGTACACGGTGGAAACAAATATCAAATAACTGCTCGGTCTTATCCTCGTTGCATGCATCCTTCGTACACCACACGTCATACGTTGCTTTTCATAATGTACAAACGCGCTCATGCTATTGGTACACATGTACCTCCATTCTTAAATCGTGGACAGAGATCGACGGAGAAATTGGGCTATATTTGTTGAGGAACCGTGAGCGCGATCACATGACAGTCGTGATGCAACAGATTAAAACATCATATAGGCCTTGAGAAGCAAATGAAGTTCTTCCCGTCGGCGTCATCTCAATCACAGTCCCTCTACCCACGGGAGGGACTACACCTAAAGTTAAACCACTGTTGTTTCCCCGAGTGAAACAGGTCACACAAGGTCATGTGTTCACCTCATCGTAAAGGTCACAGTGATTCCTTCACAATGTGCCCATCTATAGTGCACAAGTAGCAGAGTGTCAGAAGGTCAGGGCAGAGGAGATAAGCAGAAGCAACCACTACTCCTGTGTATCTGTGGCTTCACTTAGAGCAGAGAAATGGTGGTTACAGTTTAGAAATCATACAAGGGCCTCTAAATTCCAGTTCAATTGTTAATCTTCGAAACTATAAATGCTTTCACTCCAAGCCGATCGAGGGTGTGAACAAGGATTATCCATCAGTTTTAAAATTTAGGCGGTCACACTTTAAAGTATTGTCACAGAGAGGGGATAAAAAGAGAGACATTTTTATCATCATTTGAAGTCCACATGATGTTTTATTAATTAAGACCTTGTTTCATTGTTGCATCCTTTAAGGTTTACAGTAATCTCCATGGACATGTGTTTCAGAAAAGAAGCCACTTGTCACTTTCCTGTATGCAGTAGAGTAGTTTTATAACATTAAAATACACCATCCTGTCTGCTTGTACCTTTTCTCTTTCCTGTGAACATTAAGCTGCATTACAAGTCCTCTTGTTAAAAATTACAAACTTTCTACCTAAATCATGACCACACTACACGTACCTAAACTCCTGCTTTGTATGGCTGAGACCATGCATTCATTGTACGTAAATAAAAGCACAGGATTATTCTTGTGCAAATCTCTTCAGGGAAATTCTTCTTTGTCACTTACACAATGGCATTTAATGCTGTATTCAATAGATTATATAAAGCCGTACATCAGTAAGTGCACCCTGCTCCAGTACCTTATAATATTCAGATCCGTTCTATACATGACAAATGTTATGTTTTGGCAAAGAGTCTATGCCAATCAATACATATGATTGCATATGACTAATAGATAAGGTACGTCCGCAATCTTTCTACGCTCTACAGAGGGACTGCCCGTATGTCATGTTTTTCATTATTCTTCATTATTTCACAGACGCCACAAGCCCCAATAATAAATACATGTATAAATATTTGTATGATGTATCACAGTCAAAGTCATGCATAAGATGGTCTTGCCAGGGTCATATACCATCTATATATCACATGTTATGTCATTTCAAATACTAATTACCTTTAGTTTATTTGGACATACGAAGTGCAAGATGCTATTTTTATAATACTGATATGCATAGGTTGTAGCACGACTTGATCTCGTAAGCAAAGAAGAGCTGGAAGAAATGGTCTCTTAACTGCCGAGGTAATCACACAAATGTAACAATTTTGAATGTAAAGAAGTATCATTTATTACAATACATTGTTTGCTGAGCAGTCTGTACAGATAATACCCACCACCCATGCATCAAACTGCAAACGCGCCTCATGGCCTTTTTAACCATGATGCACTTCATGTTGATTTGCCGCAGAACTGTATAGCAGTATGGCTTCCCCATTTCAATGTACCGCCATTCCGGTCCATATTCTTGGAACACAACGCAAGAAATGAGAAATACAGATTTGGAGCGATTCATCAGATACTTGTATACGTACATGTTTACCATATATACATGCCAACTTTCATGGCATTTATCAATGTCGTGAATCATAGGACCATAAAAAAATCATCAATCATGGAGCACCTAGTTTTTCAGAAAGAATGAATGTATGATGACACAAAGTAAGTGAAATTCTGAAATTAAGAGATAAGAATCTTGTCCTCATCAGAATACATGTAGATCTGAGGAAATATGTGGACATTTAGATATGGATTATTTGTATTTCTGAAATTAAGCAGATGGCCTAAATTACCCTGTATTTCTTAAATTAGGGCTCATCCATATCTTGAATTGAATTGCCGTAACCCAACAGCATTACCAGAAGCTTTACTAATGTACAAACTGTTGCTGACACACGCACATGAAACATATTCGGCCCTGAAAATCTGCGTGGTTATTTTTGTAATGCTGTTTTTTGTTGATGAGTCAAAGCCACTGATAGCTATCGGATACAATGAGCATTTGAAGAGTTTGCCATTGGTTTTTCTGGTGATACGATCAGCGATACAAAATGACAAATGGTGTTTTCAAATTGGTTTTTCTGTTCTACAAACACTTAGCTATAAGCCAACTAGAGAACAGATATTTTTCGCCTATCAGGCTGAAATACATTTATATGAATTATATTTTGTCTATGCAGTGCTGTTCAGAATGGAGAGCATTCCATTCTGTGCTGATATGAATCATTGAAGCAAAATTATCAACATGATGTATCAGCGAAAATGTCATGATTTTTCAGATTTCTATTTTTTCGACTTTGTGAACAGAGTGATTACAAAATAGTTGAACTTATCTTAATGGTTCGATTCAATTGTTCTAGTTGAAATACTTGTGAAAATGCAACAAGCTTTGTCACTGTCACTTAACTATACATTGGTATACTTGTTTATTACATATACATGTACTAGTAAATTGGAACAACTTTTATCGTACTGAATATGCCAGTACACAGATTTAACATATTGAAATTGTTTTGAATCTGCATAAGGGCAATGTTTTCATTTCAAAAGTTGAGCAAAGTGTGCATGAAAATGTTGGATTTTTCCTTTTATATCGGTGATTTCATTTTGTACATCAAATGGACTAATCAGCTCCATCGTCAGTTAAAATAAAACAGAAATAGACAGCTCTCAGTTTTGTGATTCTGGAAATTTTTGATGCTCCTGATGACGACAACATTGGCAGGTTTTACGAGTTTTTTTGTCGCTCCTTAGTTACATCAAAGTTGTGATTGAAACGATATGTCAGGGGAAATGTACAAAATGGCCATAAAGCCGTACAGTTGCATGAAGAAGAGATTAAAGAATTCTTGGAAAAAAGGCTTGGAAACTCATTCGGTTGGCTCCTGTAGAACCATAAAAAGCGTTTCTAATAACCCCATTTAATTCTTTCTTATGAGATAGGCCATTCGACTGTACAGATTAATGTGGCTGTGGATCAATATAGCTGTGGCTCACAATGTGAAATGTGAATAGGAACTCAGGGTGCCATAGAACGTGTGTGCCCTGTGATGTCAATAGCAATAATTAGCCTTTCACTTATCTAGCTATTCTCTAGCTATTCTATCGAAGAGAGCCCTCGTGGTGAAGTGGGAGGGGAAATGTCACACTGAATCGAAATGAACGTAACCTGCACCATTGTACGTAGACTCGTGACACTCACTGCCACTTACATGAATCAAACATTTTGAACCTGTTCTGTGGCATTTCCTCAGTTGATTCAAGGAAACGGTTTTTGTTTAATTTTCAAATAATGGGAAAAGCTCCATATTTTTAGCCATAAATTTTTTGTGTTTGAAATTGTGCTTTTCTGTCTTAGTATGAATCTTGACTTGATCTGAAGATATTTAACCTTAATTGACTTGTTCATTGGAGATGTTTTGACTTGATATCTACAGTCAAACCAGTGTTAGTTGTCGTGCACCTCCCTGTAGTGGTCACCTCGTGATAGATCCGTGACATTTTATGTGGTTAAAGGCCCTCTTCAGAACTACCACCTCTCCTAATGTGGTTAGTGGCCATGAGTACCGTAATTGTTCTAATTTGGTACAAAACCTGTGTGTAATGGTCAGCATATCTGACTCTGAATGATTTCTGTCAACGAATTCTTAGACTGAAAGTGAGAAACGAGTATATTTTGACCAACTCTTAGAGATTCATGACAGTTAAATACATGTATCAATATTTTCAGAGATGTTTGATATTGAATTTATTATTGCGGTCATCTTTTTCTAAATTCATCACCAAGCACACCACCCTACAATGAAAGTACTGCCACACTCACCTTCTACAGAAAGGCTGCCTACATGCATGTATATTGGTCAATTTTTTCTTTGTACCCTGTGTGACGACTATAGACAGGTTTGACTGTTTTATGATTTAAAAACCCTTTAGCGGCAGCGCCCTCTATTATCGATCATATATGATCGAAATTGCGTGTACGTCGGCTTTCCCGCTGCTCCTATAGCCGTTCTGACGATGAATGAGCTGATTCAGCCATATATGGCAAGGGTTTACCCTAATAAGGCAATATTCGTTTGAATGATGTCATTTTTTCCGAATAAACATCAGCCGAGGCTCTCCGAAGTTAGCGTGGGTTATCATGTATACGATCTTGAGTGTAGACTTCCAACGCAGATTTCTGCGTGATATAAAGAATTCGCACAGATCGAATTTCTTCCAAATTACTGTAAAAATGAGCGACACTGACGACAGCAGCGACACACCCTAGCAAAAGTTCACCCGAGGAATCTGAATATGACGATGGTTTTTGAGCAGGATGATAAAATAAGGTGAGTTTCAGTGATTTATTGCCGCAGCGTATTGAATTGAACGTGAAAAAAATTCAAATTGACGTATCCACGTACTGACATAACGGACATTTTGGAAAAAACTGCATTTGCGATTGAAAAAAAAAATGAAATGTCAAATTCTAAAAACGCACGTTGTTTCAAAATATTATGATCTCATTATTTTTGGCGACTTTTATTGGCGTTTTGTAATTTCTGTGGGATTTTGCGAAGTTTTCAAAGCCGTTACTCAACTGACAGTACGCAGGTCAGCGTAACAGAAAGGTCAATTTGTGTGACGCCATTTTGTGTTCACTGCTGCATTAGCAAGCGATTCCGCTTTGATGAGTACATGAATTGTGATCGGCCTGTTCATTATAATTTACCGTTTTGAAGGATATTTACTGTTTGGAGTATTTAGTGAGCTTGGTATGTTTTTTTTAATCCGCTTTTACTCTCCCCGCCGTACCACAGGCGAGGTACATGTACGTACGTGATGTAAACAACATGAGCACGTGGCGATCCGTCGCGATATCACATTGAGGTTTGAAGGTCACTGACAAAATGTATTGAGGTTGGCAGCTTATTGCTTTTTGGGTCGTTTCGTTCAAATTTCAGAGAAACAGTCGTCCGCCTTGTAAGTTTTTACTAGTTACTGGCAAATTCCAGACTGGTGCTGGTTACATCTGCACTCGATCAATAAACAGCAAACCCGGAAGTTGTACCACTGTTTACAAATTGAAATAAAAGACCTGAGAATCTCAATAGGCGATTACAGAAATTCACTGTGGGGCAGATATTCGCATAATAATAGAACACAAAATTGTCTATCAGTTTGATGTTGTAGTGTTCGATATCATCCATTTTATTATTTCTTTTCTGATCATTTCTTTCCTAATCTTTTCAAATTTCCAGAGTGTATCTAAGATATGGATATTCCAGCCATGGTGATTTAGACCCAAGTCTGTGGGGATCAATCTACGGCATCTTACCAGACAGGGAATCCATCATCTGACACATGCTGTAGATTTTTTAAAGTTATTCTTTACATTGGAATTGATGGGCCAGATTTGTGAGTACACAAATATAGATGCTCATCACCATGTGCAAACCCGGCAAAGTTATGGGGAACCTGATGGAAGCTGGACTGACCTTACACCAGATGAATGGTACAAGTTTATCGGCCTTCTAATATAGGACTAAATCAAAAGTTACAGCTACTGTGCCTTTCAATCAATAATAAGAGACAATCAGATCAGGGGGTGATTCAGAAAGTACAATATAAATTTGAAAGTGTGATTTTGCCCATCCCTGTACTTGCGTCCACATTCAGATGTGCTGTAGGTGGTTGAAGTGATACCTATATATATTTTGATATAGTTTCAAACTTCATTGCATGATATGAGTCAAGTTGACTTACAAATCACAAAATATATTTTGATATAGTTTCAGACTTCATTGTATGATACAAGTCAAACTGACTTACGAAACAAATATATTTTGATATAGTTTCAAACTTCATTGTATGATACAAGTCAAACTGACTTACGTAACAAATACATTTTGATATAGTTTCAAACTTCATTGTATGATACAAGTCAAACTGACTTACGAAACAAATATATTTGATAGTTTCAAACTTCATTGTAAAACTCACCTGCTGTAATGCCCTACCTTTTGCTGCTGCTCATCTGTATAAGGTCATAGTTCGTTAGATTGACATGATTGAGCCAGGCTGACTAACAAATCATAAAGGCAAAATTTATGAAATGTATTTTGATGTAATTTCGAACTTCATTGTATAATTCATTTGGTGTAAGGTCAATGTTCATCTGTCATGATGTGACATGACTCAAGTTGACTTACAAATGAGAGGTCATGGAATGAAATATATTTTCATATAACTTCAAACTTCATTGTACAATTCATCTGGTGTAAGGTCATAGTTCCACTGTCAGGATGTGACGTGACTCAAGTTGACTTACAAATGAGAAGTCATGGAATGAAATATATTTTCATATAAGTTCAAACTTCATTGTACAATTTATCTGGTGTAAGGTCATGGTTGATTTGCAGAATGTGATGAGACTCAAGTAGACTTTGAAATTTTGTTTTTTTTGAAATTCCAATTTACTGCCAGTCATGTGGTCAGTTTTATAAAAGTTCATCAGTTCAAGGTTATATGTATTTTATTAGTCTAGGGTAATTCATTTGTAGTGTAGCAAACTGAGCAACATGAGCAATGTCTGCAATATGGCTTTGTCCATTCTTTCTGACAAGTGTCTGAACTTGAGATAGAAATGTGGATGTAAAAGTTACAGTGTTTTCAATCTTTAGCAAGGGACTGATGTATGTGCTTTTATTTACCCTTATGTTCTCATTCGCATTTGTTATCATTTACATCATTCTGTTTCAGTGTTCACTTTCAATTGTGAATAAGAATTTACATTTGTATTATCAATATAAGGTTGGATCAGTACTGCTTTTATCTGGTTGCAAAGATACAATCATGTACCATATTTGTACATGAAAGCATTGACAAAACTAGCATTGCCACAGTATGTGACCAGAGTTCAGGTCATTGTAAGCACTGCCATTTACTCTTCTGAAATATTTCATGCTAAAACTGGAACAAGATAGAGTAAGAAAATGTATGTGTTCATTATCAACTAAAATGTTATCTATGCGGAAAAATAAATTCCAATGTGTTGTCACGGCTATGTTTGTCGCTTGCAATTTTTAGTTAGAGACTATCATATCCTAAGGAACAAGGAAGGAAGGATTACAAGGAAGTGTTGTAAAGCTTTATTTCCTGTGTTCAGAATTTGTTCAGAATTCATTCAAGTGTGATGTACACACATTATACTTGTATGGTGAAATAAAAAGCTTTGGTTTCACTCATACATATAGTGACTGTGTGTATTGATATGTTTGGAAGATTGTTAGCTGACATGCTTGGGCCGGGGATTTTTGAAGTCTTCAGTCATTGTAGGTAACACATATGATCCCATTGTGACCTTACATCCTGATATTGTTGGTGGTTTGAGTCTACTGATTTGAAATTACACCAGCCAATTTGAAACTACACCAGCCAAGCTGGACATTTCTACATGTGTAGTCTCTCATGCTAGAAGCAAAACGATTCATTTTTCTCCACTACTGAAATGAGAATTTCTGAATATTGAATGATGCAAACCAACAAATAATACCGGGATGTAGGATCACCTAGAGGTCATAGTAGATATGGAAAAATATCAGCACATAACAAGTATGCAGTCTTCATTTACCTGTTTGAGTTTGACAACTCCACAAGTGCCCATTTTGAAAGTTTGCTTTCACGAAAACCGAAACCCTGTACGGTCTCCCCCGTCCCTGGGATATATTATGTTGGTCCTCATATCTTGCATATATAAGGAAGATTTACATATAATTTGCATATAAATAATCAAAATGAGAATAATTATTGGTAAGAATATTGGTATTTGTTCAGAGCTATATGAAAAATTCAAAAAGGACAACATGGAACATGAAATAAATATGACCAATCAAAATTGTTCTTCAGTTGACCTGCCTTGCCTAGCAGTTGTATGCATACAGGTTATCACGCGAGTTGTTAAATCAACTGTAACTTTTTCATTTTTCACTATTTTCTAATGGAATTTTTTTCTGGTAATCCATTGAAGTGCACATATTTCATCACCAAGCAAATTTGATGAAGAATTGATTCAGATAATAGTGAAATAATGGTATTTTTCTCAAAAATTGGGTTTTTATGGCGGCCATATTGGATAATTTGCATATAATCTGCATGTAATTAGCATATTTTTGGTCTTTCAAATATATATTTTGACTGCTTGCGACAAGACCAACTTGATGATACCTCATAACCCCACAGGTATCATGTCAAAATTTTATCAGTAAGTAGGTGTTTTGGGCATACATATTTCCCATGCTTAACCATTGGCTGCTAAAGGGTTAAGGTCTGCAATGTTTTCAGTTGAATTTCAGCTTTTTATTAAAACAAAGTAAGACAATTTTTTAGATGTCCACATCACTTCAGTTACTTTAATTAGCAGTTAATTAGTGTAAAGACAAAATAGCAAAAACTATTTTCATGTAAATCTGTCAGGATGTAGCCAACATCAGTATGCGTCATCTGCTATTTCAAACTAGTAGGATCACAGTTACAAATTGCTGTGATAATACAACTGGGGCAAGTTGTGTTGAAATGGCATACGCATGGAAATAAATTATATTTGTATTTGTTTATGCTATAAGGATTATCCAGCACAAGCTGTTTATGTGTACATGTACAGGTCTGTATCACGGTATGTTGTAACTTTTGAATCTTTTTCGTGACCAGTCATAGCATTTGATAAGTGATGCAGTCCGTCAAAACGGTGGTTGATTTTCTAATGCAAAAATTCCATACTTTCTCTGTAAACATGCAGAAATGCTGCAAATTTTTGCTGATTGTTGACAATTCTTAAACAAATTCAGAAAATAAATTGTAATGAATTTCTGCACTTTTGTCTTTTATCACAATCAGTATGGCTTTGTAGATGACCCAAATGTCCAGTGCAAGTTCGGTGAAAAATCTTTTTTGTGGCACTTCAGCTTCTCCATTTTGTTTTGAATTTGAATTTTGAATACTAATTCCATATTTCACAATGAGAAATAAGTTTTGCAATATGGCTTTACTCAGCGTTTTAGGTGCATCAAAAATCTAGCCCTTCATAGTTACCCTTTACATGAAGGACACATTGTAATATGAAAGTTTTAAACCTTTTTCACCCCCAGTTCCCTGTATACAGGTCCAACTTTACCATAGAAAACAATGGATTTGGGACAAACCATGGTGGTGAAAGGGTAAACCTTTTTCGCACACATTTTGCTCTCAGAAATGCAGAACTGTTCTGTTTTCTTTTGCCACTGGGAATGAAAACCAGAGATCCCGCAGCAAATTTTTGGATTGAACACACAAATGAACCAATTTACTTATATATGAATTAAATACCGAAGTCATTCAATGTGTTAACTCTATTTGTTTGGAAAAATTTACCAAATTTTACAAAAATTACATTGTGAAGTTTTCTCTTGTTGATTCTTTTGATGGGAAAAATTTACCGATTTTACAAAAACAAGGAAGTGAAAACCTTATTTTCTGTACATGTTTCAAATTGCATATTTTGATGAGAAAAATTTGCCGATTTTCACAAAAACAAGGAAGTGAAAACATTATTTTCTGCACATGTTTCAAATTGCGTCCACACACGCTCCGGGCAAGAAGGTAAAGGTGAGATTGTTAGAGTTTGAAAATCCATTCCCTAGGTACATTCCTAGGTACAGGGCCCTAAAGAATTACCGACGTTGTCTTTTCATCATCGTATAGATGTTCAATGACTCATTCACTGACATGGATTCACGGATGATTACACAAATTTTATGAAAGAAGTTGATAGTGCTGCTATTAGAAAACAGAGACATGTTCAATAGGCAACTGACTTCACAAGATGTCAAGTTTGCAGTGTTTAGCTGTGCCCTGAATAGATATGACATGCTAATAATGTACTGTTCAGAAAAGTGTAAGAAAAATTCTCCAATGATTAAACTTGAGTTATTTTGATGGATAAGTGGTGAAGTTCACAATTGCATCATGATTCTACTCAATAAAAATCTGTACTCATAAGGTCTACAATTCATTCAGATCTACCAACACTTCAACACCTTGCTAAGTTCCATATATCATCAACAAAATATATGATCAAGGAAAGTCCTCGTAATTAAAGAGATATTGTGATTTGAATTTGAGCCTTACTGTGAAAATAGATGTCCCTGGCAATTGAAGATGCACTTTTCATCCCGTACAGTCACAGTACATAGACTGCACTACATGTACATGGCACAAATATCTTGCATTGTTTAACTAGCCGGTGGCGTAATGTGTACGACTTCACATTAAATCGATTTCACAAGTGCTGTCAATTCACTTAGGCGTGTTTAAACATCCCAGACCTTGCTGTGCATTAAAAGTCTATTATGAAAGCTGTGTGCTTTCAGACATCCTGGTCAATGAATGCTATCTACAAACTCAGTTTAAATTATCCTTTTCTTTATAATTTTGTTTTGAGTCATCAATAATAAAGCATTACATGAGAGTCTGGATAAGAAAGTCGTTCCGGTCAGAACAGGTTTCAAGTCAATATAGACTTTTATGTGCCGATACTTGCAGATGTTTATCCTGTTTCACAAACTGGGTTTCCAGTTTCAATTACTTTTTGAACTTTCAAGAAACAATACAATAGCTGTGACTTTTTGATAATATTTTCATACTTTAGTGCTACAAGCAGCTTATCCTTTTTCAGTTAAATTTTTCTAACACTACACGTCATACAATGTACAATATTATTGTTGGCAAATTAATTTTAGTCTGGACTACTAGTATTAAAATACAGTTGTCTACAATATGTGGGATACATAAAAATCAGAGGCTGTATTGACTAGTTGAATTCTCCATGGCATTGTGACATGATTTTTGGGAGTATGACAAGAAACTTTGTTAAACTGAATCGTAGTGTAAAGTCAACATTACAACCGTTACGTTTCTTGTTATTCATAATGATTTTTCTTGCTTTTTGAAAACTGTCTTAAATTATGCCACAGTTGATATAATGAAATAATCAGCAATGACTAATGGGGACACAGTAGCCTTCAGGTCCCCGATGCAATCACCTTGATTTGACCATTCAAAGCCTTTGGCGGTCTTATTGCTGTGTGACATGTATTCCGTTTAGAAACTTTTATTGATGGATGTACAGTTTATCAGAACTGCTATCATTGGAGTTGCTATGCCCTGAAACACTTCACCATTAATAGAAGAATCTTGCACATACTGTGGCACAGATGTGATCCATGCATCAATGTCAATGTCACCTTAGTTATGTAGGCTGCTTAGAACTACAAAGTGTACCTTGCGGCAGGCAAGGGTTGTCACCGAACAGATAAATTAAATCATATTGACATCAGAGAGACCGTTTGACGCGTTCCGAGGTTTTGTTCCCAGGTGCCATAATGTCTGTGATTGTGACAAAGCGTACAGTTTGCTTTCTTAGAGAATTGAAAATAATGAAAACCGTGGACAGAAAAAAATGTCAGGCGTACTGCTTTACCTATTTTTTCTCTGTCTTGTGCTTGATAGCGATACATGAACAACATTGTCAGTAGGATGTCATGAAATATGGTGTGGCATCAATTTAAAATCATGAAGTATTTATTAATAAATATCAACCATGTTCAGTGACCCATTAGTTGGACTACAGTGTGGTAGATTGTCTATCATTGTCTGTCATTCTCTTTCAACAAATACACAATTATTTGTCTATTGTCAATGGCAAATTGGCATTTCAAATGAATGCGTTTAAAGCTTCCCAAATTTTATTCCTTTAATAAAGTTTTTTCCCTTTAAATTAGATTTTTAATGGCATTGGGTAGAATTTTTTTCCTCATACCTTCATACAACAAAAAATGAATGGCTTTGATAACCTTTTTAGAAGATAATTAATGATCCTTTTGCAGCTACCGTATATACGTGCATGCAGCATAGTATCTCTCTCAGGTTGTGATTTGCTGGTCGATTACTATTAGGAAATTGTTTTCAAACCACGTGCACTGAATAATTCTGTTTTACTAAGCGTCTCAGGTGCTCCTGAAAAAATGTGAAAAATTAGAAGATCAAACCTACGTTTGGGTCGTCATACTTGTGTATTCATTCTCAATATTGATGGTTTTATTGAAACGAATAAAAGTCCGTTGCTTATCAGATATGTCATCAATTACACAAAGCAAGCTTGCTGACTCCTGTGAGAAAAGACCAATAAAAGAGGATTTGCAATTTCTCAGCAGAGTTTCCTTTTTACAGCCGCCATTTATCATTTTTTAATATGTTATATAATAATAAATGACACGAGCATGAGTTGGGAGAGGGTGACATACGCACATGTTACTGTATGTGGAGATTGTGATGTTGCGTTGATGTAAAGAACTTTAACTTATATATATATCCAGTTGATTTTACCATAGAGATATATATATATATATATATATATATATATATATATATAATATATATATATATAATATATATATATATATATATATATATATATATATACCAGTCTCTGTGTGTGTGTGTGTGTGTACAGACAATGGTTGTAATATCAATGTATTTTAATGAGACATTACAGCAGGGACTTCATCAAATTTGATGAACTTCAATGGCAGTAAATACCTGTGTGATCAGCTTACATTGACAAGGCATCTTGAGACTAATTCACAAAACCTATTGACATGTACTTGTGCATTGAGATCAAGAGCCCTATATCTGCTAGTGTATGTGGGTCGTAATATCAGAACGCCCATAAAAAGTCATGCCAGGTTTCACTATTTCCATACAGGGGAAATAAAAAAAAACAATGAGTCTAAAGAAGAGAACAATATATCAGAAAACGGCTGGAATGGTATGGTTTTGAATGAGTACTCTGTTGGTTGTTAATGTATGGATGCTAAACGGAAAACATCACTGGCATTGTAATTCCAGTGTACCAACCTCCACTACACTCTGTTATACTCTACATGTATGGCGCGTAATCAAGGCCAATATTCAAATCCCCATTTTCAACTATACAAAGCGACATTCAACATTCAAACTCCCCATTTTCAACTATACAAAGCGACATTCAACATTCAAACTCCCCATTTTCAACTATACAAAGCGACATTCAACATTCAAACTCCCCATTTTCAACTATACAAAGCGACATTCAATCAAGGCCAATATTCTAACTCCCAATTTTCAACTATACAAAGCGACATTCAACATTCAAACTCCCCATTTTCAACTATACAAAGCGACATTCAACATTCAAACTCCCCATTTTCAACTATACAAAGCGACATTCAACATTCAAACTCCCCATTTTCAACTATCGAAGTCATAGGTCCCCCTAGACCACTAGCCAGCGAACACAAGACAAAATTAGCATACATATAGTCAAATACGACTTTAAAAAATCGTCGGTGTCATTTTACATGAAACTACTTATCACTTTGTTAGGGGGTCCAAACATATGGTGACCTCGCAGTTAATTTTGGACGACACCGGGTTCGTTAGTGACCACATCAGTGGTAGTTTGTCTAGGCTGCTACTTGACCTTGACCAGCCCGACAGACGGGGAGATGTGTCACGTAGGTGTGAGAGTCTTGTTAGACTTTTGTCACAGTTAAGTGGCATTTGAATTTGTAGTGAGCGTATTGTCCAGCTAGTGCAAGCCGCTCAACGTGAAATACATGATGTTGAACATGGTGGTCACGGTGTAATAAAGGGAAAGTGGCTTCACACATCACCCATCTCGTCTTGTATGTGCTTTGGTGTGTTTAGTGTTAGCTCTGCATTGCAGGGCTGTGTGTTACGGCGTTATACGGCCTCCCACTACATGTGGTGGGAAGCCGTATAACGCCGGTAACACACAGCCCTGCCTAGCCCTGCGTACGATGCTGTGTGTTCCGCTACAGCTAATCGCCACGCTCACCAGGCGATTAGCTGTAGCGGAACACGCAGCAGAGCTAGTTTAGTGTTTGAGTGGTGTTTTGGCTGTAATAGTGTGGAAATTAACAAGCGAGTTGTTAATTTTAAAATAAGCCATGGCGAGCCACGCATGCATGCTCTTGATTAGACGACATGACAGCGACCGAATTAGGCCTAAGTGATGGCGGAGGTCGGCAGTAAATCTTGATAGCATCACAAGTGTTTCCGGTCCATATTTTTGGACCCTCTAGAACATCACATAGGAATAACTCTAAAACTCCGAAACGTCGTGTGACGTATCTATGACGCGTTCTGACGTAGTATAGCCCAGAAGGAAAAACGTGGGTAACTGCAATGAAGCAAGTTAGGAATACCTGGGGAGAATACGAATCCTAAATGTTGAGTTAGAGAGTTGAAAATGTGGAGTTCGAAAGTTGAAAATGGGGAATAGCAATCCCAAATGTTGAGTTCGATAGTTGAATGTTGAGTTGTAAGCTTATAGTTGAAAATGGGGCGTTTGAATGTTGAATGTCGCTTTGTATAGTTGAAAATGGGGCGTTTGAATGTTGAATGTCGCTTTGTATAGTTGAAAATGGGGAGTTTGAATGTTGAATGTCGCTTTGTATAGCTGAAAATGGGGAGTTTGAATGTTGAATGTCGCTTTGTATAGTTGAAAATTGGGAGTTAGATATTGGCCTTGATTACGCGCCATACTACATGTATGTCCTAGTGTAGTGGGAAAATATTTTATGCCCCTAAAAAGAGCTTTGCTTCCGCTCACCCTAGGCAAATGTTGTAAAACTGAAAGTAATAAAAACAGCAGTTTGCCAGAAGTAAAGTACCTTCCTGTAATTGAAGAACTCAGTTTGTTCCTATGCAGTTGGGAAGAACGTTGACTCTGAATTTGAATCGGTCAGTACATGTATACTGCTCGAACCACTAGCTTCCACTATGCCATCTCAGCCAGACATGTACAATGTACATGTAGCCCTAGAATCAGCTTCTACATGTATCGATACATGTACATGATCTGCTGCACGCATCTAGTGACTTGTTACACAGCCAAACTATCACATTTATCTATCCAACATGGAAATTTCCATTTCCAGAACAATTACAATTCTGAATTAAATCTGAACTGAAATCTCTGCTAGCCCTGCCTCCCTCTCATCCTCTCACCCCCATGAAAAGAACTCGTCATTTGTTTTGGTTTCCTTAGAGACAAATTGATGTTTGGCGTTTCATCTTCATACTACATGTCATCTTCATTCCAGAACATAAAACTGAAACCTCGACTGGAAAAATGATCTGCTTTCAAGGTATCATGTTGCCATGGCTACACCATCCACAAGTTAATGGACTTGATCAATCTTTGCAGCCTGAGGTTTCCACGATAGCAATTCACTGTGCATGTACAGGTGTACGTGTGTATGGAGGGGGAAATTGTTGCCAAGAGCGCTGTCAGCTACCGAGAGTTTTCCCGGAGAGAAAAATTATTAGATTAATGGTGTTACCGATAACAGATTGCTGTGCGTGTGTAGGGCATTTTGATTTATGGCATGGTCACCTTAACCTGCAGAAAGCAATATTTTCATCGATTTTGGTAACAACATATATTGCAGTTAGCAGTGAGATGAAAGAAAGACTGAATCTTAAAGGGAGGCAGTTGTCGGAACTCTGCTCAAAGGTTGCAAGGGACCCCTTCAACCGATGTAAACATTGTATCCAAGGTACATGTACGTTGGTGATTCATGAAAGTTAAAACATGTTTGTCATAATGTACATTGTAAAATTTAAATCTATATAAAGTGCATGAAATACATTGTTTGTAAACAAGAATGTTGCCCATGCACAGTTCCGACGACCACTTCCCCTTAAAATTTAAAATTTTCAATTTTTGAGAACTGAACATGGAACACACCATTATTAATCTTTCACATTCATGTTCATGCAGTTTAAACATGGCACCAAACTTACAGTACAGCTCATTGTATGATTTATGAATTACGAATACATGTATCTGGGTCAGATTACAGTTGAAAATCCTTCACACCTTACAAGGTGTGAAGATTGAGTGATCTCATTTTGCAAAAAGCTTTATAATACTTTTCAGGATATCAAGTGTTTTGTTTAAAAATATTTCAATATTTGTGAAAAAAAGACAATCAACCAATCAGAATTGCCACACATGTGACCGATATGACATTTTCCAAGCGTGTAATGTTGCAAATTGAATATTTTGCCTTTCCCTAGAGGACACTAAACGTCCCTTTTTTACCCTCTATAGTACAGAGTTTGTTCCATTCATGCACTGATTGGGCCCTAGCAAATTCCATTTCTCAATGCAATTACAGTCATCAAAACCATAACTGCTGCAAAGGCAGGGGCTATACATTGCATGCTTCAGATCATGTGGATAATATCCTTTCACAACTGGTTGAAACTCAATCAAGTGTGGAGTGTTGATTCTTGTAATATTCTCATGTGTAGAAATAGCTTCTTGTATTTTGAAAAAATATAGGCCACAGTTTTCTTTTTGTGCAAGTATTGACAGGCAAGGCATTTCAAAACATGGTCTCATGATGTTGGAAACATGTCTCTAGTTTCATTAATACTCCATTTTTCTGTCTTTCCATACCTTCATATCAGTTCCTTCTGGAAATACCTCTACTCTAGATAAGCCTTCAAATATTATTCAAATGGGAATGCATAAGGAAAATGATGTAGTGGTCGCTGCCAGAGACATAATAGCTGATCTGTATATTTACGTGTTCATGTATTACAGTGTGCCTAATATGTCTGCCTTCCTCCAGTGGAGTGCACTCAGTCTGTCAACACGTGTGTCCTAAGTTAACCCTTTAACCACTATGGTTTCACCCAAACCCATAGTTAACAGTGGTGACTGTGGACCTGTTCACAGGCAATTGGGGTGAACAGGGTAAATACCGGTAGACACACCAGTGGCTCCATGAACAGAAAGTCCTCTCTTACGCAAGAAAATATTACAATATATTACACATACTGGTCCAAACTGACTTGAACTGATTACTCTGCATGCATGGTATATTGTCTCCCAGGGTACCACACTTTCATCATGTATAGGTTTTTATCATACAACTTCCAAGAGATACGTGTACATATACTGTACCAAAGATGAATGTAGGAGTTTTTTACACTGCAAAGTGTTTGTAATTTAAATGTACATTGTATATTACACAGGTACTGATGGCTGTATTCATATTAGCTATGGTGACAACCAGATTATGAATCAGCTTTTGTCTTCATTAGTGATATTTTAACATTTTGATAAAAAAAAACAAAGAGTATTATTAACTACTTTATATGCAAATTGGCTTTTCTGACGCAGACTCTCAGTGACAAAGGAATAGCAGAGAAACAATAATTGTATGTAGGAAGTGGTTGTCATTGTGTTGCTATCGATGAATATGTGTTACAATACAATGTAAGACAAAAGATTATGTTATACTTTTAATTTTTTCCATTCCAAAAAAAGAATGAAACGTGTTATTTTTTTTTACATTGAGAGGCTCAAGCTTACCGACAGCATCCAGCTCTTAACTACATGTACCATGTAACATGTTTACCAGCTTTTTCTAAATCAAGTGGCGATTCCTTTCTGAATCACTTATAAAAGTAATCTCTGTATTTATTAGGGATTATAGTCAACTGAAAAGACAAGATTGACTGTACAGATGTTTATTTGAGAGGAGGAGTCTATTTGAGAGAGCAGGGAGAGGGTACATGGGGGAGAAAAAACATGGAGATTGTCCCACTCTGAGAGTACATGAACAGATCAAGAGTCCCAAAAGTATACCGGTATACATTTTAGCAAAATGTCACATTTATTTATTTAGCAGTCTACATATACAGTACATGACATTGACATAAAATGGAATACAAAACAAAAGAATTACAAGATTGAACATCTTCACAAGAAAGAGATGAAATAAGCCTTCTCAAAATTACATTTTTTAAACTTTCATTAGCTCATTAAAGAACTTTGAAATCATAACACAATGAAATTCATCTCCAACATCGCTTTTGCATATAAAAGTACAAAGTCTAAGGTGTCTAGGAATATTCTTATAACGACCGACTTCAACTGGGAAAACATGATTCAAAATTTTATCAAAGGGATTTTGAACAAGAGACAGATACTACTCATATTTGAAAACAGTTTTGATTTTACAATAAATATTTAGTTTCTTATTACTTTCTATGGCTTTCTTCCAGAGATCAAACTTCGCTTTCGAGGAATTTTTTACTGCCCTAATAACGTGTTTTGTATGACATCAAGACTCTGTGGACAAGAATGGCTGTCCTGTTTTACTGTATTTTGTTTTGTGCAATTATGACTTTGTCTTCGTCAAGTTGCCCTATGAGTATGAGCAAGATTGTAGACGGCACAAGCAAGATATTGTCGCTGTGTGAAGACAGACTAACTACATCCTGTCTTTTTTCTCGTCTTCTTTGCAATAGCTGCAATAATTATCCTCAGATCAACTCAATGTGAAATTGACGCCAAAGTCACAGACGTTTTGGAAGTCAATACACCCTACACGTCAAACCTGTCCACATAGATTAATTTCTTTTCCTAGGCTGGTGTCAAGTATCTGGTGATTATCAATCAAAGGTCGGTTGTGAAATGACTCTGCCTGTCATCTCTGGCTTGCACCGAGAAGCCAGACGCAACGCTAAATGCTAAATTTGATACCAAGAAATGTTACGAGGGGATTGCTCTGTGTCAACTCATCAGGTCTCAATTAAGGAGAGAAATCTTTAAGGTCAATAGTCACGTTGTGTTTGTCAAAGAGACTATTCGTCAGACTGTTTTCCTGTTTTCATACGGTTTTACCAAAAATCGTAACATGTTGCAAATACTGTACACCTAAGTTTCAATTAATCATTCCATTCTGAACACACATTAATAAATCAGCATAGATTTTTAGATATTTAAGTGGATCTTATACAATGCAAGATCCGACGTACATGAATATTCCACATTGATTAAGGGTCATTAGCATAGAATTTTAATACCGAAACAATGCTCATTAATGTAATCTGCATATTTGAATATCATTATACCTCGCATCTTGCACTAATAGGTGGATCTATGTATCATTGCCCGCAAATTCTCTAAGTTTACAATGAAATATTTCTACGTTACATAAAAAGTCAATGTGCAAATTGTTGAACAGTGCAATAGACAGCCATTTGCTTCATAAAATAAAATCATCAAAAAAATCCAGGAAACGTGTACACTTAATATTAAATATGCTTTCTGAGAATGCTGATGTCAGTGGTGCAGTACTGTATGTCATGGCAAACTTTTATACCGATATTTATATCAAACCAATTTCTGCAGTATTGCTATGTTTCAAACACAAACTTATCAATAGCACGACAGCAAAACTGAAATAATTTAATCGAAGAATGGCAGTCAGTCTTCAGAAATGGTGTTGTTTAACCCTTTGAGCACCAACGTCAATTTTTGTCGCCTTTATAAAACGTACTCTAGTCAATTTTTCTAAGATTTTTGCCAAAATTTTGATAAAAAACTGCAGCCAATAAAATATGATGTCCATTTGGTCCAATATATCAAAAAATTTCAGAAAAATTTATAAAAATTGGTAAAATGTGGGAGTAAAATTTTCGGAAAAATTACGGCACTCAAGGGTTATGGCAGGAATTGTTGGTGAATGCCAAGGTTTAAACTTATAAATTTTCCAAGTGAATAATAAAAAGAGAAGAAAAAAACTTTTTTTTTGCTATCCATGGAAAATCACTGCTGATTAAAAATCGATGGTTCATGTCCTTTGAGTTTTGTGGAATTGAATGTGACAGCAAGGATGAAACCAAATACTGTTTAGTCATGTCACCCAAACATCGGCATTGTACACGTATGCCCTCCTATCAGTCAGATGGATATCCAAATACATGTCAACTCCACAAGTGACACGTTTCATCTTGTAGTCCTTTTCGCATGCTGTAACATTTCGCAGCGTGCGAGATTTAATTATTTTTTGAGATGCATCTAAATTTGGAAGTCACATTGGTGTGTGTAACCAAATTTTAATTGCTGTAAACTATTAAACAATTTTTTTTTGAACAGACCATCAGTCTGTTAAGGAGAACAAATATGTTTTTGAAATAGCAAAATATTTATAGAAGTATTCAGAAAAAAACAAAACTACATGTTTCAATAAAATGTTATTGGCTATAAAGTAATTGAATTAAGTTCCAAGTAATACATGTAATCTTAGAAAATTTATTTCATATTATCAGTTCCACTTACACTTTGAATCTGTCTCCAGATACATGTAATTTTTGCATTGTCATACAAGCATATGAAATTATATACATGTTTAATCTCCTGGTATACCGTGTCCCAGTGTTTAAGAATATCAGTTGCTCTAACTCACATTCAAATAAATATCAGTAGTAAATATGGACTTTGGCAAAAGACAGTGTGATACACTTACCGTACTCGTCCGAGTATAAGCCCCTGCTCGTGTATAAGCCCCCCCTACTGATTTCAGAGGATTTTAGAAAATGCATTACATCCGTGTATAAGCCCCTACCCTAGTGTAACTCAAATACAGAAAGGTTAGGAGAGTATATTTGGTCATTTAACTTGGCAAAATTACTTTTAGATAATAAAGAAACCATTTAATGATGTTAAAACAATGGGAAACTGGAGTTCCCTTGACAGCATCGTAAGGAAAATGACACGTTTTCCCAGTACCATCTTGATTCTTTGACCCTACTCACCCCCGTCGCCTAAATAGAATAGTCTCACTCACGTCGGCCATTGTTCATTTTCATGCACAGCCACGATGTTTTCATGCTTGAAACATGCAGTTTCTTTTGTTTGAAGCAATTATCCTTTCATTTTGTGAAGACTTTTCCTGGTGACTATTACAATTTTCACTGCTATGTTGTTGTTTTCACAAGATGTAGACAGTTTGATACTGGAATATGAGTTGCCTTTCCGTGTAAGCAATGCATGCCTGTTCACATATTACTGTTGATCAGCAACATACATGACGTCTTTGTTTCAAGTTTGGGTTTTTTTTGACGCTGAATTTCACCAAAATGTCACTTCTGTGTTCAGAGATTGTACAATCAGTTTCTTTGGATGTGTAAGTCGATTTTGAAAGCGATAGAAAGATCGAGTGGTGTTGAAAAAAATCGTGCATAAAATTAGCATAAATTATGCGTCCATGCCAGATAACATGGGGTTGCTCGAGTATAAGCCCCTCCCCTAGTTTTACAGCTGTTTAGTGTTGCCGAACCGGGGGCTTATACTCGGACGAGTACGGTATATTATTGCCCAATATTCCCATGATATTGTTTGTTGTCAACCTTCCCATCCCAATTTCCTTTATTTAGGTCAGACTAAAACTTCGGAAACAATAGGATTATTCCATTATATGACAGTCTACAGGTGGAAAACATTCAAGCAGTGAAAGGGGTCGGAACGTAAAGGTGATGGGAAAAATACTTGTCACCTAGCTGCCTGTCAGTGTTTCACCTGTAGATAGCTGTCGCAGGTGTCTAAACAAAACAGCAACCGTGTGATTCACATTTGAAATTATCATATTTCAGTTTCTCAGAAATTCTATGAGAAAATGCAGTGACGTCGTGAAAGCAGTGTAAATTCACTGAAATGAAAGCAGCTGTAAAATTTCTTTGAATCAGAGTCCTATCCAAGTCTTAAGCAGTGAGTCTCTCTTTTGGAATCCCTCCCAATATACAGCTGGTCTCATCTTCAAGTCAATTGTAATTCATATTTGGCGATTAAATCGAAAAATTTTGATATTAAAAAGCCTTTGTTAGGCTGATGACTGATGCACAGAGCAATCAATCATGGATCTTTGAACTAATTACATCAAATGATGTTGTTGCATTGCAAGAGGATATTAAATATGGAAATGCGTAGAGACTGAGTAATGGTTGAAAAAAATCATGATATGTTAACACAATTTGAAAACGGGAAACAAAAATACATGTGCACTTTCATTCCCAAATCATATGGTTGATAGAAATCATATCAAGATTCCCGCTTTTGATTGGTAAACATTGTCATTTACATTGCATCACATCAAATTTACATATTGCAGTACGTGTCCCTGTATGTCCATGACCTTGCTACGGTCACAGAATATTCTTCTGAAACAAAAAGATCATTTACAGGGAGATTTATTCCTCAAAAAACAAGACACCATCTCAACAATTGGATCATACTTCTTGCAAAATAAATACAGTACTGCTTCAAAAATGTCTCCATTCCACAGAGTATTTCTTGCTGGCAGCATCCTGTTCATCATGGCATTATATCAGTTTGAGAATGTCACATGCATATTAGAACAAACTGCCTCAGTTGATGAATGGAGGTGACCCACAAGATCCCGTACATAGATTTGTTTCACTAATTGTCCGGGGAAAACTCATGTAATCTCCTTGTCTGTTCACACAGTTTGGAGTTTCTGTCAAATCGGGGTTATTACAAATTGGTGTGGTGAGCGACCTCTTGTACTTCCAAGTTTAAACGGACTGCACTTGGAGTGAAATATGGCCATGGCCTCTCCAAATCATCTGATAACTGACATTTCACACATGGCATTCTCCAAGAAATCATTTCAGTGCATCTCAGGATCTTCCATCATGGTTAATGAATACGCTGTCTGTCTTGCAACACTTGGCCAGCACAACTTCAGATTGAAATTGTGGACGGGGTTTGCAGAGCCAGAATAAAATCATTTGACAATTTCTGACTGCAGGAACTACATATAAAGACACTGAAAATGAAGGAATTCCCCTTGAATTTTAGGGGGAAAAAAGTCAACTTGTGAGGTTAATGTGTTTTGCTACACACGATTATAGTCTGTGAAATACTGAAGAGAAGCTCATAGATTGGCTTGAAGTCATACTTCAATAATTGATTGAAAATGTGCTTCCTCTTCTTGAATTTTGTTCAGTGAGAGCTTTGTTACTGTAAACACACAAAAAATGTAAAAGTTTATGTTTGAGATCACTTATCGGAATGGTAGTAAACATTGTCACGCCGTGTCTATTGAATTCTGGCAAAGATTTGCTTGTAAACAAGCGGATGTTCATAGAAATGGTGTGTTGGTGTAGAGTTCAAAGAAAGTGTCAAGGGGCATTTTAGCAGTTGCACCGCTGTACAAAAAGTGGATTACAATTATGGTAATCTGACAGGGAACTTTCTCATGAAAAACGCTATTGAAAAAAAAATACATCAAAGTTATTGATCGTAAAAGCGTTGGTTTTTGCCTCCAGTTTAATCAGAAAACCAGACTGGTCTGTGTGCAAAACAAGGAAATGTTTTGTGCCTTCTGGTTATAAAAATCTCTTATAATGTTTGACAAGGAATATTGATCCCATATTTATGTAAAGCAGACGCAGCACAACATTCGCCGTACTTTTTGATTTCATGAGAAATGGTTCAATTTTTATAGATGTCCTTCGGCTAGAATATCCCCATGGTGATTCTTACATTCCTATGAGCAGATTGACATTTTGCAATGCACATACAAAGAGACTCGCAGGGTTTTTTCAATATCAACTTAAAGGTGTTGGTGTCCTGTTTCATTGCGGATTAATGAAAATCAGTCACCATGGTTACGACATACTTTGGGTTTTTTGTCTGAAATGAGTGTATATTCTTTCTAGTAAAGAAACACCTGAAGATGATTTGTAAAATAAAAATGAAAATTTCAGTCTGGGCTCCTGATAATAAGCAATAAGTGCTGTAGAATGATCAGTTAGTGATGTTAACAAGAAATTTAAGTAAAATGGAAAACTTTCTCAGATATATGTAAAAAAAAAAGTAAAAAAAAATGGAGTCTTTCTTGAGAGGGAAAAACCCCATCATTTGCTGACATACTTCGTACATGTAAGTTCACTTTTTCCCTTTTCAGTTTCACTTTGTTTTGCATTAACATTTTTGAATTCGCTTCTCATTGTCCAGGTTATATTTTAAGTGCTTTCATCTTACTTTTACTGTTTTAATTAATTATATTTTAATACAAGGTACACTTGGTTTTGTTCTCCTCTGGTTTTCCTCACCCATCTTACTGTACTTTGCCTCCCCCCTCATTTTACTACCTTTCTAATTTCAAATTATTATTTTGCATTTTCACAAAAGTACTTCTTCAACAAACCAGCGCGTGCCACTACACGTATTGCACTCTCTGTCTCTGACGGAAAAATTCAGTTTCACAGAGCAATTTGTATGTGGAATCTTTGTACCTGCTGATAATTTTTCTAACAATCACTGAGAAACAGCGTGAAGCTGGTTACCGGGAAACGCAGCGCTCATGTCATCTTCTCAGGTAGATTTGATTGCTTTGCTGTCAACGGTCTGTAAACAATGTAACCAATGCAGGCAACAGTGTCAAATATGGACAATGCTTGACAATAGAAAAGCCATTCTTATGCTAATATGAAAAATGCTTGACAATAGAAAAGCCATAGTTCTTATACTAATACAGACCATACTTTACAATAGAAATGTCATAATTCTCATTCTTATTTGGATAATATTTGACAATAGCAAAGCCATTCTTATGCTAATTTTAATACTTAAACAGATTGAAAAGTGTACGATCCTACATTTAGTTTTAATCGTTTAAAGTTGGTATATGGTCACCACTACATATATCTCCTTGTACATGTGCATGTGCATTGTTATTTTTAACTTTGGAGCAACCAAAGGTTGATGATAATAGCAAACAAATAGTCACAATTGTTTAATTGTAATTTGAAAGTATTACAGAAGAAAAGTTGTGTGGCCAAGATGAAATAAATGAAATATATGATCAATATATAAATAAAGAACAATGTCATCAAATTTGACATTACGATTTTTTGCAGTGAATTAATCGTACACGTACTGTACATATACAACTGCATATGCCTTCAGAAAAGCATGGTGGTAAAATTTGAAAATTCATTTGTGACAGTTTGATAAACGAACTCTTGTTGGCAAAAGATAATCACACACACCATGTACTGAATGCAAGCAGAATTTGATGCTTCAGAGCTGTGTGTTATAATGTGCCGATTCAATCACTTCACATCAAAGAGTAATAAAATATTTATTGCTATCAATAGACGTATTCATAAACCTCGATGCAGACATGATGAACACGTTTAATGAACTGTTGCTAAGCAGTCTGACGTGACAAGTGAAGATGACTATAATCAGTTTCAGTGCTGGGCTAGAAATAATCACTTTTAACACCAGAGTTATATTTCTTTTATTGACGCATATATCATGCACAATTTCTTCAGAAGTGCACTCGTCTGATGATAATCATGAGCCTCCGTCTGTGATGATGAGTGCTGTGAAGTGTTTTTTGCTGTGGCGATATCTCATTGACTCCACATGTTTCTGTATACACGTGGTATGGACCTGTTGCTGCCTCATGTATCGGTATGTGATCCGTGCATATCCAAGAAAAGTGTCCTGTATTTTCTCCCAGCTGTCACAGTCATAAAAGTGCAGTGTATTCTATAATTTCTCCAACCTGTCACAGTTTGAGTATTGTGTTACAAATAAGGTATGGATTGGATCTCAGTGAGAGCAAATAGCCCATATCAGTAAATATAGCTCAGTGTTTAAGGGAGCTGATCGGGTGTAATTATGGACCTTACGATCATAAACAGTCTCTAGTACCCAGTGTATGTTTGTCACTGAGCTGGCAATTAGGCTGTTTGTGAGACAAGTAACACCTGAAAAGGATTTTAACTAATCAAATTGAGGTTGAACGTGCCTCGAGGACAGATAGTTACACTCTCACATATTTACAATTCTTTTCTTATCCACTGCTTGTGGCAGGTCATTTTTAGCTCCCATAGCCATATGTATATATGGCAATGGAAGCTATTCTTATAGGCTAGGGAAATGTCTGTATGTCTGTCCGTCGGTACGTCAACATCAAAAACTCCAAAACCGCTGTACATTTCATCTTGATATTTGATGTGTACATGGATGATGGGCTGTAGATGAGATTTTGTTCAAATGAAGTTGTCATTGCCAAAAATATGCAAATTAAGTGAAAAAATGTAAAAACAGTCAAAATTGAAAAAACTCAATAACCACTGAGCAGATTACATGAAAAATTAGCATGTAAGTACTTTGGGCTGACATGAAATGATTGTGCACATCTTGGGTCAGTATCTTGGATTTGCTATTTTTCATGAATTTTTTTGTAATTTTCTCCCATTTTTGGTCAAAAAATCTCCTGCTCTGAAACCACAAGTCCGATTGATTTGAAACTTGGTATGGAAGTGCATAGGAGTGACCTTTCCCAAATTTGGGCAAATCGTGGTGAAATTTGCATATTTTTAGTTTACATGTCCATAGACTCCCATGTATAAGGCAGATCTCCATAGACTCCCATGTATAAGGCCACGAAAAATAAAAATTTAGTTTCTCATCGTATTCATATTGCAAAAAGGATGCAGTGACACAATTTTTAGTCCCCACGGATGAAGTCCAGTGAGCTTATAGATTGGGTCATGTCCGTCTGTTCGTCCATCCGTGAGTCCATCCCTTCACGCAGATATCTCGGATATTTTGACAAAATGTCATGTGACCTTGATGACCTTTGATCTCAAATATACATATTTGTCCATAACTCAGTAACCACAAGTGCTACCACCCTTCATATATGGTATGATGGGACAGCTTATGACGCCACATATTGTACCTCATTAATTATGCACATATCTAATTTTGAGCGAGCCAATAGAGCTAGAGGTCTGATTTTTGGTATATAGGGATAACTTAGCAAAACAATTTTTTTGACAAAATGTCACGTGGCCTCGGTGACCTTTGACCTCAAATATACATATTTGTCCATAACTCAGTAACCACAAGTGCTACAGCCTCCATGTATGGTATGATGGGACACCTTATGACGCCACATATTGTACCTCATTAATTATGCGCATATCTAATTTTGAGCGAGCCAATAGAGCTAGAGGTCTGATTTTGGTATATAGCGATAACTTAGCAATGCAATTTTTTTGACAAAATGTCACGTGACCTCGGTGACCTTTGACCTCAAATATACATATTTTTCCATAACTCGGTAACCACAAGTGCTACACCCTTCATGTTTGGTATGATTGGACACCTTATGACGCCACATACTGTTCCTCAATAATTATGCGCATATCTCATTCTGAGCGAGCCAATAGAGCTGGATGTCTGATTTTGGTATATAGGGATAACTATAGGAGAGAGATTTTTGACCAAATGTCATGTGACCTTGATGACCTTTTACCTAAAATATATGTTTATGTCAATAAATAAGTAACCACAAGTCCTTTGTATTTAGTAGGATGGGAGACCTTATGACAACACACGCTTTACCTCATTAATTATGTACACATCTAATTCTGGGCAAGCGAATAGAGCTAGAGATCTGATTTTTTGGCATATAGGGATTAATTAGCAATATAATTTTTTTTTTCAAAATGTCATGTGACGTCGATGACCTTTGACCTTGATTATACATATATATGCATATTTTAGTAACTACAAGTTCTATACCCTCCAATTTTGATAGGATATTAGACCTTAAGATGTCACATCTTGTACCTCATTTATAATGCGCATATGTATTTCTTGGCTGGCCAATACTGCTAGAGGTCTGATCTTTTTTCCCGATTTAGAACCATAACTTAGACATGCCTCATGTGTTTCAAATTGGGAAAAACGACATAGACCTATGTGCCCATAGATCTCAACATATACACTCCAGTGATACTTCTTAATGACCACATTTTCCTGCCCCATCAAGACTAATACTCTCTATTACAAGTGGGGACTATGTCATTGTAAATGACTTGTTGAGTTAATGGTTGTATCACAGTATTCGATATATCTAATTCTGTATTTTTTCCATTTTATATTCTGAATAATTACATTAAACATATTTCACTGTCTCCAGTACATTTCATTTAAGTATTTTCACTTCATGCACTTTATCCCTTTCACACGTTCAAATATCTGACCAGAGAACAAACACTAAATTGTCCAGGATGGGAGCTACAGTGTCATTGACGCTATTTTTAAAGTTCTTAAGGGACGAAAAATTTTCACCATCTTAGTTTTTTCGAAAATTGAAAATAATATTTTTAATTTAATTATTATAATTTATATATTTAATTTAAATATTTTTCCCTGTTAAGTTAATACAGGAATGGTGGCAGGCCATTGTTGAATTTCAAAGATCATACTTCTTGCAATTTGTCTCTCTAGCATCAAAATTTGCATGGATACTCGTGATTTTCATTCTTGATTTGGTAAGAGAATGGTTGAAAGTTTCATTGAGGAAAGTCTGAGCAAAAGTTTAAGTCTTTTACTTTCGAGGCGCATAATATTTTACTATAAAAGAGACAAATTTAGCACACTACTAATGATTTCAATATGTTACCGTGGATTAAAAGGTGGGATAAGCTGTTTGACAAATACCACTGCAGTATTCAAAGTTTCACTTCAGATGTTTGCAATAAAAGAGGTATGTTTGACATTAACACAGTGTTAGCTAGACCATTACACAATGTTTTGCAAAAGCTTGGTGATATGAGAACAGGTACAGCCATCTGAAAATTTGGTTGCGCTTTGTTTTTGTTGTGGCTTTGTTGATATTTAAGAAATATCCTGATATATGAGAAATAATGATTTTTTAGAAATAATTTTCTTTTCATTTGGAGAACCAGCTCAAATAACAAAGAACAACAATAAAGGATAAAACAATACATAGAAGAACAAAAACGCCACTATACAGGGAAAAGGCTGATTAAAAACATTCTGAAGACAGTCTTTTCCAAAAGACAGGGGTGTGTAGTATGCTAAATTTTTCACTCTGAATTCATTAGTGAAAATCCCTTTCACATTAGACACTATTGAAAATTACACACAGACTAATATATAGCAGCTGTTGGTACAATTTTCTTCCCTCCCCAGGGAGAAAACACAAAAAAATATTGTAGTTTAGCCTTTGGTATGTTGCATGGAGTAAACTTGTTGTTCTACCCTTGTGCCAAGAAATAGATGCATGTCAATTTGTTTCATGATATGAGCTAATATGGCCACCTACCAGTCATTTTGTTTTAATAATTTCTCTGTCTGTCCAGAGCTGTTACTGGGAAATCCCTGGACTGATTTCAATAAAATATGGCACAGGGGCTTAGTACATGTGCATGTCATTTGTTTTATGTGATGTGAGTAATCTTATATGGCTGCCTTATGGCCATTTCGTTTTGTTTTTGGTCAGGCTGGAGCCATAACTCGATTGGACATGCCAAGACTAATTTCATTCAAACTTGACTCAAAGACAAGGTGCTATGACCATAAGGCTTACCAGTCACACATTCTAATTGGTGCAATGACTTCAATTCATTTACATCTTAACAAATCGCCAAAATTACAGGAGGGACTGTCTCATTTACAATGACTGGTTGATCACTGGTTTCTCTATACTGTCAGGTTTGGAGTATCAACTGTTGCATGAAAGCCACAAGTGGTCATGTGTCACTGTTGCTATGGTAATAATCAACCTCTAAAGTCTCAAAGCTATTGTTTCAGTGGATGGAAATTGTTGCTTACACTCATCAACGTCTCTTTCATTCAAACAGCGGCTCTCTTTCATTAAAATTAAAAGAAGCGCATTGTTCTTCACCATGTCCCTGAGTAACTGTAAATGAGTGTCTCTATACGGTTGACTGAGAATGTACACTGACTGTCACCGACCTTGGGCAGTTTTGATCATTTTAAGTACTTTCAACAGTCTCAAGGGATGAATTCATCATTAATCATCCTGATGGCATCATTTTACTTCCGCCGCTTTTGATGTGTACCATTCCGAACGGTGTTACAAAAATATACTGACAGTGTTGCTGTATGTTGGAATGTCTACTGTCAACTTGCAGGTTGAATACATCCACATCAACATTTATATGAAAGGATAAGCCTTAGCCAACCTAAATTGTAGACTGAAAAAAAGACTTTAACGAGAGTTGCACAGATATTTTTTTTGTTGACCTTGATGGTGCAATTAGTGTAGCCAAAAGTTTTAAGTGGTCCATTTAAGTTCAAGGATTTATACGACTGAGTGGATACTGAACCGCTGTTAAATCTCCACTCTTGTAAAAATGAAAAGTTTCTATTAAATTGGCTGCAATGCTGTGATCAGCTACATGTATTCAACCTCATTTGCATATCTGTATTGGATAATGCTCAAGCAGATGTTGAGCTGTTCTTTCACAGAAAATATCCTTAATTCATGAAAACAGCTGAATATAACCCTTGTTGTGTAGGTATTAGAACCGATCCTGTGTTTTGTAATTTTGCCATAAGGTAAGGTTTCACACCCTGTAGCAATTTGTGACAGACAATGGAAAAAGCTGAGCCATTCGAAAAAGGACATTTCGTTTCTTTGGCTGGATTTTTTCCCTATTCTTGTGTAAGAATACTTTCACCACAGGTTTTCATATGAAGGAGCTAATAGTTTGTGATATTGGAATATCATTGCGTGCATCACACATACCGTGCTGACAGGAATTTAGTCAGCAGATTTTACATGTATTTGTTTTGTGCAAGTGTTTATACATGGACACGTCATGGTTAGAGTGTCAATGGTCACAAAGTATCAATTTTCCTGTGATTCTTGTTGAAGTACCGGTAATTTTGAAAAATTGGATGAAAAAGCCTTCTGACAAATATTGATTTTCACTTACTTACATAGAGTTGTGACATCATTGGAATCAACCAAGTTGCTGTTGTGTTCGTTCGAGCATTAGAAATAGAGCGGATAGGGTTGCAATGGAAAATGACACCTGGCAGAGATAGCAAGTTGTAATTCTATCGATTTGAATGTACCGTTAATCAGTTGGAGAATGATGTATTCAACTCATGCAACCAGGGAGAAATTGAATTATGTTTTGGCACGTTTTGACTCGCCAAGAAAGCGTGAAACCCATACTGTAATGTGGCCGTAATTGCTGTCAATTTCGCAGGTTACCAAGGTAATTGCATAATTATATTAGTATCTACCCGAAACACCAATGGAACATTAATTTTAGCGTGACCTCCTGTCTGAAGTGAGCAGCGTTTGATTGGTATGTTTGGCAAGAGTGTGACACCCCGATTACATGTGTCGTGATGAAGTACATCTGGGAAACGTTCCAAAACACAAATCACGCTGGGAAAGCTAGGAGAGTCCATCACTTGTCAATGGATCTGGGTACATGTGTACAGACATACGTTCCGATCGGTTGATGAGATTGTAATGGTAAAATATGGGTAGATCTAACAACAACTGCTTGTATGAGGACAATAGTGTATGGTTATCGTTGCACCGGTGGAAAATATATTTTTCTAATCGTATAAATATTGCAGACTGAGTTCAGCATGGTATTAATAGAACAAATTTTTTATGGTTGAGAATGAAATGCTTCATAAACATACATTGTAAAGTTGAACAGTGCACCAGATCATATGTGCTGCATATTGAGAGAGCACAGATGGTAGACATGAGGGAAATAAAAAAATATTGCATGTAAATATTTTTGTCAGCGCCTACGAAATGATAGTCACTGTTTGGTGAAATCATGAGAAGAACTGACAATTCACCCGAGTTCAGACTCGTGTATGATTGAATTCTTCTGCTAGCCGTTTTCGCATTCTGGAAATTGGTAATTCTGATTTCCTTGCAATACACCAGCTCCCCGAGAGAAATAAAACAGGTGAAGTCAGTCCTGAAATGAAATGTTTCAAATATCCTCTGATTGTCTGACAAGAAGTCATGACAATTTCCTAGCATTCCATCCAATTTCTTTCCATTTTTTCACTTCTGTGGAATACGGTCCCGGTGGGAGTGCAAACTCTGAAGTGGGCGGGCTGGATAACTCAATTGAGATTTTTTTTCCTCCTGCCCCCGGAAATGAAAACGAAATATTTCCATCTGGGACAAGAATTGCGGAGATTGTAATTTAGAAGGTAAACTGCAAACTGACAGTAGTCGTTACTGTGAATTTGTCAGAAAGATTTGTATTCCAATTCGATTGTTGAAACTGAAATCAGTGAAAAATGCAGTAGACGTCCATGTAATGATCCAATAATGACAAAGTTTAACCATTTGAGTGCTGCAGTTTTTTACGTCCAAAATTTTAGTGCAACATTTTACCAATTTTTATTAATTTTTCTGTAAATTTTGTGATAATTTTGGACATAATGGCCATCATATTTCATTGGCTACAGTTTCTTATCAAAATTTTGGCAAAAATCTTAAATAAAATTGACTTGGGTACATTTTATACAGGCAGCAGAAGTTGACTTTGGTGCTCAAAGGGTTAAATTGAATGTAATTGTTTAAATGTTAGCTCCCTAAATTATCTTTTGAAGGGGCATATTTCTTTTAGAATTGACTATCTCCAGAACACATATTATAGCCCAAACAAGGGATTAATTGTGCCTAAGGATAGGTGACCATTTGTCTGACATCAGGAGGGCAAATGGTCTCCTGCCACAAGGGTACATAGTCCCTTGTTTGGGCTATGTTTTTACAACATGTGCCTCTATAGATGTCACTCAAAATGTTTGGGTTTATTTGCAAATGACAATCATATACTTTATTTCCATGTCAGACAAAAGAAAATCCATTAAAAAAAATAAAATGATTTTCATCATCAAATGGCGCAGTGATATATTTAAATCACTGTTATGTGGTTTTATCGATTTTTTTCATGCATAATTTTTTAAAAAGTGGATTTCCTATGTAAACCATGTAATTTTAACACTTTTTAATCCCAAAGTTGCCAAGTTGAAAATAGTTCTGGTTCTTGTAGTCAAATGATGGCTATGCGGCCTGCCAAATCATCGTTGAGTTACCATTGACTCCTATGGAGCGCACAACGCTCTTATATAAAAATATGACTGTCTAATAAACAAAAGATATGAAATCCTTGTTGCAACTATGTAGAGCCATTGCGTTTGAAATTTTTCCTGAAATTTTTCCAAATTATCTATAAAGGTAGTTTGCGCCTTGAAAGTAAAAGACTTAAACTTTTGCTGAAACTTTCCTTTAAGAATCTTTCAACCATTTACTTTCAAAGTCAAGAATGAAAATCGGGGGTCACAGTACAAATTTTGGCACTAGAGAAACAAATAACTCAAGATTTATCGATATTTAAAATTCGAAATGGCCGCCACCCCTGTATTAACTCTATGGAAAAAAAATTTCGAATTTCAAAAAACTAAGCTGGTGAAAAGTTTTCTTACTCCAAGAGCTTTAAAATGAACACTACAAGCGGTAGATAAAAAAAGTTTGAAAAAGTTTGGGAGTCCGAATATGTGTCCCCGAGGTGCATTCTACCTTAATTTTCCTGTATTTTGTTAAACTTTGTCCTTTAGTGATCTGGAAGAAACTCCGTACAGTGCCCCAAATTAGCGGTAGTCCCGCGTCCACAGACCACCAACTTTTCCCTTGGGCAACCAAAACACATGAAATGGTAGCCCACACGGACTACCAAAGCCTGGGACACGAAATTACTTAGTGAGCGACATGATGTTGATCAGAGTGTGAGATGACCGACGCCCATACATTCGACACAGCTGAACACAGAAAGGACAGACTATGACTCTCTTATGCAAAATGAAGGGTGACAGTTCAGTCGAATTTGTTGTGACAAACTTTCAATAAAATATCATTATCTGAACCGATGTACTTGGATGACAGACTCAGGAAATGATGGTCGATGAAAATTCATTTTCATAGTTATTAAATCACAATTAAACACAAAATTATTCAAACTGCAAAGAAAAGGCTGTTGGGCCATCCACAAATTACGCTTTCTGAAGTGTACGAGATCATCCCATGATCATAGTGTACTATGGTGGAGAAATATAGCCTAAATTGCCACGAAAGTATTAGGAACATGACTGTACCAAGTTGTCATCCTGAAATTCATAGCTAACGTATTTTCAGCCATGTTATGTTTACATGCGCTGAGTGAAATGTCATTGTCATGGCGAACATCAACATTTGCATATAAGCTCTGCGTATGTGTGAATAGGTCATCAAACTTTGACGCGTCACCGTTGTCCACTACACATGCTATACTATTCTCCTAAGGCTATGACCTGCAGGTATTGATGTCAAATGACTAGAAAAATCTCTTCCTGGATAGAATCATGAAAAATAAACCTTTCATTGTCAAGACATAAATAAAAATACCCTTTACAGAAAAAAATTCTTCATTCATGCATGGGCTACCAGACCTTGTCACTGGGCTACCAACTTCAGAAAATGGTAGCCCGATGGGACTACCAGGGGAAAAAGTTAATTTCGAGCCCTTTCCGTATTTCACAGAAATTCCAGGAGAAATACAATGAAAATGCACACCCTGGCATTGTGCTTAAAAATAGTAAAAGCAAAGGTTTAAGGGGAAAGCATGTCAAAATAATTGCGAAACTGATGTTGGCAATTTTTTCTGGGGGAGCAGTATTGTAATTGTTTTGATTCTAAAAATTAACTAACATAAGTGGCTGTGTGTCTTATTTGGAAAGGGACCTTAAGGCAAGTCATCCAGTTTCTCAAACCATATTGACCACAAGGCACTTCCATGTGTTAAAATTCCAAAGTGGTATAGAAATTAAAGTCACATGAATAAGGCTGCGTTCATAAATAACGGTTTAGGGGTGGAGGGGCTTGAGGAATCGCGATTGAAATCTTTTTTTTTAAATCCCCCTCGATACCCTCAAAAATTTTCAAGTGCCCCCTGTTTATATTACCAAAACTTTTCAAGGCCCCCCAAAAGAAAAATTGTTTTCATATACTACAAAAACATGTATTGGGCAGTTCTCCTCACAGATGTTCAACACTACTTGTTAACAGTTTGTAGAGCATATTCCTATGGCAAGTTCTTAAATTTATTCACATTTAAAACCATCAGTTGACTTTTATGATTTGTCAGTCAAAGTTGACTTGAGTTAATCCAACGGCCATGCCAATGGCACCTGCTGAAGAGTACACAAAATGATGATCATGAGCGAATATGCAAATTGTAAATTCATGGCTACAATTAGATGCTACGCAAGTTTTACAAAATTGACAATACTAGAAGGTTAAAATATTCCATCAAATAAATGTTTCAATCTCTTAAATTTTTGGTGTAATAATGGTAAACTTGGTAAAATTAAAATCAATTCCATTTAGTCACATATTTTTTCCTTTTAAATTCAAGTCTTTACTGTACAAAGTTTTACTTTTGTGTTATTTTACGATGAAAATGTGAAAATTTAGCATGGTGACCCCATCTTTATTCTTTAATATTTGATTATTCTAATACGCATAGCAGAATTCAAAACTCCCTGATAGCTTTCAAGTCTCCTGGTCTTCCATGTGTTGCTTTCTGGCCTGCTCTTGTGTACTACAAGTATGTTTCACTGTCATTAGCGTCACGTGACCCTAACTCTTCTTCAGCTACTTCATAGTCAGAGCTATCTCTGTCACTGCCTGTATGCAGTGACAGTGACACTGCCCGTAGGCAGTAGCAGGACAGTAGCAGTATTAACTTTGATAATTTTGACAATAATTTTGTTTAGTTTATTACTGCATTCGTGTTCTACTTCCTACAGCATGTTGAACTGTCCCGGGTTCAGCTTGAGACCACAACCTGTGAACATTTACCCTGCATTTGTATCATTGACAAATGACTTTCACTCAAGACCCAAATTCAATTATCACCCAAAATTCACATATGCAGGCTTTTGTCAAAAAACTGAATATTGTGTGTTTCAGCATACTATAGGGAGACAGCAAGAAACTGTATTTGATATACTGCATAGAAATATTGAAAAAAATTATCAACAGTTGCAGCTTCTGTTCCGATACTGGCCTACTTGTTTTTTTTTTTTTTACAAACATTCATGAATTTTTAGATTATTTCGGGACAAAAGAAATGAAATGCGACAAAATGGTTCCAGATCTTGTTTAATTATTACTAACATTAGAACATTTGGGTGACATTAAAATGTTATTCAATTTTCATTGAATTACCCATCAAACCTTGGAATCATAAAAAAGGGAACCAAAAATCTTCAATTTCCTCTCCCCCTCTACTACCCCCTCTACTACCCCCAAAATTTTTGAATCCCCCCTGAATTCCTCCAGCCGCCCCCCCCCCCCCCACTGTTTTTGTAAACGCAGCCTAACTAGATGTTTGATTGTGCTATTTTTGAGCCCCAAGCTGTTTGAGAGCAAAATGTATGTTCCAAGAGTTATCGCCACTCGCATGAATTTTGTATCAGTCTGCAAACTTGCATGGAGACTGTCACAACAAGATGGGCAATACGTGGCATTGAGGTGACTGAAAACATGGAGCCCTGTCCCACAGTTTGTTATGCACCAGCCCAAGCTGAAGCTGACTCTGAGTGGGTTTGTGTTCTGTAACTTAGCAACAAATCCAGGCCACTCACCATTGGTCCCACACACGTGGCAGCTAAGACACAAATGGTGTCAAATTTTTTTATGTGCATGCTTCACGATTTGGTCCGTTACCAGGATCAGGTTTTTGAACTTTTTGTGACATCTAGTGCATTTTAGACAGGACTTTTTCCCAAATAGCGTTGCCTAGTTTTGAAAAATGTCTACTTGTCAATAAATCCCAGTAATCAGGTTGATATTGTGGTTTATTACAAGGTCAATTCATTTTTTTTTCTGGGACATTTTAAGTGTATCTATCTAGTCCATAAATGCATCATCCACCACAGCAACTCATTCTTACGAGAGTGAACTTGCTTAACTAAGATCTGTGATTCTCTTTTTGGTTTCAGAACTAGCAGAAAGTTGCAAACTAGATACTTTACTATTGTGGTATGTCTAGGAATATGATGTACATCGTGTATCTACTGGTCCTTTCCTAAAGAATGACATTTTAATAATTACTGATACATGTATGGAACTTTGGAATGATCTGTTTTTACCTGTTCGATTACTTTGTGTATTTTATTGTCTAGATACATGTGCCACCATTCTGAAGATATAGAAGATAAAGCTCTTTTAAGTCTTCCATAACTTACCAAACCTGTCACTCTTTGCTTGTGTACATGTACATGTACAATGTAGATTGTGAAGAATAATTTGTGTCAGTACTTTGTATTGGTCCACATCATTTTTCGTTGGTGCATTCACAGGGGTTTATTCTTGGTTTGTCATCTTAGTCCAGTCAATCTATGAGATTTTGGCACCTAACCCACCACAAATTGCAACAGAATTTTTTCTTCGGAATGCATTTCAGAGAGGTACCCAGAACAACATATTAAAAGTTTACTCGAATCCACCTTGGGGAAATATGTCTAATTTGCATAAATCAAATATGGCGGCCAACCATCCAACAAAATAACATAATTGGCTATATATCACATATTAAACAATCTATATCATTGATTTCAAAGTCTGACACTAGTTATTTGGCTCAGGGAATTATTTTGGAGGTATAATGTTCCTTATAGGTACTTCATTAATTTGCATAATTCCAATATGGCGGCCAGTATTCCGACAAAAGACATTTTCGGTCATATGTGACGTATTAAACAAGCCATTTCAGTGATTTAAAGTTAAAAGTATATTTCTTTGGCATGAACAAACAAATTTCGAGATGCTATGATTTTGCATAGGTAATTTGTTAATTTGCATAATTCAAATATGGTGGCCAACATACCTACAAAAGACATGTTCTGTCACATACCATGTATTAACCCTTTTGGCGCCCAAGTCTATTTTTGTCAACTTTATAAAATGTACCAAAGTCAATTTTCTGCTTTTTTGCCAAAATTTTGATAAAAATATGTAGCTGCTGAAAAACGATATCCATTTTGTCCAAAATTATGAAAAAAACCGTACAGACAAGTTCACAGAAATTGGTAAAATATTGCATTAAAATTTTGGTGTAAAAAATTACAGCAGTCAAAGGGTACACAAGCCGTTTCTGTGATTTCAAAGTAAAAAGTGTATATCTTTGGCATAGACAAATAATTTTCGAGATACAGTGATTTGCATAGGTATTTCGTTAATTTGCATAAATCCAATAGGGTTGCCAACATACCTACAAAAGACATTTTCTGTCATATACCATGTATTAACCCTTTGGGCGCCAAAGTCTATTTTTGTCAACTTTATAAAATGTACCAAAGTCAATTTTCTGCTTTTTGCCAAAATTTTGATTAAAATCTGTAGCTGCTGAAAAATGATATCCATTTGGTCCAAAATTATGAAAAAACGTACAGAAATGTTCACAGAAATTGGTAAAATATTGCATTAAAATTTTGATGTAAAAATTACAGCAATCAAAGGGTTAAACAAGCTGGTTTCTGTGTTTTCAAAGTTAAAAGTATATTTCTTTGGCATAGACAAATGATTTTTTAGGTGCAATGATTTGCCTTGGCACTTCGTTAATTTGCATAAATCCAATACAAAAGAAATTTTCTGTCATAAAATGTATTGAACAATCTATTTCAGCCATTTTGAAGTTTAATTATATTTCTTGAGCGTGAAGAAACACCTTTTGTGGTTCAATGTTTTTCAAAGACACTTTGATGATTTTCAGAAATTAAATATGGCTGCCAAATTGATGCCCAAATAGCTTCTAATATAGAGTGTTTAGGAATAGGAATATCAAGAAAAAACTGTCAAGAGGGCACTGCACCCAACGCACTCTATTTTGCTCAAAATATATTTTTTGAAAATATTCTTCCAATATTTATAAATTTGTTAACCCAAGATTAAAAACTGGTTAGCTTCACCTTTTAGCTTGGCAAGCAGTCGTAAGTTGCATGATATAGAAGGGTTAATGTATGCAAATGTATACAAATCACCCGAATTCTGCTTACCTTTTATCCGAATTTCAAGATTTTCAAAGAATATAACTCTGTTCTGGCTGGGTCAAATTTTCTGAAATTTTCACATTGTTTTTAAATGCTATTTAACAAAACAAATATTTTGTTTTGCAATAAAATTCTTACATTTTGAATTAGAGGCATTTTTATTTTGCTAACCATGATTTTAAGCACTTTTTTGAGTGTCAGTCGTTCAGCCCATGCCATTTTAGAATGAAAATATACTCTTGTTTCAAGTGAAATATTACATTTCACAAAATAGTTTGTACGGGTTTCCTTGTCATCTTAGATGAGAAATATTCCTTAAAAAAACTGTGTTGGCAACGTGCAGCTCCACATTAAGTCCTTGAACATTTATTTTTAAAAATGTGGAAAATATACAATAAATTTACTTACAATAACGATCCATTTACGAATAAAAGTTTATTTTAATAGGTGTCTGTGATACCTGAATTCGTTAAAATACCCCATAAATATATTGTATTTTGAAAAGAATGTTAAAGCAAATTTGGTAGACTTACATATATGACTTCCGAACGGATTAAAATACGTATATGTTGATGTGCGTTTACTATTGAGATGTAAGAAAGTCATGCAATTTTAATTATTTATGATTTTCTAAATATGCCAACCGTTAATGATTGTTAGTCATCTAATAATAATCTCTTTCTGAATATAACACTGGATTCATCTGTGTATGGCATTATTTGTGATTTTTATAGGTGCTTATACTCTACAGTGTTAAAACATTTAATCTTTAATATTTACTGTTTTAAAAAAATGTTGCAAAATCTTTAGTTTCTAATTTAGACTGAACCCCTTCCTTATGGACAAGTGCATCTTTGGTACATCCCCCTAGACGATAGGCAAGAAGTCATCACATATAAGAGCAAAAATACAATAAACACAACAAAGATAATAAAAACGCAATAAATAAAATAATGTGACCAAAAATAACACATGCCTACAAACAGACAAATTAAAACTTAGCGCTGATGCAAGCAATGTCACTCTTAAAAACTTGATCAAAACACAAACTCACAAAAATTGAAAATTGCATGTTAGCAAAGACTTAAAATTAATTCAAACAACTCATTAGCCCAACAGAATCCAACTGTTACACGATACAAACATGTACATCTGGAAAAATGAAACTTGGAAAAACGACTCCTGGTGTACTTGTTTGTATTGTGTAATAGTTGGATTCTGTGTTTGGATTAATTGTAAGTCTTTGTTGAAGCATGCAGTTTTCAGAATTTTTGTGTCCATAAAGTTTTTATGAATCTGACATTGTTTGCAATAGTGCTAAGTTTCAATTTGTGTGTATTACGACATTTTAATTTCGTTCATATCATTTTTTCTGTTTTTTAGCTTTGTTGTGTTTATTGTATTTTTCTGTTATGTGTGATGACTTCTTGCCTATCATCTTAGGGATCTTATAAAGATGCACCCTTCCATAAGAAGGGGGTTCAGTCTAAATTAAAAACTAAAGATTTTGAACACGTCTGTTTTTAACAGTAAACATTACAGTTTACATGCTTTGACACTGTAGAGTGTTAAACACCCAAACAAATTACGAAAATACCGCAGACAGATGAATTCAATGTTATATTTAGAAATAGAATATATCATTCAGAAGACTAACATTCATTAACAGTCCTCATGTACAGAAAAATCAAAAAATTTTAAAAATGAATGTCCAAGGGCTTAACAGTTTCTTCTTGATAGTTTCCTAGTGCTAAAAACTATACCAAAACCGTTGTTTATATTAAATGCTATTAAGCCATGGGGCATTGATATGGCAGCCATGTTTAAGTTATGCAAATTATAATAGGGCCTTTGTCAAAATTGAGCCACTAAAAGTGTTTCTTCATACCCATGAAAAATATCAAAACTTTAAAATCAAAGAAATAGTTTGTTTAATTCGTGGTATATGACCGACAATGTCCTTTGTAGGAATGTTGGCCACCATATTGGAATTATGCAAATTAACAAATTACCTATGCAAATCATAGCATCTCGGAAATCGTTTGTCCATGCCAAACAAATATACTTTTGACTTTAAATCACTGAAATAGTTTGTTTAATACGTGGTATATGACCGAAAATGTCTTTTGTAGGAATGTTGGCCGCCATATTGGAATTATGCAAATTACGAAGTACCTATAAGGAACAGTATACCTCTAAAATAATTCCCTGGGCCAAATTACTTGTGTCACACTTTGAAATCACTGAAATAGCTTGTTTAACATGTGATATATAGCCAATTATGTTATTTTATTGGATGGTTGGCCGCCATATTTGATTTATGCAAATTAGACATATTTCCCAAGGTGGATTCGAGTAAACTTTTAATATGTTGTTCTGGGTACCTCTCTGAAATGCATTCTGCAGAAAAAAATTCTGTTGCAATTTGTGGTGGGTCTAACCCTATTTGACTGGACTATCTGGTGTGAAGACATTTACCAATTGATCTCGCACACCGTCGGTGAAAGTCTGAATGAAATTTCACCTCATATGGCACATTCTGTGTTGATTTGTGTGCCGTCACTGTTTGTTTAAGGATACGATTTCACAACATTTTGCTGTAGGGCATGCAAACTATCTACGCAATGCAAGATGCGATGCATGTGAACGGATTTGGACCAAATCACCAGGATCGTAGCTGATATAATGTATTTTACTGACTGTGCCCAGGATTATCCCCTGTGTATAATAGGCTCAGGTGATCAGGAAGATTTGTGGGTGTTTTGTTGTCACTGTACTATTGTTATCAGTGATTTTAGGGACTAGTATTTGAGGTGTTTGAAGTTACGAAGATCAGTGATGTGCTGCATACAAAAGTAGAGTCTGTATTGGCTTTGTACACACAGCCTTCAGATTGGAGTTTGGTTGTCTCTGACTGAACTGGTGAAGTTTTATTACAATCACAGCAAAGTGAAGCCAATTCTTTCTTGTTTTCTATAATCATAGACAGTAGACACAATAGATCTCACTTCTATGTACTGTCTGTGCTGTAATCAAATCACCATGCTCTTAAAAGTAATCGGTCGTTGCTATGGGGAAGGTAGTGTTAGGACATAGATCTTCTGAAATAGAAAGCAGAAATAACATGTCTTTTGTCCCATATATAAGGATTAACATCAGCAGCTTTTGTCACCTCCTAGGGTTTCAAATCTGAAATGCTGCTAGACAATCGGTCATATCAGGTACTCCTCCACAATATCAAAGTTCAAGCAGGTTATTTTTTTCACCTGATGCGTATACTAGTACATAAAAAAGAGTTGTAGGCTTATAGACGATCAGAAAGTGAGGACAAAAAATCTCTTTGGGGTCTCAGGAAGATTTGAATTCTTTTTCAAGAGAGAAAAAGAAATTTAGATAATTTATGTGAAAGTATTTCAATCATTAGTTTTTCCTGCTAAATGAACATATTAGCTTTCAATCATTGCTTGTTACAGATTTTGGGCAGCAGATGAAAGCGATTATTGGGTTCAGACAGCGCAAGATTCTTGTGTTACCTCCTTGGGGCAATCAGGCAGTGATTAGATACTTATGGGGCACTATTAGTGGTGTAATCACTTCCCGGTAACTCACATGATTGTAAAACTTCAAGGGTTGAGTTTTGTTCAGATAACCGTGTGCACATTCATTGGTGTGTGCAAACTTGATGCTTGGATAGAGCTGAGAGCATCCTTGTGATTTCCTAGAAGATGCCCATCCGACTGTGACCAGCTTGCAGCCCAATGCATGCTGAGTGACCACTGCACGAAAGAGAATTTAGACATTGAATCATGGCAAGACTTTAAACCCAAATAGATCCTTGCCAAAGGCTTGAAAAGTTTAGGCAAGGTTTCTAAGACGCATGTCAAAACATTTTATCCATCAAAATTTGGCATTGGTGTTAAAATAAGAACCAGATGTGAGCATTGAAAGAGTAGATTTTGCAACTCTTTATGACATACCGGTAGAGCGGTACTGTACATACACAGATGTAAAGGATGTTGTGAATTGTGAATGGTGCATATACACATATATGAAATATGATAATTCCCAAATGGTGACAACTTTTTCTTCAGTAATCCATCTTGCTCGTGGAAGAGATGACGATAATTTACAACTGTGATTCATAAATATTCATAAAAATATGGAATCCTGCCTGATTTTGTGAAAAAAAGCTTGCTTATCATCATTGGCAGAAGGATGTGTAGGAAAATCTGTCTAAAAGCGGCTTGGGAGTTTGTTAAAACCACCAGTATTAATAATTAGCTTATCTTCTGAGCCACTGGGGAAAAGTAGATTGGAATGAGGTACGTTGTGTACTTTAATTACATTTTTGAGTTGGTGAAATAACTAATATATACTTTACAAAAATTTCAAAAGATGAAATGCTGAGTCGGTCAGATGTTGGAATTGAGGTTTCAAATGCTGCCATATCCTTTTATTCAGTTAATGCACGGAGTCATCAATAACCCTTCATTACGTATATTTGTGAGGTCGCGTTTTTCTATGTGGTCGTTGCATGTTTTCAAGAATTTGTATTCATTGGCTGAATCATAAAGCTGAAATGAAAAGAGGAAGTCTGCCATTCTGCCTTTGACGGTAGCAGCTAATGAATTTTGAGATTTGGAGGCTTGTAATATTCTCTATGGAGTATTGCTTATGAGTATTAGATCTATGACAATGTACATGTATGTACATTGTATACTGGTGTGTTTTCGAGGAAAAAAGCAGCATGAACACAGCCATCTCAAATTTTAAAAACATTTCTACATGTATTGTATAGCATAGAAGTGGTCTGTTGAAAGCCTATGAATTTTAATCAAAATGGGATATCATACAATTGTAAAAGAAGTCTGAATAATTTTCAAAAACCCAGACTGCAATTAAATACCCCCATTTGTTAATTTTTGGAGAGATGAATGCAAAAAGATTGGTACTACCAATGGTAGGACTTGAGACGGTCTCAGAAATGCGCTTTTATCCAAGCTGGTAGTGATTTGTAAGGTGCTAAAGGTGCCTTCAAAGTTCATGACTGAATCACTGGCTGAGGCCCCAAGCAAAACCAATTTTTCAGGTTTAACTAAATGTCGGGAGGTCCAGTGATCATTAATTCTTATGCCTGAGCAATGAGCGCAACCTTTCTTGCCGATAGGCACACACGTAGATGTGAGAGTAACGTGATCGCCAATACCATTTATCCACAGCCGATGCAGTCAGTAATATTAGTCGGATGTGCATCAAGGTCTGATGCTCTCAGACTAGATCTACTCATTGGCACAGATTTTCACAACTGAAGTGTTTGAATGTGTATCATGGAGCTATAAAAATCCCTCAAATGATTTCAGTTAAAAGCAAGCATCGAAACGTGCCCTGTTTTACTGTTGGAGATTTCAATTTATCACCACCTTCTTGTTTTCAGCCTAAAATACACCTAAGTGTTATACTGAGTTGCTCAAATCAAGTCCATAAATGCTCTACCGTTAAAATTTTTTGTCAATTTCTCTTAGACAACCCTGGTCCACACATCTTACAATTTAAGTAATATAGAATTAAATAATGTATTATTAAATGAATAATTATTGAGTTACATAATATCTATAATTATATACATATATATATATATATATATATATATATATATATATATATATAATTATATATATATATATCTATAATTATTTATATATATATATATATATATATATATATTATTTATATATTATATATATATATATATATATATATATATATATATATATATATATCTTGTGTTCATGATTTTTTATTTTTACAGCTCACAAAGAAATCTCTTAATTCTCACTATAGATAAATTGCCATCCATCATTGACAGAATTTTAATGTGTGTGAAACTCATTCCTTGAGCAATTTCGTTTCACAGCATGTGTTTGCAATGCCTACACCAATAATGCATCAGTATTGCAATATTTTCAAATAAAAATTTAACTCATAGCCACTTTACGTTGAGATGGTAGCGAGGTTGTGTGGAATTCTCACACAATAAATCACTGCATGCATGTGTTCATGACTCGGAGAACTGCGACTTGAGTGGCTTGTTCCCCCTCTTGAGAATGAGAGTGAAAGCAAATGGGATTGAATGCAAAATTTATTTAACATATTTAAAAATTCAATGGCAAACGAAGACTGTGAAGGTGTGAATTTGATTAAGTACATTTGTACGTATCGTATAACATGTCAAAAATACATGCAAAAGCCTGTCCAAGTGCTCGACTTTAGGATTTTACAAGTAGTAATTATTGGAACACAAGTTACACATATTGTATGTATAAGATAATTACTTGCTGCAACAGAAATTACCCTCTCAAATTTGCCTCTCTGAACCTTAAGGTAGAACGTACGTGCCTTGGGATGCCAGACAGATATTCGGACTCTCAAACTTTTAGTTTTTTTTCTGATCTATCACTTGTTGGGGCTCACTTTAAAGCTCTTGGTGTAAGAAATATTTTCACCGTCTTACTCCTTAGTTTTTCGAAAATTTATATTGCTCCGTAGAGTTAACATGGATAGCAGCCATTTTGAATTTCAAATATCGTTAAATCTTGGGCAACTTGTTTCTCTAGTACCAACATTTGCACGGTGGCCCCGGATTTTTATTCTTGATTTTGAAAGAATATGGTTGAAAGATTCATTAACTTAGGAAAGTTTGAGCAAAAGTTTAAGTCTTTCACTTTTGAGGCACATACGTGTACGTGTAGTACCTTAACAAATCCCTCCCTTGTCCCGATAATGTTCACCAGCCAGAGTTTCATATCATGATAATACTCTTAAGTTATTTCACCTCCAACCGTTGCCAACAAAGAAACCAGTATATCTGCTGTACATGTACTATATGCTTCACGACAACGCTTGGCGCTTGGTTCCTGTAGCAGTTGGCTGTTGTCAAAATACACTGGCAATTGAGGCTGAGATTGTGTTGTCAGATTTATGTGAACCCAACATAACTCTCTTGCTCTGTTGGTCAAAGAATATGCTGACAGTGCCTCGTATCTGGTGACTGCAAGCTTGGTTGTATGCATTCAGCATTCAATGTGCGGAATTTTTAAACTCTACGTCTGAGAGTTCGACAGTGTAATGTCAAACATTTATATTGATATAGAAATAGTAAGTGTTGGTTGAGTACAAAATTTCAGAGACTGACAAATGGAGGAATTTAATATTTTCTGCATGTCACAAAAAAACAGGGTTTCTCCTTAAAACACTTTGAGAGCATTGTGTAATGTTTAATACATGTATGTTGATTTGTGAAATTATTCAGTGCCGGCCCTGTTTTCTTCAGTTTTGCCTCATCAGGTTTTTGTATGAGGTCCAAACAGTGGTGATTAAAAAAAAAACCATCTGATTTATGATCTAAAGTCTTTCCATTCACAGTTGACACGGCATTGCCATAGCAACCCCACCTTTGTCACGATTTGGTAAATTTTTTTTGGGTACCTTTTCGTTCGGGGGTGATTTCATCAACCTAGCTCTTGTGAGGTAACGGAATCTCCCCCCATTTATTGCCAGGAGTGAATTGTAGTAAGAAATCTTGTCACTGAATGTGAGCGATGTGAATCTGACCGTCAGAAAATATTTCAAAATGTAAATTAACAGCTTTTCAAGTTATTAAAGTGTTAAGTATGATTTACAACACTCTGATAAGTATTCATATTAAACGTAGGTCGTAATTCTCTTCAGTCGGAGCAATTACGACAATTTTGCATTGGAATAGAAAAAATGGTCTGTGAAACAGATATCCTAAATTTAGACATTCATGAATGTTGTATTTGGCATGTGCTTGCTTAATTTCTAACCCATAAATTATTATCATGCAACAATATTTTTTAAAATACTTGCTTGTTTTCGCTGTTATATGTGCTTTTGTGGATTCTCTTTGTATATCCAGTATGCGTTGAGCATCAAACTGTTATTTTTCATGCGGTGATTATTAATTAAACTCGTCATCATGTGACATTGTAGCATACATCTGTTGAGAACTTGGTATGAGTGCCAATATGAAACCAACCAAGTGTATACACTGTGGGTATACATGTATACATGTATCTACGGTAGTAAAATATGTGCAAAACATCGTGTTGAAAAGTGACAGTTTCCTAGGCAAAATCATTCCCTTCATTTAATAAAGTGATCGTATTTCAAGATGCAGTTGACACTCTAAAGCATGTACATTGTAGTTATGGTACAAGATCACTGCTACAGTGCCAAGTGAAATATATGCCTTGGATGAAAATGTAAGGTTTTCACACAAAGACTGTCCCCTAGTAGTCTTTTGCTGTGTTAATACATAGGTCCGTCTACGGAAGGTTTCTGTCTGTATGCCAAAATCTGTAAATTTATTTCAAAAACAACTAACATATAGATTAGATTAGAATTAAAAATGAGAAAATGTTGAAGAATACTCATGAGGTTTCAGCTAAATCTACTGCAGAAAAAATTACAGATTCCATCCTGAATCTTGTTGACTGTAACGTTTATGGTTCACTTCGTCACAGTTATTGATCATTTGAACGACTTGTTACCCGGGCCAGACTAGAAACTATTATATGTAACGTGATGCTCAGATACAGTAGTTTTCTATATTGATAGGGTTGTCAAGTAATGTGTGAAGGACGTACCGCCAATGCAGGGTGGTACGTGACTGAATGAGAATCAGACCAACCTGCTGATTTATGAAATGTTGTGTATAAAGCAAAGAATTTTGCCAATGTGGCGTAACACATACACATATATACATATGAATTCAAATATCAGTAGTGGGTGTAATTTGATTTTCATTGCTTGTGATTTGTCTCGTTGTCATAATGTATCATATATGTTTGCCATACAATGGCTAGTGGCAAAATGCCAAATGTCAAAAATCTGTAATTATCAAAGGAGTAATAAGTGCATGGTGCACTAATTCCTCAATCGTATAAAATTGCATCTATATCTCAAAGGATTTCACTGCCACTAAGATCACGACTGTATTTAATAGCACTGAGCATTCAACATGTGCAAAACTTTTCGCTAGATATGAGTTGTGTTCACACCCGATTTTGACTCTATCAGTGAAAGTAAATGTGTAAATCATCTCTTCTTCATCAGTATACATACATACATACATACATACATACATACATACATACATACATACATACACGCACATCATACATACATACATACATACATACTGTACATACATACACACATACATACATACATACATACATACATACATGTACATACACGCACATACATACATACATACATACTTGCCCTCCACTTGGCAGATAATCTGATAAAACCACTTCCCATCTGGGATGAATTTGATCATAATCTTGTTCTACTAACATTGGCTTTGGGAGGAATAAGAAGAAAAACTTACCATATTGTGCATGAGAAAAATAACAGCTGTTACTGCCAAATTTATAGTGTGTCAGTGGTGTTTGGTGTATGCCGTAAAATTGAACCAATATGCTCTGTTTTGTGGGTAATATTTGATGAGCCATCATACTTGAAGTAAACCTAACTTATATTATCTGCACACACCAACACACCCCATTCTGATCAATCAAATCACAGATATTTGCGACAGTGATTCTGTGATTTTTAGCCAGTATGCTGGTCATATTTTGGTTGATATAGCAGCTCTGCCACACATGAACATGAAAATGTATATTTATATGTCCTTTTATCAAAGATCAAAAGAGTAAAGCGACTTCAGCTGTGTTGGATTGGAATTTAAACTTTGATTGATGTACTGTACATAGGGATGTAAGCTGCACACAATAGTAGTATTATCGGCAACATTGTTAATGTTAAGATATTTGCAGTACATATAGCATTATTAGGCCAAGGCTACATTCAATGCATATTGTACAGTAAAAAAAGTACCGATATGGTAGGGTATAGGTACAGTTCTTGCTGTACATTCAGATTTCTGGTGATGTGCAGCGTCCTTAGAAGGTTATAGCTGATTGGTCGATTGTCACTATTCACAGCAACTTAGGGAGTCTATTTGTACATATATAGACAGTCACTTTCTTGACTGTCTAAGTTTTGTATTATTCAGTTTTAATGGTAAGATTCAGCCTCCCAATTGGATAACAGCTTCTGAGACGCTGTACATCAGCCCTCAGATTTCAAAGGCCTCATTCACCAACAGTCTGAGCTTCCAGAAAATTTGAATTTTTATTACTCTTTTGTCACCCCATTTCTCTGTGTAGAGGGTCACCTTTGCTGTAGAAAACAACAGAAATGGACTAAACCACTGTGGTGACAAGGTTAATTGGTGTCAAGGGTATATAGACTCGAGTTTTGGCATGCATCACCATGAACACTTGTTACATCGCAAGTAATACTTCTCATCAATAGACAACTGCCTCTTTTTGAAAAGTGCTTGTGCAATTCAAGAAGAATGTTGGTTCTGTAAATAGTTTGTGAATCAAAGACTGCAATCAGCTATCCGACTGACGAGGAAAGGGCACAAATGAATTCCAGAGAGTGAATCACACACAACAATGTTAGGAGAATTTTTCAGTATTCAAATACCGCACGTATGGGACAATACCACATTTTTGGCAATTTTTTTTTTTATTTTAATTGCATAGAAAGTGTACTCACTCAATTAGTATGTGCACTTTGATGCGGATGGTACATTTTCTCACTTAATTGTGCACGCACACTAAATGTAGGCAACACATTGTTCTCACACAAACAATTACATGTAGCAAATGGTCTTGACCATATGTCTCCTTTACACAGGCAGGCATGAGAACAAGATCGAGAATGAAAACTCTTACATAATTATGTAATGGTTGCCACTTTTATTTTTGACATGACTCCAAAGTCTGATTTTGGTATTTCCATTATAAGGTATTTTACAGCACTATACGGTACTTTACCCCAACAAGTAAAATATCTATTCTTTCCAGTGACTACAATCCACCAGTATTTACCGTACATAGAGAACTATGATCCTCTAGTATTTACATAGTAAGCATTTACTGAATGATGAAATGATATGGCTCTGCCTGCTGATCAGTTCCAGACTATTGATGGTAATCGGAGAATCCCAGTCTTGTCATGAAAGTGATTTGAAGAAAATATGATCTATGGACTGGTCAGTGAAACAATAGAATACATTTCCACTGAAAAGTATCGTCAAAGAGCCGTTATTTGGCTGGACCAATATTTTAATATGTGACAGTGAACATTACTGGGTATTTGTACCGGTATGTTCTCCTTACTTTCTGTACTGTCTTTCCTTGTAACTACAAAAAGAGGCAGAAGATAACTGCGGATGTAGATGCATGGACATTAACTCTTTCATTGTTGTTTTTTGCAAAACCTTTATTGTACTTTATGATCAAGATCCCAACTGGGATACGATTTCAATAAAGACTTACTTTACTTTACATGAAGTCCATATAAATGTTAAAATGTGACGTACAAGATCAGGCTCAGTTCTGCTGCATTAAAATTGCGTGCTACACTTTCTGCACTTATGTGCACATTGTGTGCGTTGAATTTCATTGCATTCACAAAACGGCACTCAGTGGTCGCGCATTGTGCACTAATTGTGCGTTGCGACTGCTGGAACAATGTGATAAGGGGAGGCAACAAATGGATACGAACATGATACGCAGCTTGTACATGTACGTAGATCCCAAGGGATATGCCTTTAATTTGAAGACAGTGTGATAATTTTTTTTCCATAAAAATAAAGAATAAAGTGCTGCTATATAAATGGTAGCATTTGTTGTGCATGCAAATTGGCATTTAGTAAATTTGACGGTCCATCATCAAGTTGACATCGTCATGAAATAGAATATTGATATTACGGTTGAATAAAGAAAAAAATGTGGAACAGGTTTCATGATGGACATCTTGGGTCCTAGCAGCAGAGAATTCTTTTATCTCTGTGACTTTAACAGATAATCGATGTCAGTGTTTTGATAATTTCACAAGTACATTAGGCAATACAATGCGTAATTTGTAAAGTTTTGACCTTATTAAGACTGTAGCTAAAGACTCTGCCACGCCACTTACTTTGGCTTTTGAAGAATTAAGAGACCACCATGTTGACATTCACATACCATTGTAAAATACTGTGACATGTACATTGTGATCGCCTGTTTTCTGGAGATTTGCAGTTTTGATAGATGCTTTCTCTGACGTGATTCTTTGTAAAAAAGCGTTAAATATTTTTAGGGGATATCAAGGCGATGAAGATATGTCAACTGAGTGGTTTAACATGACTGCTGTAACCGAGTCAGTGCTCCATTGGTTGTATTGCTTTGAGTAAGAAGCCCATTCAGGTGCAGTTGAAAACAGGAAAGCCGGCCGCGTCTGAGCTTAAATCAATTGCCGCTTGTGACAGTCAATGGAACCCGCTGTTCAGTATTTTTTCACAGGACAATTTGTTGCAAAAGCAGGGCTGTATACAGATGGTGGCTGCCTTTTATTGAGCATCGAAATAGTTGAAACATTCTCACTCTGATGACAAGGGCATGGTGCCACACCATGAACGAACACCAGGAGATCAAACTCAGGTCCCTCATGCCGTGCCAGGACAAGTTCAAGTGTTCAACTGCCAAGTCATTAAGGACACTAATCTCCAGTTTTGGTCGAAGAGATCAAGTAAAACAACTAGATATAAATCTTCATACTGGTATACCTAAACACATCAGAATTTCTATCTGGCAATTAATTTTTCCATCTTTTGTGACATTTAACCACCCACCCACCCCCACCCACATCCCCCTCAAAAAAACCCCAAAACCAAAAAAACCTAACAAATTCAACTTCCCACTACAAAAAACCCAAAACAGGCAAACTCATTGCATGCAGGGGATGGTCTGAGAGTGTATTATGTACATGTATACATGTATGCACGGAACTGACTGTGTACCGTTAAAGTGTACTCCTTCTCAATTAACAAGCAGAAATTGGTCCAATCAGAATTTCATTATGATAAGAAGAGTTGATGAATAAAACCAATGAGTTCATTTGCATAGAGTCTGTTCAGGGTCATTGCAGTTGTTATCTTTAACACATGATGGAGAAAACTTTTAGTTTAAGCCAAGCATTGTAATTTTCCATCATTTGACTGTAGATGTAGTAATCCTGCAGTCATTAGTCCCCACGGACACCGTCCGGGGGGACTTATAGGTTTGGTCATGTCCGTGCGTGCGTGCGTGCGTGCGTCCGTCCGTCCGTCCGTGCGTCCGTCCGTTCACGCAGATATCTCTGAGATGCCTGGAGCAATTTCATTCAAACTTGGTACAAGGATTACTTCATATGTCATACAGATGCACATCAATTTGTTTTGTGATACGATCCAATATGGCCGCCAGGCGGCCATTTTATTACGATTTTTTCATGTACAGAGCCATAACTCAGGCATGTTCCAACCGATTTTATTCAAAGTTGGTACAAGGACATTGACCAATGTCATAGATATGCACGTCAATTTGTTTTGTGATACGATCCAATATGGCCGCCAGGCGGCCATTTTATTCTGATTTTTTCATGTACAGAGCCATAACTCAGGCATGTTTCGACCGATTTTATTCAGAGTTGGTACAAGGACATTGACCAATGTCATAGATATGCACATCAATTTGTTTTGTGATACGATCCAATATGGCCGCCAGGCGGCCATTTTATTACGATTTTTTAATGTACAGAGCCATTACTCAGGCATGTTTTGACCGATTTTATTCAAAGTTGGTACAAGGACATTGACCAATGTCATAGATATGCACGTCAATTTGTTTTGTGATACAATCCAATATGGCCGTCAGGCGGCCATTTTATTAAGATTTTTTCATGTACAGAGCTATTACTCAGGCACGTTTCAACCGATTTTATTCAAAGTTGGTACAAGCTTATTGACAAATGTCATAGCTGTGCACGGCAATTTGTTTTGTGATACGATCCAAAATGGCCGTTGTGCGGCCATTTTATTACGATTTTTTCATGTACAGAGCCATAACTCAGGCATATCTCAACTGATTTTATTCAAAGTTGGTACAAGGACATTGACCTATGTCATACATATGCACGTCAATCTGTTTTGTGATACGATCCAATATGAACGCCAGGCGGCCATTTTATTACGATTTTTTCATGTACAGAGCCATTTCTCAGGCATATCCGCATGTTTCGACCAATTTTATTCAACGTTGGTACAAGGACATCGACCAATGTCATAGCTATGCACATCAATTTGTTTTGTGATGCGATCCAATATGGCCACTGTGCGACCATTTTGTTACAATTTTTTTAATGTCCTGAGCCATAACTCAGACAGGTATCAAGCGAATTCATTCAAAAGTATTTTTTATCACAGACCTAATGAAGAGGACTCTATCCTCTCTGAGGACCTGTAATCAAAATACCCATTAACAAGTGGGGACTGTGTCATCAACGATGACTTGTTTTCATTATAAAATTATTTTAGTTTGTATATATACATGTAACTTGCGATGTTTGTAATTCCTTTTTTAGGCTCATTTGATACCAGGTCATTTCATTGTCAAGGTGGTATTGTTTTCCCATTTAATTTAGAAAATGGTGTTGGGTATTGTGTGCGAGACCTGTTGTAATATACACTTGAAATTGAAAACCCCAGTGACGAGGCAGTACCAGTCATAATGAGAATGTATCCTTTCAGCTGGTAATTGTGGGCTGTCACGAAGTCACAGTTGATATATCTGTGAGGCTGAAGTGAAGTACATCAGAAATGTTTAAAAGTCCTTTTCCTTTACGTTCAGGGCAAATCTTCCTGTGTTTTCCATGTCAACCAAATCATGGATTAATTTAGACGCACCAATGTGGAAGCCATAGGAAATGTATTTCAAGATGTTCTGTTTTGGATGTCAAATGAGTGCGTGTGCACTGTACATGTATGAATGAATCTTGCAAAGCACTCGTTTGAAAATGTTTAATATTCAAGTGAACATCCTTATTTGAATTTCTTAATGATATAAACTCACAGTTTATAAATATTTTTTCTAATAAGGAATATGAAGGCAAGTCAAAAATAAAAAATTCACGTTTATCCCATGATTCTCTTTTGGATTTGACAAATTTTCTGATGAATATTCAATCACTCTTACCTCATGCCTGCCAGTACACAATCTCATCTCCTCTGCTTCTTGTCACAGGTACTTGGAAAGAGAGCAGTTCTGTGATTTCTCAGACGACGTCTGTTTTATCAGTCCAGAGGTAACGCAGTTTATCAAGCTTAGTCCAGGTAGGTGTTGCTCAGCTAAGTACTAGAAGTTTGAACATCCACAAGGAAAGAATAATTTTCATAGTCCTTTTCGTTGTCTGTGTTATTCCAGTTGTGGAAGTCTTTTTTTTATCCAACAGTTTGTCCGTACGCTAGTCTGTTCTGAGTCTCCGCTTGAAATGTGTAAACCTGGTCACACATCACAGGTGCCTGTTATAGACTTATCCCACACCGACACACGCCATCAATCATCTCTGTAATGGAACAGACCATTATCAATTAGAGGGGTGGTCAAGAAGCCTATTCCTCTCCCACTAGCTTCCAGTAACGGTGGTCTACCCCAAGTACATGTATGGGCGCAATTAATATGTCGGTACTGCTTTGGGAATTGCAACTCAACAGGAAGCTGACTGGGTTTTACAGTTTCTGATTTTTTTGCAGAAACAAAATGTGAATTATTGCCGTCATTGGCTGTTCAGTGAAATTGCTATCTGGCCAAGGTGGGGGTTTGCAACACAATGCACAGTCAAAGTGGTTTCAGACCGGCACTAAGTGCATAAACCCTCCGGCTTCAAGTTTACGTTAGTAATTTGCTCAACAGTGGCATAGCACTTGACAATGTAGAAAGCCATGTAGACCTGGAGATCAGCAAAGCGTAAGAGAGTGTCATGATATTGTGTATGGCTAAGGCCATGCCCTCACCGAGAACAGTCGTAAATTCATATTTGTGCAGTGTCATAGCCTGGCAGCAGATAAAACAGCATTGAAAAATGTACTCTTATGTAAACCACAATTCATGGTGAACGTACCTGATCACTTTGCAAAATCAGGGGTTACAAATAAGACTTTATACTGAGGTTGACATCAATTTGCTCAATGTTGTATTGGCAAATTTGACAACGGCACAAAGTATAATATACCTTCAGTATATTAACCCTTCGAGTGCCAAGGTCAATTGTTATCGCCTTTATAAAATATACGAAAGTCAATTTTTTTCAGATTTTTGCCAAAATTTTGATAAAAACTGTAGCCAATGAAATGTGGTATCCATTTGGTCCAAAATTATTTTAAAAAATTACAGAAAAATTTATAAAATTTGGTAAAATTATGTACTAAAGTTTTGATGGCGAAAGAATTAAAGCACTCAAACGGTTAATGATACCTGGTTGTTTATGTAGTTTTTTTGATGTAAAATTTTCAAGCGAGAAAAATGATTGTGATTCTGGGAATATTTGCTGACATTTAAAGGACTGACACTGATATGTGTCTTTTGGATTACAGTTATTTATTGTCACTTACGCAAAAGTCATAGCTGGTTTTTTTTCACTCTTGAAAATTTTTTACCGTGTCCTTGCAGGTAGAGTTTTTTAATCAGCATTATCTCTAAAACAAATTGATCGACTAAACAAATTTCTCAAAGGAGAACAAAGGATTAAAATCACATAAACAGTCAATGTCAACTTGTACCTGGTAGCAAGACCTCCCTCGTTAAAAAGACCAAAAATAGAATTTTGAAGAGAGAATGAAATTTATTTTTCTAGGTTATATTTGTCCATGTCAACATTCCAAAGCTAAGTGACATATGTTTTCCCGATGGCATTATTTATAGCAACTTGCCAGAAAAATAATTTTGGGTGAAAATTTAAGTTGTGTATGTTTTCATCTGTCATCGGTGGTTAATAAATGGTGTGAATATATTTACATTGATCAGATAACATAATGTTTGCTATGGGAGGAAGCCTCTCGGAAGATACCTGGCACAAACTAATACAGCTTCATTCAGTAGAGACGAAGTAGGCATTTTAAGTTGAAGCTTTTGTCAAACAAACCTGCCTAATAAGGAAAGTGACTTTCCGGCCTTGTGAAGTTGAGGTTATTCTTTCACAGTGGAATTGCATGCCATGAAGCACACACACTTCATTTGACCAAATACCAAACCAGAAATGGATTTCCTGAGCAACAGACATTGTTCGTCTGAAAATTCAGCTCATGTTTATGGTTTAATAGCTTCATTGCGTCAGGAGACAGGATGGAGGTAAAAATTGGTGAAGTGAACGAGGCGGTCTTCTGTCACCGAGCAGTGCCTTAGAGGGTGGCGTGTCTGAGTCACCACAGTGCCGTAGAGAGCAATGTGTCTGTCTTGAAAGAGGCAAGCTGCATCTGTCTTTAAACTGGCAGTTGTACATCTGTCAATACCAGACTTTACACCTAGCAGATTACACAACTACCGCAGCAGCTGGTGGGAATATGTGTGTGTGTGTGTGTGTGTGTGAGTCAGTGTAGAATAACAGTGTCATGAAAACGCCCAGTCGCAGTCACATACTTGAACCTGGTCACACTGAAATGCCTTTCCTGTATTTATAAAATGATAAAATTACAATTTTAAGTTGAAACTGAAAACAATTTCAGCGTTACTTTTATGAGCCAGACTATTACGGACATCAGTCTGGAGAAGTTAACCTCTGGTTCCTATTAGGAATTAAGTAACTTCTGCTGACTGCTACTACATCAACAAATGCAGCTTTACTATTTGCGTTTTAAATCTTTGCACACATCTGACTGTGTTATTGGATTTTCAATCTTTACACAGGCCTTTAGTTAATGTAAGCAGGTGCTTGTGACATTTTTAAGCTGGCCGTGGTGGAAGTTTTCATTGGTCGTCAATTACGTGGCACGACAACACCAATAGAACTGCAGTAAAGTGCATGTTAATTGCCTTCTTTTGAACTGATGTCCGGTTATGGAAATAGTACAAAACACTGATATCATTTTCATTTGAAATGAAAGCCAAATTTCTCTCCAAAAGTGTTAGAATCGAATTCGGTCCTGTTGGTTTTTAGTCAAAAGAAACCTACCGTACATAGAGACAAAGATCTGTTGTGTCAGAAGAAATACCACATATTTGATGAACTTTCCTCAAAAATATTTCATCATACAGTATGTACTGGTACTTGTGTTAAGCATGCATGTACCATATAAAGAATAATCAACACTGGATACTGTAATTTCTCCAGCTGTTTGTATAATTCAGCAGGGTTCATGGGTAGAAGTACTGTGCATAGATATATACAGTACTGTACATTTTAGTATATTGAAAACTTAGAATTATTTAAATTTTTGTCAGGCTAACAGAGAGAGTTAAGTTTTGAACTTGTGTTGACTGCACAACAAACGGTCATACTGTGGATCTTTCCCCTAACACAAAACATATGAGAGTTACAGAAAAGTGAACCTTCAAATCTCATTCATAACATCTAGCATAAAGTAAAAATTTATTTCGTAGCTGAAATATTATGATAAAATGTAAGAAAATTCACAGCATTTATCTACATTTGTATAGTCACAATCCTCTGACAATGTACATACTGTATCAGTGAAAAAAATGTGAAGTACTTGTTTCTCTAGAGTAAAACTTGAACTTTAAAACATTTTCTTGGTCTTCACCTGTTCCATATACATATGTGTAATGTGTATGATGATATATACATTCATTTACTGTGAACAAGTGTGAATTTTTATACATCTAGTGTTGCTACTAGAAGTTGTGAAACATACACAAAAGGTAATAACTTTGCTTGAGTTAATCCTTGAAATATCTGTCGTTGTCAAGGTAATGTACACAAAGTCACTCACCAACTTAGAGAACATCAATATAGTTTGGAAATGATATTTGATAGCGCCTCATTCCGTGGTAAACAGTTCACAGCAGCTATCTGGTATGTTTCGTAGAGAGCCCGGTGACAACGCAATCACAGCTTCTCCAACAACTGTTTAGCAGTAATACTTTTGTAAGAGGGACAAGGGGACAAGCAATCTCTGTCTAATGGCACGGTATTATCAGGACGTACAATAGCTGCGCCTCTTGTCACAATGGAAAAGCACACACAACAGACAGTTTACATTGATGCGCAAACAATGCCTGGAAGAACAGTCCTGTGACCTTAAAAGAGGACAGCAATGACCCTTTGGTTGTGTGTGCAGGGTCATCCATGCAGAACCGGATGGCAGTGGGATGAGAGGTGTGAACTCTGGTGCCGATGTTGATGTGTTACTTGGCTAAAATTGAGATTAGTACAGGCTGAATAGGGGCATTAATCTACTTAACACACTTGCTAATGGTAAGGAAAGTGCGACAGTGAAAGCCAAAGCATTCATCTGGAACTGTTGACGGGGGCAACCACTTTCTGTGATGTTTTGTCTCACCTTCCTGCTTGTCCTTAAGCATTTCCACTTCAGACTTACTTTAAAAAATTGATTTTAAGTCAGTCTTGGATTGAGATGGTCAAAAATCGTTTTTTTTTCAAATTAAGACTTGTTTTTCCCATCAATAGAAAGTAGTGCAATGTACTTCTCAAGCACTGACTACAAATGAGAGATTCCGGCTGATTGGCTTAGACATGGACCAATCAATAAAGTCACCAAAGAGTCTTCATAAGCAATGTTTTATGGAGACAATCCCGATTTCTTTTCATGAAAACTAGGATTGCTCAGTTACTGTGTTTACCGGATCGTTCAAGTTGTATATTTGATGTTGATACATTTCTGCTAGAGTTGGCTGCCACGCTGCATGATTGTGTATGCTTAATATGAATATTCATGAGGAATGACATCATCACTGATCATCAGTGAATGACAGCACTGGAGACCAATGACAGCGTTTTGATATTGCATTGGTCAACAAGTAGCCAGACACACAGACAGACACATGTCTGTGTGTCTGTCTGTGTGTCTGTCTGTAGACACGATATCTCAAGAGTGGCTTATCAGATCAGAATCAAATCTGGTTTTGCATATTTAATGATCTTTCCTAATTAGGGATATATATCTGGCTTTACTTGATCAAAGTTGACACAACTGTCTGTGTACACTGAAGATACTACTATATAACATTATCGAAAGTCATTAGCATTTCTTTACTTCAGATAATTACTAATTTTCATATTTAGCAAACTTTCCTAATTAGTTATATATGTCTGAATTGACTTGATCAAAGTCGACAAAAGTTGCTATGGACATAGGAGATACTGTGATTGAACATTTATGAAAGTTGTTTTAGTATTTTTAGATCATCTAATTACTACTTTGCATATTTAAGGATCTTTCTGAAGTACTACTAGGGGCTATATATCTTGTCTGACGAGACCAAAGGTGATGAAACTTGCTATGTACATTGAAGATACTATGATATGACATTTTTGAAAGTCATTTGGCATTTTTACTTTAGTTAATCACCAATTTGCATCTTTAATAAACTTTCCTAATTGGAGATACAGATCTGAATGATCAAAGTTGATAAAACGGGAGCATTTTCAGATCATACCGGTATCTGGTTCACTACTTTTTTAATGTCAACCACAGTTCGGATCCTTGTTTTACTCCCCAAAGCATGTTGAGATGCCAAGTATTTAGATTTGTCAACTCAGCCTGTACATTGGCAAGTGAATTCTGGTCTAGAGTAGATGCATGCATTTATATGTATTGTGTTGATGAGCCAACTAGTTGCTGTTTTGATATGCCTGGAGGAGTAAAATCAGAGCTTGCACTTGACCTACTAAACAAAATTTAGTGAAAGAATCATCAAATTTTACAGCCACTCACCCCTTAACTAACCCACAATTCGAACGTCACAACAAGTTGCCTTCATTAGTTCTTGATTGGTTGTTAATTCTAAAGTATACATGGAACAAATTTCTGGCATTTAAAGAAAGAAATTGAAATATAAATCAAATGATATTTGATGACAAAATAAATATTCAATAAAAGAAACAAATATCAGAGAGAGCGAGAGAGGTGGAGAGAGAGAGCACTAGATTTCTAACTGAATATTAGTTTAAGAGATCATTTCATCGTCGTAAACCACACGCCTCTTTACGGCAACAGCTCAGCGCTACCCGTCAAGACTTGATTTTTGCGTAGGTCAGCGGAGCGGAAATTATTGCTCTGGCTTGCGAGAATGGATCATTTACACCTGATGCAAAACCAGAACTACAGCAAAATATTCAGTCATCCCTAGTTAGTAACTTCTTTCGTGGAAGGATAGCCATGTGACATTAAATCATGGTCAGTATTATTAATCTGTGAAATGATAGATTGCTTTATCATGGCATTGCAATGTAACTGCCACTGTCTCTATCTCATGAGGCACACCCAGATATCAGCTATAGACCCCTGAAAACCACTCCCAGGGCCCAATCTGGATCAGTAAATCAGGTAAATCTTTCCTGTCTGATGTCCGACAGTTGCCTGTCAAAAGATGTCCCGTTTACTTTGGAAAGGATAATCCTCGAGGGATGCATCAACCCCTCCTGGAATTTTCCACATATTATTTGTCCCGAGGAACATTTGAAGTCTACCAATCTTTCCGGAGAGTACAAATACCACGGAATTGAGTAACCTAGTGGCCTTGGGAATTTATGATTGTCAGCTGTGTGTCCCTACAATGTACAAATTGTGATCCATGGATTGTACCATCACTGAGCATCTTTTTAGAACCTTTTGAATGCCAAAGTCAAATTTTATCACCTTCATTATACATACACCAGTCAATATTTTCCTGATATTTGCTAAAATTTTGATAAAGATCTGTAGCCAATGAATTGTAATGTCCATTTGGTCCAAAATTTTGAAAAAAATTACACAAAACTTCATAAAATTGGTAAAATGTTGCACCAAAATTTTTTGCGGGAAAAATTGCAGTGCTCAAAGGGTTAATACTTTGCACCAAAATGAAAACCTGGAAAATTGTCTTATTTGCACATAAAATTAATCCTGTATCCTTGATTATATAAGCAACCCACAGACAGACTTGTACTGTTAAAGTATGTTTTAGCAATTATAGGCGTCCTTTGAACAGTTCAAAAGAATGCTTTCAATGATAGGTTCAACAAAGTGGCACTGAGATAATCATGCCCTGAGGGTGAACCTCTATAAAATGAAATTTCTAAATCTCTTTGTTTTGACATATTCAAGCTGTTGAACGCCAGTTTGCAAAGCAGAAGGAAAACCGATTGTTATTACTTTCGTTTTGGGGAACAGTTTAATACGATTGTTCATGTAGGTTGACTCTAAGAATTAAGGGCTACTATTTTGAATTTTTCTCATATTTACAAATTTCAGTCAATTTAATCAAAAAGAGCAATACATCCCATACATTGACATATTATTAATGAAACAAATATCGACAAGTGACAACATAATTGTATGAAAGGTGCATAATATTATGTACTTCACATCTGATTTGAAAAAGTGATTGATATTAAAGACAGTTTTTGTACTCTGAATCAATATTTATTAAATGTATATCCAAGATCAATTCTACTTTTTTTCCCATGTGATCAGTATATTTATGTACTTTTTCTATTCTGTAATATATAAGTCCGAGATAAAGTAATAATCAAATAATAATAATATTTGAAATTGCCTTGCTACAAAGTTTTAACACTTTTCAAAATGTAATGTGTCAGTGTTTCCTTGCTGCAAGCAGACTACGATCTGAACAACACTTCGATGGGTCTCATTTCCAAGGTATGGTTTTACCTCAATGTTGAAGAAGATCCCTAGCTTAAGGGGATTAAAGATGCACTCACTCATGGGGATTGATTTATGGTGAGTTTGATCTCAAGAGTTCTGCAGTCCTGCCAAACTGTTATCCCCATAGAGGTTTGCGAGGATTAAACTTCATCATAATGATTATTTACGCAGATTTGACACCTTTGTCAACATCAGCGCCTAATTTCCAACATTTTTTCTGTTTTATAAGAAATGCTAGTGAGAAACTTCTGTAGGGTATTGTATTTCTCCTACAAGAGATCTATCTAAGAACACAGAGGAATTGGAACAGCATTGCACCTATAACTATGAAAAAAAAAATGTCTGAAAATGACATAAATCCGCACAGGGAAAGGGGTTGTCAGACCTGCATGACTTTCTTCTTTACAAATAGTGTATTTCATGCGCAATATCTGCAGATGCATTACTTAAATATAGCTGCAACATTTAAATTTGACTATGTACATTATGACAAACATCTTTTAACTTTCATCAATTGCTGATTCAAAAAGTAACCTAATATACAGTGTTTACACTGGTTATATGGACTCCTGTACCTCTTAGTGTGGGTCCAATGACCCCCTCCCTTTAATATTTATGTACGAGGAAAGGAAAAAGAACTTCGAAAAAAAAATTGTCTGTATCATGAGATGCACGACAAATGCATCTCTGTTGGTAATGACACTCCATCAGGCATTTGAATCACGCATGTTAATTATCTGACCTTAAAGGTATACTGTCACCTGTTTCAATTTTGCCACAGTTACCATGGAAAGAGGAAATCTAACTATCACAGATTTTAAGCGGGTGGCCGCTTTTAAAAAACATTGCCCTCACATGGGCATTTTCAATAGCAAGGACCGCCCCTTTGACCATATATGGGAATATTTAGATTATAGGTGACTGTATACCTTTAATGCAGTACCTCAAGGGAAATATTCGTCCTCTTTCAGCTCTTGTAATTCTTTTGTTTCCCTGTACAACGTGTCAATAAATATGTTACCCATTGTAAGGAAATTCTGGCACCACCCATTTCATTATGCGACTGACGTCTAATTTCTCCACTTGTGTTAAAGGGCCCCGCCAATTACAGAGTGAACATGCAACTCATAAAATTGAAGTTGAATTAATTTCAAGACTTATTATTGTGCTTTTGTGGAGAGCAAATAGCTGCTGAAGGGCATTGAGTAGGCCATGAAAGGAAATTATTGAGTAAAATGTTTACAAGAAAAAATGAAATTCAACCCAGACCTGCAAAGTGCAGTATGGAGATTACTGAAATTGTGATGTGTTTGCATGGAGTCACTCAGAGCACATTTTGAAATCTTCAAGCGTGCTTCTCGGGGAATACATCGCCTAATTGCCACTACATACATTTAATTGGTTTTTAGTAAAAACCTGATTACCACCCAAGTAATTTGCTGTTGAGAGGTACGCGTTGTGTTTTTCAGCTGTCCTGTCAGCGACATGGAGCTCTTCGGATACATGTACAAGTAGTTAGATTCTCAGTTTTCATCTATCGTCTGTCATCCATCCCGCCCATAACTTTGTGCTTCTTCTCTGATACTGCTGCTCAGAAATCACTCACATTTGATGTAAAAAGTAACATGATGTTTGTACTTTGGTTTCATTCTCAGTCCTTGCATTTGCAAACTTTGAGGGCTGATAATTTCATTTTTGGTAAAGCATCATTTTCTCAAGTACATATATCACTGTTCTGACAGTATTAATTTGCATATTCAAAAGTTTTCAGCATTTTTTCCCTGTTTCTGCTCAAATTTTTCAAAATCTGAACTGATTATCACATTTGGTTTGTGAGTTTCCAGGGGTGACCTCTTAAAGTTTGAAATTTGCCTATCCAAATGTTTGGACTAATTTTTCATATTTGGTCAAAATATTGCCTTTTTATACTACTGTATTTACAGCTTTGAAATTCAATATGCAGCATCTAAGGTATACCCTTATTAAGTTATGATAAAATTAGCATAAAATTTGCATATTTAAATTTTTAGATTTTCATAATTTTCTCACACATATGCTTCTCTATACATATTTGTCCAACACCAATAAAATTTGATTTGTAAGTTATTTTCATGGATGACTTCATTCAGTTTTCTGTCAAATTGAGATGAAATTTGCACATTTTCTCTTTTGTAGTCAATATTTTGTTTTTTGTACATGTACCACTGATCCTAGAGCTTAGCTTTTTAGGAGTAGTACACCATTATATGTTGCAATCATAATCACTTCCTTACCATTTGGCATTAGAAATTACAAATTTTTACATTTTCTCAGTGCAAAGTTTAGTATGCTGTATAAGTGAACGCCACAATCAGTAGTCTGCAGTATGTGACATATCCGAATGCATACACAGAGATAGCTCACTCTACATGTGCAATGGGATGTCACACCCTTTGGCTAATCTTTGTCAAGGAAATCTGGCAATTTTCTCCAGCCATGTCAGTTTTCTTTGAATTTAATGTTTACGTGCTATATGCAGTATTGTTAGTTTCAGCAAAAACTCAGTGGAGCTTTGTTGGCCCTGCACTTGGTTGCTTGCTCATTTCTCTTGCTTTGAAGTTCAAATTAACTGATCAGACATTTGTGTGTAAGTATTAATTCTGATAGATATATGCCTGTATAGCGTCCATGTTGGTGTGTATAGTATAATCAAAATGTTTTGATCCTTTACGTTGCTTGGCCTCATCATGTGACAACATAACAGACAACATACATTTGTATCTCTTAATCAATGCTACATGCCTTTTACAGAATGACATTTTGTTCAAGAAGATGAAGTTTGTCAACCATAATGGAATATGTTCTCAGATAACGTAGCGTGTGTTGATCAAGTTGTTTAGTGATATTGAAAATATTGACTGATGTCATGTCAATAAAAGTAAAGTTTAATGTTTATTAAAGGTGAAATTACCAAGATCGCCCTTTCAAAATTCAAAACAAATACGTTGTTCTTCCTATCAAAAGAAATTCACTTTAATAAAAAAAACATTTTAATTTCGCATTTCCCAATATTCTTTTAATCCTTTAGTCACAGCTGTATATTCAGTTTTTTGCTAAGCAAAAATGCAGCTGATGTCTATTAATGAGTACGTGCTTATGATAAGCTTGCTGCCTAGTGTGTTTTTTATGTTTGTACAAGATGTGTTTTATCGCTGAAATGAATTCCAGCATGAATGAAGAATAAATGGACACAAATCTTCGGATACGAAATACAACGGTTTTCCTAGGGGTCTGTAGGTGTGTACTCTATCCCTAGCGCTTACTCCCCAAGCTACTTGTTATTAATCCACAATCCTGTCTGTGTCCGCGTAACTTCACTCAAGCCTAAATTCTGTTGTTAGCAATATTTCACCATTATATTGGACCTACAGTGACTTGATCAGTACGGCAGCTAAAGCAGCCGGATTACAAGGCCGGCAAACGTTAGAAAACCACTTTATACTGAAATATGTGGATTATGCATAAAAAATACAAAAAAATGGATCATATTTACATTCTCTTCAACTGCAACCTATGTGTGGAATAATGACAGATTTCACGAAGCGCTATCATTTCAAAATGAGTCTTGCCAAAAACAACTTTGCAAAGGCAGACAGACATGCATTTAAGTGTCAATTATGTTTGTATAAACAAGGAAAAAAGAGTGTTGAGTAGACTATACATGTAGCTATAGAGTATCGTTGTGACCGAGTGAGATTTTATACATGCTAGAGTAACAGCTGGAGTAACTTGAGACACAAGGTTTTTGAGGGTAGAGGATATAGATGTTATGCATGTCTATGTAACTTTCATCATAGAACTAGGTCTTCTTCTCAGTCTTATTTGCGTAGACAATGCCAAACTGCAAAAATTTAACTGCTAATGTACCTTTTTTTTTTAAATTTTCATCAGAAATTACAACATATCATGAGGGTACTGTTATATATAGTTATTAAAGGGGCAATCTTTTGCCTCTTTCAAAACCCTGATTGGAATCCCAAGGGACAAAGTCTGAAAGGATTCCCATTGAACACCTCTGGGATCTTTGCAGGATTTGCTATTGTATTCCAATGAACCCAACACTGACTGAGTCACAACAGGTACATGTATAAGTTTCATTCATAGTAAGATTTCAGGCTTCTTTTAGGATGTGGGGGATTATGCTGAAAAGAGCTAGTTATAGGGAAGCGACAGGAGGTGATGACCGTGTTGCAATTATACCCACACCTTAACTACTGGTATCCACAGTACATCAATGTCATAGTGCACTGCAGAGCAATATTTGCTGAAGTTACTTTCATTCACAGGTCAGTAATTATCACCACAGTGCAATGCATTGGAACAGAGCTGTATATGTTCTAGTCAGCTTTGCAGTGATTCAGATCTGCATGGCACGAACAGTGAATCAACATATAGTACATGAGTACATGTGCCAGTGATGGGCATGTGATCTGTGGAATTTACAGTTCACTGGGCCATCGAATGCAAACAAATATGGAAAGCCATAAATTATTTATCCATGCACAATTGCAATATCAAATATTGACATTTAGTATTAAATAACATTTAAACGGTGTCACAAAAAGACACCCTTTGCAGTGCCAGTTAAAAACCTCAGCTATCATATTTGATTTGTTGTTGTGTAATTGTGAATGTAATGTTTTGTGAAATTGTTATTCTAATTGATGCTATTTCTTTCCAAGGTAATGATTTATGATTTGATAGTCATTTTGAAATTAAATAATGAAAGAGGAAATATCATTATGAGGATGTTATGAAAAATGATGAGGGTAAAGATAGCATATCGCCTGACATAAAGCGGGGTGCAATGTACAGTGTTATGTGTATTAATATCCGAGTAGATACTTTGTGGTAGTTTCATAATTTGTGGGTTTTTTTTCATAATAAGCTTAAAACTAGACATCTTCCATTCATGACTGGCCCTTTTTGTGCGATGTCACAGAACTTTCTCTCCAAATTTCTAGCGCAGGACGTGCGTCTGATATAGGCTGTGCAAATGTGTATGTAGAGCACAAGAGATATTCTGGTCTGGCAATCGTTCAATGGGTCTGTGACCTAAAAGGGAATGTACAGTCCGACAACTAAAGAAAGTCCCTTATTCAGAGGTGCCTGGAAACGGTAATTATCCTGTCATTCCACACGTTTTTTGCACATGCAAAAATTCAGTTTTTCTCAATGGTAGATGTATAAAATTTATCCTTACATGTCTGTACCTTGTTTCATTTGTGAAGAACAAATGCATTTTTTCCTACTATTTTGCAGATCTACCCCTATTTATAGTGGCTGTTATATTAGATTTTACACTGAGAATGCAATATACGGTAAAATGATTTTCTACTTGAGATATTGTGATATTGTGTTCCAATATAATTGCCCATAATCATCACAAAGGAGAAAGGATTAAATCCAGGGTTTGCATGTAGCAGACCTTGATATCCGTAATGAGCAGGATTGCTGGCAGAAGCAATATGTTTCTGTGTGATGGTACACTGATAGGTGATTGGGATTGAAGAGAGAAAATCAAGGTGATTCCTAAGTCCGATGGAATATATTAGTGTGTAGGTATACATTCTACTTTCTCGTTGTCACTATTAAAACAGGCCATAGTTTAAAGGGAGGGGCTGTCACACCTGCAGCTACACTGTGGTGTATGTGTACAAATTTATGGGACTCTTACATCAGGTTTGTTGATATGCCCAACATACATGTGTATTCCAACATCCCTTGTGCATATCTAAAATTTTGAAATGGTGACTGTATTGAAACTGGTACTGCAGCCAAAGTAGCTTCATATAGGTAAAAGGACGCAGCCAAAGTTTATTCGGCAAAGTCTTGCTGTGATTAGACTTGTTATCTATAAACACGCATCAAATGCTGAATGTGCTTCACATTCTAGACTTTCGTCACCAATTTCTGGGAAGACCCAATGTGTATCAGCAAGAAAGTAGCGCAGCCACATGCATGACGATTTGAAAATGGAATTGTCTGCAAGTTGTTGTTTTGAGTTTAATCAGGGAGATCATAACACAAGTTATCCTACAGGAATTAAGGTTCCAAGACAAGAGATCAACCTTTTTATGCCAACAATTTTCTAGTGGTTAATAAGCTCAGAACCCCCGTAAATTATATATTTTCGGAATGCCTAGATATAGGGACACATTTTGGTTACCATAGTGTCACCACTGTTTACATAATAATAACGTGACAGGTAATTTGCATAACCTTTCAAAAATAGGTTTTCCCTATGTTTTGTTTCAATTCTTTTAGATATGTGGCTGAAATTTGTGTGATTGCAAGCTGTCCTTAGGATCTTCAAAAGTGTCTCAGAATTTTTTTAAACCTTCTGAAACAGTTTTTATGCCAGAAAAACTTCAAGAGCAGTGAATTTAACCCTAGTTAATTCTTTAAAAATTGTGCTCAAATAAAAACTAGGCAAGATATAAAAAATCTGAGACACTCTTTTGAAGAGCGTTGTGACAGCTTGCATTCCAGCAAGTTTGAGTAAGATATTTTGAAGTATTGAGACAAAACATAGGGAAAACCGATTTTTGAAAGGTTATGCAAATTACCTGTCACGTGATAGTTATGTAAACAATGGTGACACTGTGATTAGGCTTTTGGTTCTAAGCTTATTGACCACCAGAGAATTGTTAGATTAAAAAGGTAGATAAATAAAGGTAGATAATTACTAAATTTGAGGTCTTTTAGCACTGGGTCGCATTTTTGAGCTTTTGGCTACTTCTTTCAAAATGCAATACTTTCTTCCCAAATCAAACCTCATAATGATATAATTATGATCTTATGAAGCATGCTTACTTTATGTTTTACTCACAACTGCATGGTTTCAATGCACTTTCATTTTCATTTAAATTAACAAACTCTGACTTTATTTTTTGAATGAAAAAAGTGCAACTCAATCAGCTAATTGAACTTCATTAGAAATACAGAAAAAAACTTCACCTGTACCAAATGCAGGAAATTAATTTTATTGGAATTGAAATGTTCCTCATATGAAGGCAATTAGTGAAATTACTTCCATCTTTATGATGAAATATTAATTACTCACCCTTTCACGATTTATGATAAACTCCTTTTGCTAATTAGTCCACTTCTTGAGATAATTACTCTCCAGAGAATTGTTCGTTACACGGGTATTTGGATTGAAATATGTCTCTGTTTGTTTTCCAGGCGTGTGACGCATTGTTAGACCTGTGCTGTTATTTTGGACAGATTTTTACTCAACATAGTCATTTTAAGCTGTTTATTAACACAAGTAGTCGGTGGTATTTAAGTGTTGCCATCTGTTTTCTAATCAACAGATGTGCGGCATACTTCACAAGTACACTTCTGATGGCACACAGTCCATGTAGCCGACAATGAGATGCAAATGATATGCGGTCAAGGTCTCCTCAACTAACTTTCAGCTGGTTCTTCACTTTCTACTATTTTTATAGTATTTTTTACAAAGGCACAGACTTATTCTACCTGCAACTTAAAACTGATAGTGATTTTGTAGCTCATGCTTTACTATTTTTCATAGTTTTTGGTAGCCGGTAACACACACTTCGTGTTCGTGTCGGCTACATGGACGATCTGCCCTTCTGATGGATTGTGTATCAGTAAAATGTATCACACTCAATAAAAAAAGTGTACTACAACAACTGTTGCAATTGGCTTTGTCCTTGCATGTAAACCATGGATTTAACACTTGGATTGGGTGCAGCACCATTAGAGAGTCGCATGGCCTTGAATTCTGCAAATGACTATAACCCCTCCTGTCACAATTGCTGTGGCTCTTCTGTTGAATACAAAAAAAAGTGTATCTCCTCAACTAGACTCATCTCATGATAAAGACTTCTGTATCATATTACCAATATTTATCCGTTCTTGTTTACCGTTGTATTAGAAATCAATTGAGAGAAGGACAGTGCTGAAGATCATTGTACCTATATTTAGAGGCAAGTACGATCTGGACACAATGATCAATCTTTTGAATGGAGAGCAAAAATTGTCACTAAATTTGCACACTGAAAGCAGCATCAAGCAAATCTGATGTATGCTGAAAAAGTACACATGTAAACATAAACTGCATTTGTATTCTATCAACTGTTACGAAAGCTTTACATTACAGTTTCTCTGATTACACGTAATTTGAAATTTCTGTCGGGAATTTCCTCTTCATATGGTTCCGTCTACAGGGGCGTACAATTTCACTCAAAGCTAATGAATTTCCCGAGCATGAGGAGTGGGATGTAGCAGGTGGAAGGAGGAAATTAAATCAATGAATTTGATGTTTAACTCAATCCTTGGCTTTATTGACCTAATGGAGACCGGTTAGGGGGAAATACGGTCACATATCCTAGTAATCCAATTTTGTTGGAAAAGGCAAGTACCTGAAAGTAGATTTGGCATGGAACAAAGCTAGAGCTTGTGTACTGTACCTCACCTCGTTCATGTTCTGAATTTAATGCTCGTGTTCTGTTCTGTCCATGGATGGACTGGATGTGCATGCATGATGATAAGTCTGAGAAGTTTTAACTGAGGTCAAAACATTTACACTGACATACAGACATGGAATTTCATTCTCAGTCACACAATGTTTTGTGTGCAAAAGAAGTGAAATTAATTAGTTTGTATGAGTGCATGTACGACAGGGGAACTTTACTCATCTTTAAGTTCAAATGGAACAAGCATTAAATCAGAGGGTAGTTTTTATCTAAATAGCCAAGTCAACTTCACGGATCTTTATGACATCAAATGCAATTCTTTAAGTTTTGTAGCAATTGTCTTTGAACCAAGGGGAGGGTTTAAAATAAAACATAGGGCCAAAGTCCCTGAAGCTACTATAGACATGGATACAAACTTAAGTATTTCCTGACTGTATGAAATTATCTCACTAAGGTCATCCTAGGGACTTGTAAACCAAATATTAAAGCTGTCTGACCAGCGGTTTTGAAAAAACAAGCGACTCAACAGTTGACAGAGCTCTGCTGTGTTATATAGAGAAGAACCTTTTGTGACACATGTGTTGATGAAGAAGGTTGATATCTTTGATAGCTCATTTGAGGATGGCCTGACCAAAAATGGGAAAAAAAAATCCGTAAAAATACAGATTTGCATATTTTAACAAATCTAAGTTGGGTTATCCCTAGGGACCTGTATACCAAATAACAAAGCTGTCTGACCAGTGGTAATGAAGAAGATTTTTTACCAAAAACGCCTTTTTGGCGCTAATTTGCATATTTTCAACAATATCAAAAAATTAATAAAAATAGTTTCTCAAAATCATATATTTTATCCACAAAACAAATATCAAATCAGTAAGTATTGCAGTTCTCAAGATATTTGAGTGGACGGACGCCTCACAAACGGACATACATGTACATACATACATACATACATGTACATACATACATACAGACTGACTGTGCACGCCGGATGGATACCCATCCCAATAGCTTCTATAGACTATATTAGTCTATAGTAGCTAATAAACAAGAGTTAATTACATTCTAATTAAGTAAACAAGACTTGCTTAAATCAAGATTCATTTCATAAAAACAGCATATCTGTCAGGTTATAAAGAATCTTAAGCTGGTTACCTTTATCAGTATTTTCATTTTAACTTTCAAATTAACATTGTAAGTAAGTTCTGTTGAATAAGTTGAGACTGTACATACTCAGAGAAAGCACACTGAAGAGACACTGGAGACAAATGTTTGAAACTTAAGAAGTTCAAGGTCATCAAAAGCATTATAAGAAATCATGTAACACTTTCATTGCACTGTTTACACAGATTGCATAATAGCTATAAATAGCACATGAGGAATCTTACAGCCCAGCTTTACCATAAAAACCCTATCACTTTGACCACTCTTTTAATTGACCACTGTATTTTTTTCCTCAAAAAGTAATTTTATTTTATCCTTACCAAGTCAACCATAAATGGAAATTAGAACTTTCTCTCTCTCTATTTATTTGACCACCCTATCATGACAAACTATTCTGAGCAATTTCTTTTAGATAACATACAGGGCACAATAAATGACGGTTCAGAATATGTCAAAGTTGGGATTCAGGAAAGTTGCTTTTACATGTTTTAATCCTCCAAGATGGTAAGCATTTCACTATGAACTGTCAAAAAAAGTTGAACTTTCTGATAATTCTACACTCAAATTATTTTGGCTTTGATGATTTCCTAATTAATTCAATTATTTAAAATCATATTAATTATTTTTTTCTGGGTGAATTGATAGGGTTTATACAGTACAAGAATTACACACAATGTAAGTCAAATTTTGACCAAAAATGACAAAAAAATTCCTTAAAAATACACATTTGCATATTTCATCACAATTTGAACAAATCTAAGATGGGTTACCCCTAGGGAGCTGTATACCAAATAACAAAGCTGTCTGACCAGCGGTTATGAAGAAGAAGATTTTTACCAAAAACGCCTTTTTTGGCATTAATTTGCCTATTTTCAACAATATCAAAAAAATTAAAAAAAATTGTTTCTTAAAATCATATTTTTCATCTACACAACAAATATCAAATCAGTAAGTACTGCGGTTCTCAAGATATTTGAGTGGACGGACGCCTCACAAACGGACATACATACATACATACATACATACATACATACATACATACATACATACATACATACGGACGCCTCACAAACGGACATACATACATACATACATACATACATACATACATACATACAGACTGACGACGGACGACAGACGGATACCCATCCCAATAGCTTCTATAGACTATAGTCTATAGTAGCTAAAAATTGTGATGGACTAATGTTAATGAGCTTGAACTTGAAGCAACTTTGAGAACAATCGCAGCAGCCTTTGCATTGCTATGAACAGGCCAGTCACAATTATCAAAGAGCCATATTCTTGATATAAGAAAACTTTTTTTTTCTAAAACTTTATAAAGTTCAGTTGAATACAAAAAAAGGGAAATTAAGTAAAGTAAATGCACTGAACGAAAGGCATACTTTGACCCTATAACTTCAAGCGGTCCTCATCATTGAGTGTCTTGTTTGCCATGTAACACGTAATGATATCTCGTGTCAGTTGTCAACTGAACTTAATCTGAATTTATGACAAAGCGCGTTGTCTCTTGCCATAACCTGAAAAAGTACTGGTATTCATGGTGGATTTGCATAAGACAACGCAATCTGCAATGGGCTAACAACTGAGATTCATGTCGATTAAAGAGAAAACTTCCCCTCTTTAAGTCCATCACACATTGCAATCATACATCTTTTGTAGGTCACTTGAGAAAATGTGGTCCAGTTTATAGTGACACAGAAAAGGTTAATCGATGCAAGTTTTTTGCAACTGTTCAGTCTGGCAAAAGCATGTTTCATACGGAGTGCATGAGCTTTCTTTGCCAGATGTGTTTCAGTGATTTGTCATTTGTTTTTATACACATGTTCACAATAGTTTGTTTTTATGTCAAAAATTGGACAGTTTTAATTCGTAGAGATGTATACATAGTCAAATTGGAACTCATGCTTCGAAAGATTTTCGGTCAAGGTTAAACGGTACCATTAGATCATCATAGATTATCTTTAGCCTGAATTGGCTCAGTTGAGATGCATATGGTTACTGATTATGATATTCCTGCTGCTAGATCCTATTTCTGTAGTCCTAATAATTTTTTTTTCACCTTCTTTATCTGTTAATTTTATTCATTCCCTTGTATAATTAGATTTCATTGTTTGACTTGTTTCATGACAATAATAATCATTAGGCTGATAAAGCTGATAATTATTAAATATGTAAAACCTATAATTAAAAAATTGACAACATTGTATGTATATTTCTTTGAATGTGGTTGTGTTAATTACCTAAAATTGCAGTGTCCAAACGGAAACCATATAGTATACAGAAGCCAAGAGAAAAGAAAGTAGGTGAGACTTGTATGATCAGCGCACCTCATAATATTTGCAGGGCACAAGTACTTTTAACAATCTAATTCTAGGATTATTCATATGGTTTATGCATGACCACATGTGCTGTTTTAGTGTTTATGTGCATTATTAAACTCAGAATTATGGACTGTCGTTATTGTAGACTTTCTTTCTCATGTAACCATCATGGTATTTTCTCTAGCATGTTGTCGTTCTTACTCAATATAACATGGCTCGATACATGCTCGTCATGGCATAAAACCTGTTTTCAGTTTGTAAATTTAAACTTTCAATCAGGGTGAAAAAACTGATATATACATGTATTTACCCCCTCACATATAATATAGATCGAGTACTTGCTCAACTTGAGAATACCAGGTGGAGATAATACTGATTGAGTTTCTAAGCATTTTTGATTGATATCAGTTCAGAAGACACAACATACGGTAGATTTATTCGACAGAAGAGAAGCAGTATTGCTACTTACGATTGAGCCCAGGAGTTGTCGCAGATAACAGAGATTTTTGCAAGGGACTTTCTCAGCCTTTCATAGGTATACACTCAGTTACATCCACAGACAGGTTGTGTGAGTGAAGTTATCTTTGCTGTTCTGATGGTACATGTAGCCTGTTATTGATTTCGTGCACCACACTCAGTGAGCTGATCATGAGTTATTGGTCAGATGACCTAATCTGAACACCAGGAGTTGGCCCCTGATTGGCCGACTGGCCATTGCTGGCACTGAATGGAAAGATCACATGAATGATTCCTTAAACAAGCAGTAATTGCTGTCATTATTATCCAAAGTTGTATTAATATGTCTGATTCCATAAACCTGTACATCTGATGCCATCATATTGTGGATTATTATCCATATTTTTAACCAAGACAGCTGTCATTTTACAGAATCTATTTATTATTTTTTTCATTTTTCAATTTTATTTCCTGACACAAAATGATTAGCGTAATTATCTCTTTAAGTTCAAGATCAACAGATCTCATATTCTTAATACCATGTACATGTCAAATGAGAACAATGGAAGTGTGCATGTGTTTAATAAAAGGTGCTAGGGGATGCCCATTTTGCAACAATGACTGTTTCTAGGCTCCCCGAGCACAGTGCCTTGTCTGTGTGCTTGCCCTTCTGGACAGTTTCAAGAGACCCATAGGATGATTACCAGGACCTGTCTTACATTCTGTATGCATGTTGGAAGCATGCCCTGAATTTCAGAAGCATGTCCCACATTTTAATACAGATTAATACTTGCAGTAGAAATTGGGCTAAAAAATTGTGGTGATATTGCATGAAAATGGTTACCATTTGCCCCGTTTGATGCCATATTGGTCCCTTAAGATTTGCAATAATAATAAGGTCATTAAGAACATTCCGGGACGTATAAGGATGACACACTGCACTATTGTCCTTGTACATATGATAATATCAGGTAAGATTTCTAGTAATGAGGTCATTAAGAAAATTCCACTTTCTAACAATAAGGTCATTAAGAAAGTACGAGGAAGTACGAGGGTGATATACTGCACTATTGTCCTTGTACATACAATGTTGTCACATAAAATTTTTAATAATAAGGTGATTAAACATGTGCCTCGCTCATAAAATGACACCTTTACGGAAAAGTACAAAAATTCAGTATTTCATGCTCATACAGAGTGTGATCATCCATGCCATTTACTTACTTAATGCACAACACACGATGGCTGACATTAAGTTGTCGTCATCTGTATATTTTCTCCGTCATGTGATTAGCTTTTTGAAATTGCGGGAAATCTAAAATGATGTTAAAACTTTTGTATTTACATGTTACTTTTGACACTAGATGACAGTGTTATACACTTTTTCAGTCTTTAATGGGCCTAATTCAAAGAAAGCTCTTGGAAAACTCAGGATATTTTGAGGTTGGTTTATTACACATTTGAAATTCTGGGAAGTATGTGGGTGATACACTGAGAAACAAGAGAAGATTTTACACTTTTTACAAAAAATATACAGTTAAATATTCAGTACTTCATGCAGTGAATAATGGTCAATCCAAAACCTCTGAGTGAAAATATGCAGCACAAGTACAATTTCTACCACATATGCTGCATTGCACTATGTGGGTTGAAATTTTCATTCTGTGTGCATAGCGGCTACTCTGAAAATGTTCTCAGCCTATTTGTGATCGTACAACTCAGTCCACCATGAGCATCCTAAAAACACTTGAATTTCAAGTTTTTCTGGTAAAATTGGACTAAAAAGGTGTACACTATTATTCACAAAATACTGGATTGTGCAGCAGAGGTATAATTTTCTGAGATGCGACGATATACCGGTACCTCCGCTGCATGATGTACTCAGACATAAATTCTGGTATTTTGTGATAATCTTACGTTAGAGCATTTTACAAATAACTGGTACAACAGTGTGATGTCATCAAAAGTTTTCAATGGACTATACAAAAATGCTAATTTTTTCCATTGTACCAGTTAAAATATTTTTCTATCAGGGTATATGTCTAGCCCTGCGTACGATGCTGTGTGTTCCTCTACAGCTAATAGCCCCGCTCACCACAGCCCTGCAAAGACCCGTACGTAGAGTTGGTGACTTCAAATCCATTTTTGGACTTGACGTAAAAAGCCAAATTACTGCCGAAATTCAGCGTTCTTGGGCCCAAGTCGTATCCCTGCCTACCTCAGCTACTCGATCGCTTCCAAAAATGCCAGTCTTTTATTCTTTTTTCGTAAATAACCGTCGATGTCAGCAACTCTCTCGCTAGCCCTGCGTACGTACACAGTGTACGCTGTGTGTTAGGAACGCACACAGGGAATGCACAGCGTACACTGCGTACGTACGTCTATTAGCTGTAGCGGAACACACAGCATCGTACGCAGGGCTAGGTATATGTCCACCTTCAGTTTTTGTCGTGGTCACATATTCAACGTATGTTGGATATTCGACATGTACGCATTCACAAGTGATACATTTATGCATACTTTCCATGATTGATAATACTGACATTGCACTTACTTCAAGGTCACCTTCACATCCATGAACTCACAGCCTGCCCTAGTGCCTGAAGCAGATGAGAGAATTCTATTTTTATCAGAAACTCTGTTAAGGTTATGCAAACATGCTGAATAAAAGCAATCAGTAAAGTACAAAATTAAAGTGAAATGTTATATCACCACCTCATTAACATTTGGACACATTGCTTCTTGATGACAGATGGCATCAAAAGTATGTAAATTTGGTTTAGCAGTTGATATGCTATCATCGCAAACAGATGTGAGAGAATAAGTACATTATGTAAAACCTATACTTGTATATTAGCAGATTAGTAATTGATATTATTATAAAGGTGGTAGGCTTTCAAATTGAAAGACTTAAAACTTATGCTCAAACTTTCCTAAGTAGACTTTTCAACCATTCTCTCACAAATCAAGAATAATGGCCGCCATCCCTATGTTAGCTTGATGTGGAATAATAAAATTTTCACTTTTCAAAAGACTAGGATGGTCAAACATTTTTATGCTCCAAGATTAAAATGAGCCCCCATAAGTGGTAGATCTGAAAAATAACATAAAAATTTGAGAGTCCAATAGCTGTCCCTGAAGCACATTATTGGAATGCATCTAAAAAACCATGGAAGTGTGGCAGTAGTGATTGAGCTTTGTCTTTACACAGCTTTGAAGAGTACTCGCTTTCAGGCCATGTACCGGTACTAGGTTGAGCCACTTGCAGAGAAGTGAACATAATGAATCATTATTAAATTCATAGAACTTTGTTCCAGTATCATCTGTGCATGGCATAAAACCACACGACAAATACAGCGTATTTCTTCAGTGAACTTCTTCGCATGGAAAAATGGGGAAAAAATAGCTGCAGTTATTTCAGGACTGTTCTGGGTGTTATAAATAGTCCAGCTTAAGAATTACTTGTACATGTGCCATCTGACTCTTTCTGAGAAAACAATACAAAACATTTACAAATGTAGTTGTTTGAGAAAGTAGAGTTTTCAAGTACTAACTTTATGTAGTAATTTGTGGATAACTTTGAGTGTATTTATTGAGGGAGATCAACATAGTGAATAACATAAAATAGGCTCCAAGGTTATGCAGTGCATCTTACTCAGATGGCGTAAAGGACACAATACCACTAAAATATTGGCTAGTACATATGTTTCAATGGTAAATCCTGCAGTGTCTCAGTTTCACTGAGACAATTGAGATTTACAAAGTGTTTGGTTCACACCGTACAAGGAGAATATAGAGCTTTTTATATCATCAAGCTTGTGATTCAATTTACCCTAGCAGTGCCTGCAAATTTGAAGTTGATGGCTTGGATGAATGCTCAGGGTCATGAACTAATGGCCAAAAATACATTGTCCATTGTTCGAATTATCTGTCAATGAATAATATATCATTTTCGCCCAGGCTCTTAGTTTCTCCGCAAATCGAAATTTTATTTTTCCCAATGAAATAAACATAAGGATGGCAGCCATTTTGAATTTCAAATGTCGGTAAATGTTAGGTAATTTGCTTCTCTATGACAGAACTTTGCATGGTGACCCTTGAGTTTTATTCTTGATTAGGTAAGAGAATGGCTAAAAGTTTTACTGAAGAAAGTTTGAACAAAAGTTAAATCTTTCTCTTTAGAGGTGTGTTCTACCTAAAAGCAATTATCCTTGCTTTATATACCAGTAATTCATACCATTCTCAACGAGGGAAAAGACAGAAACATTCTTTGAACATTTTGCGAACTTTTCTGTTCAACAAGCAACAGTGACACAAGTGTGAATTAAAAACATTTGGTTGGTTTGAAGTATTTGTAAATGCCCAATCGAAAAAATGAAAAAAAAACCGACAGACTGGTTTTATTTGCGCATCCTTTCAGATATTTTCACAGGCAAAGTGAACTAATCCATTCTAGCATGTGCCGTTTTTGTTTGCATGTACATGTAAGCTAGCTGTTGCTATTTGCCTCCTGACACGCTGTTTACCTAAATCATTTTGACAAAAATCAATAGGACGCAACAACATACCTGCAGCCAAGGTGCCTGAAAATTGGACACCTAATCAGTAAATTACCTAGCTATATAGCAAGCAATAAAGTGAATTCCTTGATAATTAGTGAGCCACTTTTGTTCAGTTGATAGCATTTTTTTGTCTCAGTGAACTACAGAGGGCCATAAAGCTTATCTGGGTACACTTAATTCAGCATAGGGTGGCTGCCTGTCATTATGTGAGCTCCATCGTCGAGAACCACACGCCCTTTTATGGCAACTCTTTATGCGTTACTAAAATTTGATTTTTGCATAGGCTTGCAGAGGACAAATCATGCTGTGGGTTGCGAGAGTGAAGAGATCCAGAATACACAAGTCATTGCACATGACATTATAAGGCCCTGTCGTGTCAATAAAGTTAGAAATTATTGGTGGAAATCATGAAGTGAAACAAAATTGGTCAAAGCACTCTGCGAAATTGTCCAAAGGGACTAATAAACAACAGCACAAGGGTGGACATGTGTGTTGTGACATGTCCCATTGATGTGGATTCAGATTCGTGTACAGGTTAAAGGTATACAGTCACCTGTAATCTAAATATGCCCAAATATGGTCAAAGGGGCATTTCTTGGTATTCAAAATGCCCATGTGAGGGCGCTGTTTTTAAAAAGCGACCATCCGCTTAAAATCTGTGATTGCATGGTTAGATTTTCTCTTTCCATGGTAACCGAGGCAAAATTGGAACAGGTGACAGTATACCCTTAAGGTTCATCACCTAATTCTGAGAAAGTCTCCTTCATATTGGACTGTATCATACAATAATTTCTCATGCATACTGGTATGTAAGTCATAGCATGTTGTCCTTGTGCCAATTTTAAAAGGACTCAGTCCAAGAATGTTTGAGTTAAACACCTATGGACATGAAAAAAATCAGAACAAAATGGCCATGTGGCAGCCATTTTGGATTGAATCACAAAATTATGTGACTGCATGTGTCAGTCGTAGTGTGCTGTCCTTGTGCCAAGTTTAAATTACATCAATCGAGGCAGTTCTTCATAATGGCTGTGATAGACATGAAAAATGGAATTAAAATGGCCGCCTGGTGGTGATGTTTGATCATATCACAAAACCAATCGACATGCATGTCCTAGAACTAAGTTTCAAAGAAATCAGCCAGAGCATGTCTGAGATATCTCCATGGCCGCAAGGACATATGCACGCACATGCACATGCCATCCAATCTCTAAGTTCCCCAGATTTCGTCCACATGGACTATTAATTAAACATGGAAATAATATACAGGATAATACAATACATTACACCACTAAATAGATATACTTTTTTAAACTACAGGTACACTTGTCCTCTTATTTCCTGCTCTTTGAAAAATCCAATCATTCACAACATACCGGTACACGTACTTGGTTATACATATGTTTTGCAGATTCAATATGCAGGAACAAATCCAAAGAGTAGTAAATAAGATTACAAATGAAGCTTGAAAAGCTACCTTTATTTAGCAGTGTTGTGCTGTATGATATTATCTTGGATATTATAGCAAAATTATTCATTCCAATTCCAATGTACTAACAAGCAGTGGCACCCTAGTACCAGTACTACCGTGTTCATACCCAGATAAGTTTATTGGCATCGTGTCCCCAACATGCAGGAAGTGTCTGCAGATGACTGGAATGAAAACAACACCACTATATATTGAGTTGACAAAATTGCTTGGTGATCAAGTGAATTCACTGTATGACTTGCTATATAGCTGGCTAATTTTCTGATGACAGGCCAATTTCAGGCACCTCAGCTAGAAAATGAGGTACTGGTAGAAATCAAAATGTATGGACTTCAGACAATAAATGTCAAAACTGGTTTATTTCTGCTTTTAGTTCATACCAGTACATTGTCTTTACATTAATCCAACAAGGTCCCTGTCATGCAAACTTGCCTTCATTGCATAAAAACAACAATTTCTTCATAAATTGAAGCCTCATGTACCAAATTCTTATCACATCAGAACCTAAAATTTGGACAGAAATACTTTCACTGTGGTTGCATGATGAAAATGGCAGCTGTTCTCAATACCCATGAGGCACACCAACATTCATGAATGGGTGACATGTGGGCAAGGCTATAGCTGTCATCTGGGTGTGCTAAGGTGTGAAAGAGGAAATGATTTCAAACCTTGTCGTTGCTTCTCACTGTAGCCTAACAGATTAAGAGTTCATTTTGGCTTAAAGTACACGTATGTAATGTACATGCATGATCAATTTTGAATTTGCATATGCTACGACCTCTTCATTGTCATGTTATTTCAAAAGTGGATGCACCATATGTGATGGTGTGACATTATATTAATGCTACGAGGTACCAGTACATGCATGCTTGTGTGTTTGCTAAAGGTCTGGTCTAAACATGTGACAATGTTTGCATGCCAGAGTAATCAGTCCGGTAAATATCAAGACATTCAAAAGCAAACTGTCACATCATACAGATCATGTCATGATTCAGGTTTATGAGCTGCAGATGCAAGGTGTTGGGTGTTCAGAAATTTTCAAGTGTAGGTGGCAAACTGTCATCGATAGTTAGTCGTGGCAGAGAAGACATTATCAGGATGTGCTTCTCCTTTGTGAATGAGAACGTATGTGAATTAGTAAATCCTTGTCTTATTGTCTTGTGTCCAAATGCATGCAAACACTTACTGCTATAGAATGAGAAGCAACAAATGAATTTGCTACAAATCAAAGATAAGTTTTGCCCACAAATTTCCTCAATGCAATCATTATAGGTATCAAAACATGAATCAGTTTACTGGAATATAATGACAGTCAGCTTTTAAGGCAAAAATAATATTAGGATCTCCCTCAAATGAATTAATAATAAACACGTCTTAGATATTTTGCTTGTATCTCAGCACCCCCCCAAGTGTGTACACAGTCAAGTTTGTGCAATTTACATTTGCTTTCTGACAGTGGGTATACCAATTCCATCAAAGTCTAAAATCTGACGCGGGCAGGAGTATGTCAGTTACAAGGAACAGATCAGACACGCAACCTTGAAATTGCAACCTGTCCCAAAAATTATATTTATTGTACACAATAAAAATTTTGTGTCGCCATTAATCATCATCAAACACCAGTGTCAGACACATTTGACACATCATTTGTTTGAGTTACATCCCCAAAGTGACCATCTGTGATTAGCTTTTGTCATAACAACGTCAAATGTTACACCACTTGAGCATGTGTACCGGGCATAATCCTATGATTAATTCACTGGATGTGTAAATTGAAATGGTGCTTTGTTTCCCTATCATCTTTCAGTGACATGTTGCGCTCGGATCACAGAAAACAGGAAATTGCTATGCTCTTGTTACATGGTGTTTATGAAAATCTTTTTCCAATTGGAAGTCACTTTTGATTTAAAAGACCAATGAACAACCATACATATAAAAGTTCATCACAGTGTTTCCAAAATTACCTGATTTACTTTGTCTAGCATCTCGACGTTGTTTTTCAGCCTTCATCCATATGTATAGAGTATGGTTGAAGGCAGTTAGATGACGTTGAGATGCTGGATGATTGGTTCACAGTCCTGTACCTGGTTAATGCCCTCTAAAGGGTCTATGCATTGCTGTATATGGTCTTACAAACACAGGACACTAGTTGGCCCTGGGACAGCGATGTGTTCAGTAAAATTTCCACAGTCCTTTATTGTATGCATGTGCTGGAGCTAGATAGAAGATGAATAAAAGTGTGAAATTGGCACTTCCTTAAAGTTTGACAAGTCAAATTTCTTCACCTTTCCAAAGACTGCCTGATCTTTACACTTGGCGCACGAGTTATTGGAACACTTAATTAGGTAATTACCCAGCAACTTGGCTGAGTACTTTGCTATTTGACCTGGCGTTTACCTAAACAAGAGTCTGTTTTATGGTCTGAAGACTGATAAGATATCCACCAAACTCAGCAGGCAGCTCCTCCACTGAGTAAACTGATATGCCTACACTGCAAAAAACATTTTTGACTGGCAGCTGCATGTAGTTGATGGGAGAGTTTTGAAGGATCAGAATAAAATGTTGTAAAGTGTTAAACATGATTTGCCGCTGTCATTTTGTGTCCTGTTTTTGTATATATGCATGTTATTACCAGTTTTTTAATGACAATTACATACATTGAAGAAAAACTGACTGTCAGAGCAACCATCCAATCATATGATACAAATGGACTGTTCCATCAACGTCGGTGGTGGGCTCATGGAAGGTGGTAAATTTGTCGAGATTTGTAACTCTAGATTTACAAGGGATGCTGCGATGTTTCAATTACAAATAACATACAGAGGCAAAACCTGTCAGGTTCAGGCCCAGGACACAAAATGAGTACAATAGATTGTGTTACATCATAATATTTATTCCTCCTTTTCACAATTTTCCCATGAACTAGATGCCAGTTGAAAATGGGTTGTTCCTGTGTAGGCATATCAGTTTACTCAGTGGGAGCTGCCTGCTGAGTTTGGTGGATATCTTATCAGTCTTCAGACAATAAAACAGACTCTTGTTGAGGTAAATGCCAGGTCAAATTGCAAAGTGCTCAGCTAAGTTGCTGGGTAATTACCTAATTTGGTGTTCCGATAACTCATGCCCTCGCTGTAAGTATTTACATTTATAAGTATTTTCACACCTCCCGTTACATTAACGATGAAATAGGGCCTGTGTTTGTTATATCAATTTGATACGCATAACATGGTCAAGGTCATGAAAGAAAGATATATTAACCTCTGGTAAAACAGCCAAAAAGTAATGTGAGGTGTTCCGAAAGGGCCTTGGGCGCATCCTGCCCCACGTGGCACCGATCTGTAAGTCAGAGTAGGAAGCGGTCACAATCTACGGACTGATGTCACTGATTCTGCCATCGGTGATCATTTGTCTGATACACACATCATACTTATTTACAAACAATGATGACACGTGCCAAATAAAACGTTTTTAGCTAATATTTGGTATGTACTGGTATATAATTAGCAAAAAGAGCTTACATGGTGAGTCGGTGGCGTCTGTATGTCCTGACTGTATGAAATTATCTCACTAAGGTCATCCTAGGGACCTGTAAACCAAATATTAAAGCTGTCTGACCAGCGGTTTTGAAAATAAATTGCACTGAATGTATTGGTACTGAATGTACTAATATATCATATTTAGTTCATCCTTAGAAACCTGTATACCAAATATCAAAGCTGTCAGACGAGCGGTTTTGATGAAATAAAGTTTTGACCAAAAATAACAAAAAAATTCCTTAAAAATACAGATTTGCATATTTCATCACAATTTGAACAAATCTAAGGTGGGTTATCCCTAGGGACCTGTATACCAAATAACAAAGCTGTCTGACCAGCGGTTATGAAGGAGAAGATTTTTTACCAAAAAACATCTTTTTTGGCACTAATTTGCATATTTTCAAGAATATCAAAAAATTAAAAAAAGTAGTTTCTCAAAATCATATTTTTCATCTACACAACAAATATCAAATCAGTAAGTACTGCGGTGGTTCTCAAGATATTTGAGTGGACGGATGCCTCACAAACGGACATACATACATACATACATACATACATACAGACTGACGACGGACGGATACCCATCCCAATAGCTTCTATAGACTATAGTCTATAGTAGCTAACTAGATTACTCAAAAGTTTTCATGATCGTGACATTCTGATTATTGGCTCATTTGCATATTTAATGAATCTCTGTAATTAGGCTATATATTAGTACTGAATGTATTGATATTGACCAGACCTCATAACTTGTCACTATCAGGGGAGGTGTGAAATACTATATTTATATGCATACTTAAAGATGGAGCAATGTTATGGAAAGGTAAAAAGTCAACCGGTCAAAATTTTAGAATACGCAAATTGACACTTTTATTCATCTATTATCCTGCAAACATGTGCAATAAATGACTGAACAAAGTTAACATGCGGAGTCTGAGGTCACTTGGAATAATGTTCAAGTTTTTAGTACAAGATCATTTAAATGGGCCTGTTAAATTAATCAAATTTCATTAAACCTTTTTCAAGTCTTTCAGTTCACCGTAACATACATGTACCGGTACATAATATACATGTTCACAAATAATGTAATAAAAAAATGGTTGTAGGTAGCATCAGGACCAGAGCTGTTCATAGCAGTCATTTATTAGCTCACATTTGGTATATGTATATATACCAAAAGAGCTTATATGGTAGGTCAGTGTCTTTTATATACCGGTATATGTATGTTAGTATGTGCAGATGTATGTCAGTACACATCAAAAACTACAAAACAGCCACACCTACCATCTCAGTACTTGGTGTACATGTGCAGCCTGGGATGGAAATGTGAATTTGTTCAAATGAACATGTCAGTGTCAAAAATATGCAAATGAGGTGAAAAAAGAGAAATCCAGCAAATCATTAAAACTCTTTAACCACAGATTTGGTTGAAACTTGGTGTGCAGGTTCTTTATGGTGACTTTTGTTAGATTCGTGAAAATTGGAGAAATTTTGATAGTTGTAGTTGTTGGGGCAATTTTCCCCTTTTGGTCAAAAAATCTTCTACTCTAAAAGCGTTTGTCCCATTGCCTTGAAAAATAATCGCAATCATACCAATCCATAATCCAATAACACTAGGTCAAAATTTGTAAGACAATAGTTGTAAACATAGACACAAAACAGCACAGAACAGACAGTAAATAGACGGTACACAAACAAAGTCAAATTCATGAAAGAAAGATATATGGACCTCTGGCCAAAAGACCAAGAAGTGATGTCAGGTGTTTCGAAAATAGTAAGCGCATCCTGCCCCACATGTGGCACCCGCCATATATCAATCTGTAAGTCAGATAGGTAGTGGTCACTTACTAAGGCCCCATGTCACCGATGCCATCAGTGATCATTTGTCGAAGAGAGATATTGTATTTATCTACCAGCTTGCGATACCTGCCAAAAAAGCGTTTGAATGTAGAGACAAGTCTTGCTCTGGTGTAACCTTGATTTAACAGTTTGAAAGAGAGATGGCCATGTCTCTCTACAAAATCACCATATGAACTGCATGCTCTTGCATATCGAATAAGCTGGGAAATGTATACCCCATAAGCAGGTGAGAGTGGAATATTACTGATGAGGTGTGGAAAATTAATTATACTAAAGTTTAAATCATCTCTCTTGACTTTGTATATATGATCTTAGGGTTAGTCTCTGTCAGATTAGTTCAAATTATTATGAAATTTTCATATATGTATTTCTGGGGCAATTTTTCACATTTTTGGTCAAAAATTCATTTTCTTCCAAAGTTCTTAATGTTGGATTGCTTTGAAACTTTATTTTCTTGATCCTAGGGTTGTCTTCTGTTTGATTTGTTAAAATTTTGGTGAAATTGTCATATTTGTATTTTTAGGCAATTTTTCTCATTTTTGGTCAAAAAATCGTTTTCTCTAAATTAAATTTTCTGATTGCTTTAAAATCTGGTATGCATGTACCTAGAGGCAACCTTAGTTGCATATCTTCAAATTATGGTATTTGTAGTTTTGGGATAATTTTTCCAAGTTTTGGTCAAAAAATCGTTTTCTCTGAAATTGCTCATGTTGCTTTGAATCAAATGTGAGCCAAGTGTCATTGATGCTACGTTTAAAAGTTTACTGAGTCAGCGCAATGTACTCCAGTGTACATGTGTACATGTAGTGTTGGAAAAGAACATTGGAAGCACAAGCATGCAGATTGAATTTTATATCTTTAACATTGGCATCAAGTATTCTGCCCAACACTGTGATGTGCGTGTACCAGTGTACATGTATGCAGTTGCACATCACAAGATAGATGTGTACCATAGAGTTTACGTCCACCCTACTGATAGCTTGCAAAATATTTCCCAACAACCCTATCGGGTTGTTCAAGCAAGTGACACAATTAAAGAGTTACATGTAATTTAATGTTTGTCATATTTTGTTAAAAAAAAACTTCAAATTTTTGATGTGGCAGGTATTCCCAATTGCCACACCATACTAGTAATTAAGATGTCAGCGCTTACAAGTACAGGAGGGTGTTTCACAGTCTCTTTTTATTCCTGTGTATATCTATCAGCCGGCTACGCTATCATAGTGATCAGGACAATGAATTCATCAGCAATAATCAAGCGTCGCTGATGGCACCATTTCCGTCCCATTTACTCCGTGTCTTGCAGCTAATGGATCATTTGTAGCATCTCAATGACCGTTTTCTGTTAGCTTTCTCCAAGTCCATGTCTTATCATGATCTTTGTCTTTGCCACCTCACTCACGAATCTTTCAACTCAACAAATGTCACATATGATACTGGCCGTCTGCACTTTCACATTGAGAACATCAGACACAGGGAAATGTGATGCGCTGTTTGTTTATAGTCTTTGGCATGTAATATCCTGTTTCCTTAAATTTCATCAGTTTATATTGACAAGCCAGTGCAGTAGGATCAAAGTTATATGTCTGTTTAGAACCGTGTGGTCCAAGTAATATTGCAATAGCCTTTGCAAAAATGGGAAACTCAGTTGGATTATAATGCTGTGCCTTTTTAAGTTGTTACTGGATATCTGTCATTATTGATTGCAGGCGCTAATTAGGGGAATGTATGTGTGCTTTCTTGTGACTGTCAAGTTCAATTTGAATTAAGTCAACATTTATGAATTAAGAATAAAAGGCGACTCTTTTTTTTACTCAGCCAGTTTGATTTCAACCCTGAACAGTATATTTTCCTTAAATTTGTGTTGCAGTTGTACATTTGTAACTATATGCATGCTGAGTAGTGAGATATATGGCTTCAATCCCATACTGGGCTTCATACTTTACAACTTTTCTCAGTCTGGTTTAATATTTTAGAGTATTCCATTCTGAGAGTACACTGTACCATTTCTACCAAATGATTACCTCCTAAACATTGTCAATCATTGGTTAGCCCTCAAACTCAAGTAGTTTTTATCACAACTGGAAGTTGTGATATAGAGGTGGTTTCAACCGGTGTTTGATGTCGTCCATTTCCGTAAACGACAAAAAGTCAAAAACTGCTGAACAGACTGCGTTGATATTTGATACCGATACATAGACTGGTTCCAAGGTTCCAATTCCGAAAAATGGAGCCAAACGGAGCAGCGGTTAGATAGTTTTGGGAAATTTCAAACCCCCCTTTTTATCTAATTGATTTTAGGGGTCTTTCATATATGTAGTTTTGGAATGTACACCAATCCTGCATTGTGGACTGTTTTATGAGTTGTTGAACAGAAATGAGGTTTTGATGAATGTTAAAAATATGCAGGATGGCTGATTCGAAGTATAAGAGATTTCTATTGTCTTTTGGGCATCAAAAGCATTAAAAAAAACATATTTCATAGTTTAGATTCTCACTTTTGAGATGACCCCAGGCATTTGTTAAGTAAACATCCTTGAGTCAATATACAGACTTTGACATTCCAGAGATTAAGTATCCACAACCTCACATGTTACAGTCTTTCACTACAATGGTATGGCCCAAACCCATTGTTATCAATGGAGAGTGTGGACCTGTCTACAGGAAATTGGGGTGAACAGGTTAGACAATGACGTTACAAGTTGTAGGTTAGTTATCAAGGTAGCACCACCATACAGTCTTGAGCATCTGTCCATGTGTTCTCACAGCAAATTACAGGGAAAAAAAATATTTGAGAAGTTTCTCTCCTTTAAATAGAAGTATATTACAATTTACTAGTAAACCTGTCATGGATAGATTGCTCTCAAATGATCTGAAACACAGTTATTGCCCATTAGCAACAAATCTATGGCAAGATTTATGTAAAGTTCATGAACTTACACAAGGTATTAGACAAAAGATGACCATGACTTTGCTACTTTTCAACATTTATTTCAATCAGATTTCCCCAGCTTAGTGTATAATTTTGTAATCTTAATTACTGTCAACTTAGCTTTACTAACTTATTCATACCTCATTATTCTTACACTACTGTTATACCTTATAACCACAAAATTTCAAGAGATGCATATATGATTGTCACTTAACAAACAATTTACAAATATGTCTTCTGCTTTTTCTCCATATACATATACATGTCTCTTTTCTCATAAAAATGAGCTTAAAATCGCAATGTGAAAAATATAAGTCTTTCAGCTATATGTTGCTCATTGACTTCGTGGTCTGTCTAATTCACAGTGAGTGTGGTTGTTGATAAATGCCGATAATACTAGGCGGTCATTATGTCCAAGCGCCATTGGCGGTATTTTTTAACATAATGACCATAGGTCATTATCACATCTGGAAGTTGTGATATAGGGTTAGCTTCAACCGGTGGTGGACATTGTCCATTTTCCGTAAACGACAAAAAGTCAAAAACCACTGAACAGACTGCATTGATATTTGGTAGAGATATTCAGACTAATTCCAAGGTTCTGATTCGAAAAATGGAGCCAAACGGAGCAGCGGTTAGATAGTTTTGGGAAATTTCTAACCCCCCCTTTAACTAATTGATTTTAGGGGTCTTTCATATATGTAGTTTTGGAATGTACACCAATCCTGCATTGTGGACTATTTAATGAGTTGTGGAACAGAAATGAGGTTTTGATGAATGTTACAAATATGCAGGATGGCTGATTCAAAGTATCAGAGATTTTCATGCGCTTTTGGTAATAAAATTGATAAAAAACAACATATTTAATGTTTTAGATTTCTCACATTTGTTATTACCCTTAACATTACAGACTTGATGACATAACTAGCTGCTGGACCTGTTTACTGGCGCATTGATTTAAAGACAAAGATCGTTTTATTTTGTAATAAGGACGTGTGATTTTGTAAAACATAGTCTATTAGCCTGGAAATGTGATTTTTGCGAATATTGCTTACCCCACTGACAAACAGTGTGGTTTGAAAATGGCTGGAATTCGCTACTTCAGGACTTTGTTTTCTGTGTGCATTTACTGACAAACTCCAAACCCGCAGCACCTACCCATTCAGTATTTCATGTACAGGTGTACCCAGAGATAGAGTAGTTTCACAATGTGCCAGCTGTGATCAAGTGCCATTGGCGCTATTTTTAAGTTTGGAATAAGGACAGGACCACAGATGAAAAAACACTGTGCTGCGTCACTCATGATCAGAATTTTCCCTAACTTCAAAATGATTATTCTGAGAAGAATCCCTGTAAATCAAAATACATCACACAGGTGTTCTTTGAAGTATGCTCAGTTGAACTTTAAAGCTTTAAGCTATTGATTGCCTACTTAATTATGCCTATTTTCCGCATGTAACTATCGTTGCCATTCGGTATCAGGGAGAAAACTTCTCTTGAAACTCTTTAGGATGACAATATTTGCATTGATCAAAAAGTTTAATTCATCTGTTTACAGTAATGCCAATCATTAATTTTCACTGAGAGTTAGGATAAGGGGTTTGGGGTTGTTGAATACAAAAATTGCAATGCCAACATTCTCTATTGCTGTTGATGTTCCATCAGTGAACATTCAGGTGCCTCTTTTAATACACCTTACTGTGCTTTATTAAATTTTTCAGTTTTGTTGTCTAAAAGTAACCTGTACTTCAAACGTTGCCATTTCTTAAGTTATCTGTAAATTATGCAACTGTTGCACGTGTCAAAACAATCTGCAGTAAGCAAGCATGTATTACTGCTGGTCATTATATCATTTATTTAGTAGCGCAATTAGTCATATCAGTGGGTCAGAATTGATTGTTTTGCTGCAGTGTTTTCTTCAGGTTTCTCTCACAAGGGGAGAACGTCACCCTGTGCTTGAAAATCTGGGTGGGGTACTTTGGTTCTGATTGAGGGGGTCAATAATAAATTATGCAAATTTAAGTCATGCAAGTTAAGGTTATAGCATTGATCAAATATTAAGTAAAAGACACTCCCATTTCTGTCTTTTTTTCAATCCCTTAAAGGGACATAAGCTGTAACTTGTGGCAAGTGTTTTGGTATTCTGCTTCTGTATATCAACTACCATGTCTGACCCTAATCCATTTGTCATGCTGAAATTTCGAGTATTCTTTTTGTCAACACAACTTGCATGTGTGTAGTGGTCATTGTTTATTGTTTACAAATGAATTCTAGTCCGGACTTCAATACAATTTTCAATAATAACAATAGAGATTATACTCATATAGGTAGTGTTGATATGCTTAGATACTTGCATTAAATTACAGTTTAGGGATTCGATGCAGAAAGTGAAGGGAAACCACAAAACAAACCTTCTGAAAAAATTGCCAAAAGATACAGCTTATGGAGCTTTAAATGTTGAATAAATTAGAAGCCTAACACAAGTCATTCATACTTCATCCATTACGGTTCAAACACAGTTTTGTAATCTGAAGACAAACTCTAATTGATATTCTTTCAGTTTTTTAACAACGTTCTGCATAGTAAGGAAGCTTGTGTTACTGTGGCTACAGATAGTGGATTACATCAACTGTATGATAGTACATCATAGACAGTAACCATGAAGTGGAATGCTACTATGAATACTCTGTGTAAAATCATTATCTCAAACCTCACTGCAGAAGGGTGACATTTCAGTCATGCGATTTGTGATTTCTTGAAGGGAATTTTGATTAAATACTGGTAAAGGCAGATTTTGATTAAATAAATGGAGATTCACTGGGGAGAACCACAACACAATTGACACCGTACATTTGAAACTAAATATATCAGTAAACCTGAGTGGCATAGCCATCCTACACAGAATAACCTACTTTAACTATTATTTTCTATTTTATCATTTCAGCTTCTGATCTTGGAATATTCTTGGAGCCTTTGAATTTGCATAACAAGAAGTTCATCTTTCTGGCTGTGAATGACAATGAATCATGTGACTCAGTTGGAGGATCCCATTGGTCAGTAACCAGATTATCATTTGCATGACCGGTCAGTCACAATAAATACATGAAAGCTATTCATACAATATTTACAGGAAGTACAAAATTAGAACTTTTTCATATTATGTGAATCGTGAATGCAATACCTTTTATGACAGGTGCTATTATTTAGGCAGACAGGAAGGAGACAGGCCTTGGCTTGAATCAAAATTATCTAAGAAGATTACAGTAAGTGCAGTTGATTTACACCACTTTTTCTAATTAGGTTTATAAAGTACAGAGGGTTTACTAAAATCCCATTTTGTCTTTTTTTTATGGTGTATTGTTGTAAAATGACATTAGGGTGATTTATTGCAAAAATAATTGGAATCCAGAAAATGGTTATCAATGAAAGTAGCAAATGTAATTTGTTTTTATCGTCTCAATCATCATCATCAGTAAGTCACAAACACTATTCCTGAGACAATTTTCCAATGAGTTTAAAACTGTCAAAAGTTAATGTTTAAAAATACTTCTTTTGGCAATGTTTAAGTCTTTGTATATTTTAAGTGTTTTTCTTTCTCGCTGCTCATAAACTTTTCCATAGTTTTGTTATTTTCATATTGGTAGCTGTATTGTGTGATGTCAAAAACTCTGAAAAAAACCATGAAGATAAAATGAAAAACAGTGTTGCTGCATCATTTTTGTAAGAGATTTGGGATGAGAAACAATCCCCATTATGCTTTGTGTTTGTTAACACACTACTGGTACACAAAGATAATGATGGAAGAAGGTTACATACATTCTTATATCTCATGAAATGAGAGAATGATGAGAATTAAAACAGTCTGTTTTGTTCCATGTGATTACTCAGTTCAGTAATGTTTGGTCGCAAGACAAATACTGTACAGTATGTATGAGTAAGATGTGTGAGTATTAAAGATGTGCGTCTATTTTCGAGACTCAGAAGATGTTAGAGGACCTATCCACTGCTCTGTTGGTTCTGCAACAGATTAGTAAAGGTCAATTTTAAGGTCACTAAGGTTATCTTCCAGTGTCAACTAACGAAATAAAAAACTGCCAGCTCTCTCATGATGTTTTAGTGGCTGCCATTTTCTGCCGTCTTGTGCAACTCCCGTGACACAGTGAAATGACCAGTTTTTCCACTGCCAATTAATTGTCTTATGTGTCAATAGTTATTAAGCTTCTATCAGCTCGGCCGTAAACTGCCTCGGGGAGAAAAGTGCGTATGTACTTTTAATCATTGTACATCAATGTGAATGTCAAAGTTGCACAGGCTTTAATATGTGGATGGTTTAAAATTACGTGTAATGTTAAAAAGTGAAACATAAAAATTGCATGGATAGGGTTAACATGGCTGTTAGTGGTAGAAATAGGCTGGTGATGTGTCCAACTGGTAGTTCAGAGAGATTCTAATGATTCCAAGAATTTGTACTTATTCAAACATCTGCCTACCGCAGACTTAGATAGTCAACCCTGTTTCCATTAACATATTCTACAAAAAATCTTCTCTTTCAATTGCAAAGATGACTTTTTTCCTTCCATGGAATGTAGATGCTTCAGACAGCATTACAATGGGAATAATGCATTCCTTTAAAAGCTTCTAAATAATGAGAAGAAGACGTTCCCTTTATCAGCGGAGATGGAATGGAAAAGTAGCTTTATGTAAGACATCACAAAAGTGGCGTGAAATCTGTTTTATACGCCCATCCATATGATATTATGAGGTGGAAGGTCGAGAGAAAATACATTGAAATGTTTTTTTCTCTTCTCTACTGAGCATTAAGAAGGCTACAACTATTTGCGTTTTGTACATAAAATGTTCAGACACTTCATCAAACACTTACAAGAGATTATACTATTTTCCTGTGCATAAACATGTACAAGGTATTATTCATTTCCACACTTGGTATTATACAACTTTGTGTTTAGCATTTTGTGCACTTTTAGTGTGTCTTTTCTTTTCTTTATCAGGGTAGTCAAGGAATTTATGAGATCAGACACAAAGTGAGGATCTGATTTAAGATGCTGAAATCCGGGCAAAAATGTAAATTTAGAGATTTGTTTGGCTTTTATGCTTGAGTGGTGAACACTTGTGTTTCAAATCTGAGACAAAAAAGTCAGCTGCATAACATTGCCACAATGACTGCAGCTGGACACAGTTGTTGCTACAAAATTAAAACCAACTGGTCCCATACAACAGCTATTTATTTGACAGTTATACCAAAACATGCATTATGCATAGAAAAGATATTGCTCGCGAGTATAAAGGAAAGCATAAGAAACTAGTTTACGGTCCAGAAACAACGTGTGTGATCAACTCCCGATTGTTTGCTTCCGTATAACATAAACTGCGCTTCCTGAAACTTTGAAGTCTGGGCCTGCGAAGACGTCTGGACAGAGTTCCTTATTTTAATTGGTCTGCCACAACGGAAAAAATCCAGGAACAGCACCTGCTCAGTACGTCTGAAGTCACAAAGGAGAGAGAATTCGAATTTATGCTGAGAGAGAAACTGCTTCATGTTTTTCTTTCATGACTTTCTAGTTAGACCGCCAGAAATAAATCTTTTGAGCAATTGGAGAAATTTCAGCAAAATACTCTGGCTGAGCACTTTTAAGGACTGATGATCTCAATTGTTGCATTATAAGTATTAGTGCTTCAGGATTTTTACACTTTTCTGTGATTATTCGGAGATTCAATACTAGTTTTGTACCAATTTGAGCCTGATGATGATTGATCAAAAACAGTTGGTTTTCTTACAAGCAAGGCATGTGATCAAAGACAGATGGTTTTATACAAGACAAGGCATATACGGGAAGGAAGCGTAGTGCGGCTGGTGAAATTGGTCGAAAGTACGTAGTCATGGTGTTCACTAGTGTTACATTATTCAGTCTACCGGTACACATTACCCTATCAAGTACACGCAGTATTTGCATTTGATAGACATAGTTGTTTTTGTAATGTGAAGTTTGTCAATATGACAAGCTCTTACACACACACGTATGTGCTCATTGTGTGCACGCTAGCTGTGCCAACATAACCAACCATGGATTGTAATAAGGTTTGTAGAATGCTCCTTGGCGACAGATATTCAGACTCTCCAACTTTTACAATTCTTTTCTAATCTACCACTTGTGAGTGTTCATTTTAAAGCTCTTGGTGTAAGAAACCTTTTCATCATCTTATTTTTTTGAAAACTGAAAATTTTATTTTTCTCAAAACTTAACAAAGGGATGGCGGTCATTTTGAATTTCAGATATCAATAGATCTTGGGTAATTTGTTTCTCGTACCAAAATTTGCATGGTAACCCCATCTTGTTATTTATTATTTTGAAAGAGGAGAGTTGAAAGATTCCTTGAAAAATGTTTGAGCAAAAGTTTAAAGTGGAACTCCCACTTGGTGACAATTTTAAAATACATTTTTTAAATGCCATCAGTCGATATTTGACGTGGCGACTGCACGCAGATCGCGAGATATCAATAAAAATATGTCATTCCCAAGCGTATTTTTCACCTCCGAAAGTTTTACGATCGTTTCTGATTATGACCCAAAATCCCCCGAAGGTTTGTTGTTGTGCTGATTGACGATGTTCTAGGGAGTCCATAATAAGTTTGAATGATGCAATTAATTTACCTCCCACTGCGAAGACTTTATATACAGCATTATGCCTTTACCTCAGGTAAGTTTTTTTAAAACTTCTCCTTAGTTTTTGTCGTTTTCATTATTCTCAATCAGTTGTATTATATTTTTAACCAATACCACATAGATATTAGTTTTTACATGTAAAATATTAGCCGCCTCTGATAACTACATTTTGTCGTCTGCCACACCGTTACGTGTGGTTCGATACATAGGGTAGCGGCCACTGTGTGGTATGCGTCTATGCATACCATGTGGCGGCAGCTATGTATCAACTGCACATAACTGTGCTAGTCACCTATGCAAATTCAGGTGGAATCAGCAGACTTTCTTTTTCGTTTTTTCGCCGAGTCAGTAAGACTCGGCTTGCTCCCAGGGGGCATGACCGGTCACCGACGCGAGTAGTACTGTGGTGTACAGCAGTGTCAGCATAGACATGTACTCCATAGCTTAGTTGACAGTGGCCCCAGTGCCGAATGTTCGATGTTCTGAGGCTGAATTTAGGTGGGCCACTGGAATTCAAACTTTTACTTTTTTGAGCACATGTTTTTATCGATATCTGGCGATCCGCGTGCAGTACGTCACAAAATCAAATATCGACAGTTAGCATTAAGAAAAATGTGTTTTAAAAATGTTACAAAGTGGGAGTGCCACTTTAAGTCTTTCATTTTCAAGGTGCATACAACCTTAATGCTTTCTAAATCTATCAGTAGCATGGTACATTTTGAGATATACTATACGCTTGACTGGTCACCCAACAATGATTTTCAAAACAGTAAAATTTGTTCTCTGGACTTGTGCATTGCAAAACAGTAAAATTTGTTCTCTGGACTTGTGCATTGAAATGTATTGTAAGCTCAATTCTTGATTGAAATTTTTGTGCTCAATAGTGTGAACATTTTCAACATCTGACATTGTTCCACATAATGTATCGCACTAATTGTTTGATAGGATGCAGGAACACTTCTTTTGTTCAGAGTGTAAAAAAGCGGGAATTTACTTGTGATGTGCCGAAGGAATGATCGAAATGGAATTGTTTCCAGAATAGGGCCGTTCACAGTTTACGTCACTGTTCTCTAATTAATATGCAAAAATAAATATTTGTCCGCATTTTCAGATAACGCTTTTGAAAATTACGCATGCAAGAACGACGAAAATACATCTCAGTGGGTGACTGCTAGTGTAACAGTGAATACTAAAAAACATATTCACGACTCAGAGTACAAGCTGCAAAAACAGCCACGCATGCAACATTGATAAAATTTGTCCGCATTTCAAGCTGCGTGTCCGATGTCGCGCGCGTACAGCTATATTTAGAAACAAACCTGTAACCGTGAACAGCGCTTGTTTCCAGAATATACAGTAGATATATGTATGCAAGGGTTTTCAAGATGTTGCCTTGCCTTGACAAAAAGAACAGCAGCAAGCATAAATCAAATTTCAATTTGATTTATCCATGTCATCTCAATTTTCTTTCAGTGTTGAATATAATGTGGAAAATAAGGAAATTGATCTTTTCTTATAGTCCTATGCATGAATAAATTACAATGGATTAAGTTTGACATCTGTTAATATTTTTTCGGCAAGTGTCTTTTTGTGACTTCATGAATATGTACTCACTATGTACCCAGGAAAACAGTGAAAGCTGTATTTTTCAATAGCTCCTAGGAACAAGTCTGTTCGGGACAGTCTTCAAATTGACACTTTTAATAGAAATTTTAATTAGATATCTAATATGTGACTCCTCCCTTTGGGGGACGCGTTTGCATGACAGGTTTCATTGTAGTTTTTGAAAAGTTTGGCTCTGTACATTCATACATGTTTCTTTTTTAGTAAAATAACATGACATTCTACTGCTGTGTAGCATACTTTGAAAAAAGTAAAAAACTCAGTTATGTGAAAAAATCATAATGGGAAAAGAGTGGGTCACTGTGTATCCTAGTATATGGATTTCATGTTGCCTGTTTGCATCTGTTGACCAATTATTTGAACTCTGCCCCTCAGTACTCTGATAAAGCTGTCATGTATAATGTATATATTTACATTTATATATAGTTATATATATATATATATATATATATATATATATATATATATATATATATATATATTTATATAGTTTATTTGTAGTTACATTTATAATCAAATTATTGCTGCCGAGAGTTTTAGTGTGACTCTTGACAATTTGACTGACTGACTGAGAGTAGATTTTTAAAGGGAGCATTCAGTTATTACGGCCGGGGGTGGGCCGGCAAAATCCAGGGGAGGTCACCTAAAATTTGAAAACTGCAAAGGGGGGGGGGGGGTCCATGTATTTTTCAAACAGCTCAGAGGGGGTCACTTAATTTTCATAAGTATCTGTCCCGTCAAAAAGCAGTTTCATTGTTCAGAAATATTCTGAGAGATAAAAATGATTCTCTGCATGATTTCATTCTCTGAATTCATTTAACTGTAAATCTGAACAAAATTATAATTATCTATCACATGAACATCTTGACTTGGTAACTCTGAGGCTTGTCTTATTGTAAATCGAGCTCACTGAGGGCAATTTACAATTCCTATTACTTACATATTAGAGATATAGCAAGTTTTGTCAGGGAAATTATTTAACAGTTACATGTACCTAGTGAAATTATACTTTTATGTGAAATTCCAATATCATAATTGTTGTCAACATCTGAACTTTTAAATACCCTATTTGAATCAAGTACATTTATACCAATTATCAAACAACTATAAAAGCACAAATTAATATAGTCTAGCATTGTAAAAAAAATTATTCATAGTTTTCTCATAGACTCCAATAGTGAATCGACATTTTGGTGAAATTCCAAAATCCAATTTCTTGCACACATATCAACCTTTAACCATCCTATAGTCTAACTAAGTACTTTAAAATGAATTATCAAATGTCCTTAAATACACAAATTTAGATAGTTTTGAATTGGAAAAAAATTATTCATAGTTTTATCATATACTGCTATATATGGTGAATCAGCATTTGGGTGAAATTCTAAATTCCTATTTCTTGTACACATATCCATTTGTAACCACCCTACCTAGTCAAGTACATTGATATTAATAATCGAGAGTACATAAATACACAGATTTACCTATTTTTGTATTCGAAGAAAATCATTCATAGACTCCCATGTATAGTGGCTGGACATTTTCTGTGAATTCCAAAATCAGATTTCTCATACACATAATATGCACCTTTAACCATCATATTCTAATCAAGTACAATTATGTTAATTATTCAACGTCTGCATATGCACAAGTGTAGCAAGTTTTTCATTGGAAAAAATTATTCAAAATTTATCATAGACTCCCATGTATAGAGGATGAACATTTTTGATGAAATTCTTAAGTCAAATTTTTTGTTCACATACCAGTTGTAACAACCCTATTCTAATATTAAGTACTTTTATGTCAATTATCAAATATCTATATAAATGCATAGATATAGTTTTCAACAGTTTTGTATTGAAAAAGTATTACATAGTTTCTCATAGACTACCATGTATAGTGAATCATCATTATCAACTATTATCAATTAAATCCAAATATCAAAATTTTTTACAAACACGCTTGTGCAAAAATATTGCAATCCACCTATAATTTCTGTCCAATCCCTTTGAGGGGTAATTTCAAAATTATAGCAAGTCAGAGGGGAAATTTGAACAATAAGACCTTGTTAGTTTGTAAGGATCATTTGAAAAAATCTGAGAATCTTTTTTTTTTATTCAACCCCCCCCCCTCCGGAGGTGTATGTAAGTGCAACTTTACTCAAGTAATGTGTGGGAGGGGGGTCATGAAATTTTTGTCATCTTAAAAGGGAGGTCATCAATTTTTTGGTGCAATGGTTAGGGGGTTCACATATTTTGACTGATGCACAGGAAGAATTTGCCGGCCCATCCCTGGCCATGATAACTGAATGCTCCCTTATTGTATATGTATTATGTATGTATTACGTATTACAAATGTATGTATATACATGTATGTATATGTATGTATGTATGTGTGTATGTTGTTTCAACACACAGACTGAGACTGTTGTCTTGAGGTGGAGTTGACTTTTCAGATTCTCAGACTTGGATATCAGAATCAGCTCCAGCTAGTCACTAATTTGCATATTTAACCAACTCTCCAAATCAGGGACATTAAAGACTGGAAGGACTCCATACAAACGTTTATGAAACTTTCAATATATATTGATGAGACAATTATATCATAAGTGAAAGATATTGTGCAGTTTTCATGTTTATAATTTGCATATCTAATGAGCTTTCACAATTTGGCACATAAAGCTTGAAGGACTTGACCAAAGGCAATTTCACTGACAGCAGTCAAAGAAATTTAGTATTTCTATTTCAGTTAATTACATATTTATATACTTAATGACCTTTTGCAATTAATCTGTGGTGAATATTGTTCACGATGTTGATTATAACACTTTCAATGAAGTTGCAAACATGTGGCAAAAGTTTCAATTTACAGACAACTGCACCATATACTGAAACACGTGAGCATTCTCAGTTAATATCTGGTTACTCTTGCTTTCAAAGAGGAATGATTTGACGTTTCTTAAAGCGCAGTGGTCGTCGCGCTGCGCATCCTCCTGAGGGGGTCCCCCTCTGTTGTAAACAAATCCAAGAACGCCGCACATGTTATGGGTTGATTGTAATGTTTGCGATATTGCTGCTTGTTAAAATGGTGGCTGATCTGTCACAAGTATACCAACTAACCAAATGTAACACGCGATAAAAGGTCAATTAATCTAAGTTAAATATCTGCTGAATATTGAACAATAATTGCACGCTGGATTGAGATCACATTTGCTCATGATTTTCTTGAATCATTTGAATTGGGCTCGGCTACTGTTATCGCTCGAGCCATAGAGCTAGACGTACGCATGTACGCATATATACGCCAACAGACTATCAACGACCGGGCTCTAGTTTTCGACATCGCTAGCAAGGACGAGAGCTTTCATTTCAAGAGGCCCGACAGGAGTACAAAGACAACAACCCAAAATACAGAAATCTACAGCTCGCAGAGCAATGCCCGCTGCAGCAAGAAGCATCTCTGCATCTGTTCCGTTCCGTGGTCTGTATGAACGTCCGTGTCAAACCGGGTATATGGCGCGCTTCACTTGGCTGTGGAGAATCCAACTCAACTACAAAGTTTACCCCGTTTGGGGGTGCAAACGAGAATTCCGAGTACAGGTATCAAGGCAAGCGAAGGATCTTTCATTGGTCTTCTTGTTATGAGGGGGTTATCTCACTTGAAAGAGGATTCAGACCTACCCGGCATTCAGGAGGTACAACAACGACGTTTGCCCATCACCGGTAGGCCTACACCAGCTAGCGGTTGGATCACTGCCATGACCGTGCAGGACCGGGGCACAGGATCTCTCCATACGTCTATGCACGGTGTAGCCGTGCAATTTTCCCGCCAAATGCCGCGAAAACCCGCTCGTTTTGTCTATTGTTTCCTGTCATTGTACTATTTCTTACCACGTTATACTAGGAGAAGTAAGACATGGTGATCAACAGTTGGTTGTGGGCCAATGCAAGTCGTCGCGGGCCGGTACGTTGTGGGACCGGATTCTCTATATCCGTGTACGTCAATGCGGTGACCGTCTCCCAACAACATCTCTGGTGTCCTGCTCTGGCTTGCCGATCATGGTCTTGAGTGTACTTTTTGTGTTAGGCATTGTGCTTGTTGCTGGTCTACATATATAGGCAATGTTGATCATTTTAGTTATGTATTTTCACTGTACTGTACATAGCATTGTGTACAACCAGCGTGATCGCGCGCGATCAAACCCATTTGTTCACTGTGTCTGCGTGCAGTAAACTCAGCGACATAATGTGCTGAGTGTATTGTCCCAATGTTCGTAGCTCTATACACGAGTTTATAGATAGAAATACACCACTGAAGTTCGTTTCCGATCTTCATATTTTAATATTGCATGATGTTGAGTCTTACAAAGGCCTTAACAAAGTGGGGGACTGCTCCCATCTCACTCCTATTGAAGTTGAGAAGACTTATGTTTATAAAAATTTATGTTTATCAACAAAAAAATCACGCACGCGCAGCGCGACGACCACTGCGCTTTAACTGATAGTTTTCGCAAAAGTTTAAGTCTTTCATTTTTGAAGGCATACTGCCTTTGATAATTAGAAGTTCAATTAATTGTAGATCTTGTATGCTCCTGTTTACTCATTTTCATAATAACTCTGGGAAGCCATTTGTAACAATGGTTAACATTATACGAAATACACACTGCCTGGCTTTAAAGATAAAGCTTGACTGGATGTTTTACAGTACCGTATGCCTCATATGGCCAGTCAATGAAATAAAAAAACTCATTAATTTTCAAGCGCGACTGTTGTTGAATGAAATGTTGAAGGGTGAAAAAGATGAAATATTAAAGCACCGCCCATCACAAAGCTGTTTCATATCTGTGAAGACAGAATCTGCTTCTTGTGTTTTGATTGATCACTTCACAGAAATACTGAGGGTTTTTTATCAACGCTGTCATCAATCAAGTTGTAGTCTGGAAACAATGATTTATGAATGTTTTATTGTTCATTATCAAATTGATACACAAGACCATGTCTTGATAAATTTCCTTCCTCTGGTAAACGACATTCTTCCTCTCGAAGATATTCTCTTCCATTTTGTTTCCTTTCATGATACCCCATTTTTCACAAATCAAAACATTAGACACCACACAGAATCCTCCATCATTGTCATTCCTGCTTTGAAATTCACAGAGATGCAGATGAAATCCCAGTATCTAAAATGCATCCAATGTAACTGGGTTTGAAATGTTGTGACTAGCGCTTGCTAATTAATCACGTTAGCATTGTTGCCATGCAGCTCTGAAAGTTTAGCATTTTCATCTCTTTTGGCAGCCCGGTGAAATTTATAATTTTAAAAGGGGACGAAGGGGCGATTGTAGTGTAAAAAATGTGAAAATTCCAAACTGACTAGAGTACCTGAAATGAGTAACACTGAGCTGTCTGCCCAGTTCACAGTGTCTTTCTGATATTTATCTGAACTAGTTCAAGCAAGTAAGGTGGCCTGATATGATCTTGCTTGCAGCCAGCACTTCAAGGAAAAAGGCATCAGCCAGAATATGGACAACTCATGTTAGTCAGCTTTGAATCCGGGGATTCTTACAGGTTTCTTTTTTTCTTATCTAGTGACATATTTATCCTTTTTTTTCAGTCAGATTTTAGGGGAACAAATGCACAAGCCATAATGGCGAACATCAGTAGCTCAGAATTTCTGATTCAAAGATTGCCCAATTGTCATCTAAAGATGATAAAATTAGCTGTGAGAAAAGGCTGTATAGGATGTCACCTGAGCTCTGCTGTTGGCTCAGGGTAAGGTTTGTATAATGCCATTGTAACTTTTGTTTACCCTGGCATTCAGGATAGGGAATTATTAAATGTCTTGTGGATTGTGAGATTAGTAAAATTTAGTAAAATATGATTCATGTTAAAATATGTGGATCAAGTATTTTATGCTGTTTAAATTGATGATGACTCGGCCAAGGTTTTCTGTGTTGCAGCTATTGAAGTTCGTTCTGGTTCTCAAAACAACATGCGGTTACATCCACTGTGTGAAAATTAGGTTCAAACTGAATTAAAGTGAATAAATAATATAAATCAACAGTCTGAGAATAATGTCCTGCAGGCAGATTGCATCATTGAAGCTGGGTCCAGAACTTAATTTTCAAATTTTCATGATGTCCGTTGTTTGATGGATCCTTCTTGGTGGATTGCCGTACATCGAGTTGAAACTTCAGTCATGGTTCATTTGAGGTGGATGTGTGTATTCAGAATCAGATGATTCAAAACGCAACTTAGACTCAAATGTACTGGTATTAATGTTTATGAGGAACAGAGCTGCAAATGGCATGTCCCTGGAATGATTTCACATCATTTGATGTACGAGAAACAAGCCAAGATTTCTAACATCAACACTTTTAAGGAGCTTACAGTTCAGACGCCTGACATATTACGGTCACCTCTATGTAGAAATTGTTGAGATTACATGGATTTGTCCCGCTTGGTCTGCCAACAATGAACGATAACAGGCAACAAAATTATTCATTCACATTTGAAAAATGGTAAAAAGGTCTACTTACGTCAGCAAAATTGATGTTACTCAGGTAAAATTTGTTACTAGCACTTTGATAATCTAAGCGCATTTCCTGGCTAAAAGCTAAAAGTGGATTGAATTATTTCTGTGAATTTCTTTTTATGTATCGGCACAAGGAGGGGAGCAGCTAGTGGACATGCTAATGGTGTTTAATCAGAGAAAAGGCAAACAGTGTATGTGATTTGTCTGCCGTGAAGTGTTTACCTAGCAAATCAATACAAACTCTAACGTTTCTGTGGCATATACCACTCCATCGCCTGAATTGGAAAGTCACTCTGAGGATGTCGTCGGGATTTTCTTTCAGTGGTGTGCCGTCAAGTGCATGTTTCTCCAAATAATGGTTTCCACTGAACCAAAAACCCCTGCTGCATGAGTGAAACTGGTGAAAGTCTCACTTATATAATCCACTGATACACAGCACTCACACATCTGGGCAGGAAGCAAAATCATGAATTTTCTGGTGGAAAATGAGTAAATGAAGGGTAATGGTAGCAGGAGAGTTCCTCAGGGATGTTCTGTGGTCATATAACTGCACTCTGTAATTCCAGATCCCTCTAGATCTTCCCAATCATTGCCATGAATAGATATACCCAAACTGTCTGGAATGTTGATTGAATCGTTTAGCCAAAATGTTAAGCAGGTGTTCAAGTGAATGGCCTATATGATTTATGGTGAATTCACATTTTACAAATTCTTTTTTATCTACCTTTTTGCCTTCTGAGACAAAGATGTAACAAATATTGTAAGTTTTATACCGTGGAGACTTCATTCTATGTCTGCAGAACATTTGATCATGAAAGTTTAAATTTCCATGTGAGTCTGGTTTAAATATTGGCCAGTGTATACAGGTAGTGGTGTTTTGGGGTTTGTGACTTGTACTGCAGATAGTACCACCTACACAGGAGATTTTTGCCTATTCATGGCTGTTGAAGTACAGTTTAATGAAAATTCTCTTTCAAAACACCTAATGTTATTTATATGTTTGATACCACTAATGCTCAATTTCCTAAATATTGTTATTAATTCATGCAAAGTGTACAAATGTATGAATGAGCATTGCTCGAGTGTGCAAATCAACTTATAATGAGTCATCATCAATGTAGAATCTTAATTGGCCTGAAATTTAGCAACATGACTTTGCCCTTGGGTTTTTTGATAGGTACTCTCATATATAATGGAGTCAATGACTTAATACCTATAGTTGTTGAAAGGTTTCAAATCAGTCAAATCGCTCACTACATGTATCTGATATGGCAGTTTTACCTTGATATTGAAAATTTCACATAATTTGATTGTAACCTTTATTGAAAAGTGATATGCTTCTCTCAAATCGATCATAAGCTTTTTGATCTATTGATGAAATATTCATGAAAGAAAATCAAGACTTACATTAAGGTAGAATGTGACCTGGGGGACAGATATTTGGACTGTCAAACTTTTACTTTTGGCCTACAACTTGTTAGGGCTCATTTAGAAGGTTTACGGAGTAAATAAAGTTTTCAACAGCTTAGTATTGTGAAAATCAGGAATTTTATTTTTTCCTCATAGAGATAATCTATCTGTACTGAATTTTGAATGGCAACCCCTGATTTTATTCTTGATTGTTTAAGAGAATGGTTGAAAGTTAGTTTTGAGATAGATAAAAGCAACAGTGTAAGTCTTTCATTTTTGAGCTGTGAATTAATTTTGGGAAAGACTTCTCAGGATTGGTATGTACATTTATCAGAATTCTTTGAAAACTGTGCACATGTGCTTAACAGACATTAATGTTGACGATGTTGTAGAAAGTATAGAGAAAGATTCCCCTGGATTTGATTTAAACAGAAAGTTATGCCTGTCTCTAACCACCTTGAAAGATGCAAATACAAAGTGCTCATTTATCCTCGTGTTATCCAATTATTGCGATATCAACCTGTGAATGCACTGAAGGCCGGTGAAGATGATGGAAAAAAGTATGAAATTCCCCTTAATTTCATTATGATGTGTTTGTGCCATTGTGGGAAGAGATGCAATGCATTCACAGCCATCTTTATAGACCAGTACATTTTAATGGCTTTGATGAGTTCCCCCAGGACTCCATCGCATGCTCTGTTTTCACAGCCATTTGAAACAGCAACTGACACTAATCATCAGAGTGTAAAACATTATCCCTTGGAGACTACTTTGTGACCTCGCACACCGTACTCTGGCATTTTTACCGGTAACTTTTTGATTTATGACAGTGCATGCCAGGGAAGTGAATTATTATTGTCTTAGCAATCCAGCAGCATTTGGAGGAATTGTAACAGATTGACCTCTTCAAAAACTGAAAAATGTGTTGCTCAGGGTCTAATTACCCATCAGGTAGACTCACAAGTAACACGCAAGCCATTAGACAAATTGACCAGCTAACACTTTTTATACACTTCACCTCTATGTTAAGTGCTCACTTCAACCCTTTCTGATTTTCATCAAGGAATTTGCTCAGTGGATGTGGAATCTTTGCCAGTTGAGATTCTGTCGTAATCTTGCAATCTCAGCAAGTTTAGTACTTACTTGAATTTCACATGCCAATGATTTATAAAGATAATTCCATGACATTATTTATGGCATGGTGTTGTGTATTAATTTAACAAGTTTAGATCAGCAAAAGTACCAGTAAATGTACATTTTGATGATTATTTCACTATGTTTATTTTTACATGTCAATGACAAGTTCTTATTGCACTCCCAAAAGCATGTCAAAACACCTACTCTTTAGTTGTCAACACAGTGTCTAAACACATTGTTATTGTTTACATAACACAACTTGAACTAATTTGGGAGAAAAGGATTTTTTAGTTGTTCAGATTTATCATAAGTGTTAGCTGGCCTACCGTTGAAAGTTTCACTATTACAAATTTCCCTTAAAAACAAGTGAATTTGAAAAAAAGATTAATAGATGAGCTTAAATTTGCTGAGTAAACCAATTTACAATAACCACATTATGTTCCAGTTGTGTTACATTTGAATTCTTGTCCAGTATTCACTTGTCAACAACAAACAATGCTCTCTACACACGTACTGGCTGAATTGACAAGCTCACCGTGTACCGGTATATCAACACACTTTAGGGAGCAGAACAACATTAAATACAGAAATGGTGAAACAAATTATCAAAAGCGTAATTATAGAGCAACTGGCCCTTTAGAAGAGTGTTATTAAGGGGCCGTCGATAATAAAAGCTGACACACGACAAACGTAATTCTTTCGTTTAGAAGGGAGGGTAACAGTTCATTTCATTTTGTGTCAAAATCGTATAAGGATTTTCTATTGTTTTCGAAGTGCGACTTTGCAGTGAGAACACAAAACTACCTTCGCGTTCATTGAGAAGAGAATGACCACAAAATACGGAGACAGAAAAGACAACGAAAAGACATGAATGTGAAATAAAAACCTGTATCCTTTTTCAACTTGAAACATGTATGTGAAACATTTTCCTACGTGCGAAATACATTAAAATGTTCTGTCTTAAAAAGTGAAACGCGTAAAGTGGAGGTTTATTAATTAATGTGCCCTTCCAGTATTTTTTCATGGGCGTGCGGATCGGAGAGGTGCGTGTGGGTTTGTCAGAAACGGCATCATAATACGTAATTGATTTCGCATAAGAACTTTCATTTTGAGGGGGACGGAGGGGGTTTCAAGTAAAACGAAGGAATTACGTTTCTTGTGCGTCAGCTTTTATTATCGACGGCCCCTAAGGCAATTTGAAAAGTGAGCAAGATGTGATGTCAGATGTTTTGAAAGGAATGAGCACATCCAGCTCTATGTTTTGCATATATCCCATATTAATTTTTTTGTAATAATCATGATTATTAAAGTAACGTTGACTTGAAGCATTGAGACATCTACATAACTTTGCATGTTTTGCATAGGATACTTTTAACGAATCTAGTTTCCAAAATCATGGGAATGAAGTGTTTGTACCGGTATTCATTCTTTCACAGGTATTATTTTATCAGCAAGAGTGGCGTACTTTTACATAAAATAGCTCAAATAGCTCAAGTACATGTATTTAAGAATGATGACATTCACTATGTGCTGTAAATGAAGAAGTCCCTTGAGCATTTTTCATGTCATAAAATTTGATATTTTATTGCTCTTTCCATGTGTCAAAGTTCACAGTTGCTGCAAGAATGTCCACATGTTTGTGTATTTATTTTCATTTTACTATGCCAATATTAGTCTATATGGATTCCTCCGCTCTACTGCACCATAAACTCAGAATTTACGATAGAAATATATTTATGACTGATTTCATTCTTTTAAAAATACAGTCTGTCTCACTGGTTATTGGTGATTTGTTGCACATAGTCGGTCCTGTTACATTGGCTAATGTTAGTCAAATATGATGTTTGGATTATAAAACCAGGCAGATTCTGTATCAGTAATAATTCATTCTTTTCTATGAGGTTGCTCATAAATTTCAATCATCACAACACAAAGGGTTTGAGTAACTAGTAGCTGTGTGTTTAAATGTGTCATGTCATCAAGTAGCAATTTCTGCAGACTTCAATTTGAAAAGTGCCTCGGCTTATGCTGGAGTTACACATGTCAAAAGGAATTTAACAGGCATTTGATCTCCTAAAATATTGTGCTTCATAATCCTTTTTTGTAATCCATCAAGGGATTACCATGAAAACCAATCTCTAAGTTTTTATGACAGTAATTGCTAACTTCATAGACAGTTAACATGCACACATGAATTATGTACATGTACTTCTATACAGAGACAACCTTATCAGGTACTTCCTGTTTTCATACAGTGAAGTTGATTTCTGTATGATCAATGGTGCATGCAGTAAATGTTGACTTACAGTATATAGTGTATCTTGGGAGCAGTATCCCCCGTGATTTTATCCAGAGCCAATGCACACTGGTTGTCCTGTTCCCGGCACAATTTAGAGCAAGTGTGACATTCCATTACATATCATTTTTGTTCCATGAACAACTGTCTCGATAAAATGTTTGAAAAATTTATCAGGAGATTATGTTCACAGTTTATTTAATATCCCTATTGTATTCTGAGTTACATGTGGATATGTCAGGCAGATTGTGCATCGTAGTATTAGGTTAAAGCTGGTATGTCATTTCACATAGGAGTTATAGTGATAACACAGTCTATTGAGGTATCCATGGATGAGTACTGTTTCATGAAACAATGATAGCAAGCTGTGTTGGATCACAAATATACAGAAAAAACCTCTAATAAATGTAAAATACATATACAATAAACAAATTTTCAAAAGTAAAAGATGGTTGTCGTCAATGCATATCAAAATAATTGAGCACTGTAGATGAAAGTTATAGCACTATCTAAATTGTACAGATTGATGGATTTTTGAGGTACCAAATTTTGAAAACAAAATTGATGCTTTTTGGATCAATTATGTCAAAAACTGGAATAGAAATGTTCATTGCTGTGAAACAATGATGAAATGTTTGCCATGACAACAAAGATGATTCATTGCAATGTGTGAAGTTGTTGATGATTGAGTGTTCAATTCATATTGTGAAAATGATGAGTGAAGAGAATGATACTGAAAATTTAAACTAAATTACTCAGCTCTTGTCTATTAAAATGGGTTTTACCTGCAGTTGGTATAGAGAATCCATAAAAAACTTTTACCACAGTTTTATGAGTCTTTGAATAGGCTGTTTGAGATTCTGTTTACGAGTGACATAACGCTCTGTAGATAACACAGTAGGTTATAGATAGCAGATCATCACGGAAAGACAAATTGTAATGTACGTACTACTTTAGAAATTCTACTAAGAAGGAAACAATTTCTATGAAATAAGGATGTATTTTCTGGAACCTCATTTCTCACTTGATCTACCAAAAATATGTGTTTTTACACCATGAATTAATGTCTACTGAAATTCAGAAACAGCTTAATACAGTAAATGGACAGGTTTGCTATCAGCTTAATATTATCTAAACAAATTGATTAAACATGTATACAACAGAATTTATGACAGTTGATTTAAAAGTGGTCTTGTATTGATTATTAGCTTCAATGCGTATTTTTGAGACGTTATTAGGGCAGCATCTTGAAATATGATTTGTCATGAAAATGAAATATTTATTTTGGAATTCATGGAAAAAATATCTACCGGTATATATTATGTTATCCTATCCTGGAATGTGTTATGATTACAGTGTTTGCCATATTTCTAAATATGCAAACTCTCGTTACATTAATCCATTTTCTGTGTTTGTCAAACTGATGTAATCATCTACATTTAAGAGCTGATTGATCGATCCTTGACGTCATATCAAATACAAATAACAAAACATGCCTTTTAAGACTGACGCATATACATATTGTTGGTTATAATTACTCCTTTATGCAACTTCTCATACTGTATGAGATCATCAATTGGTGTACGACAGAGCCAGTTACAATGACAGTATGGTGAAAACATTTTGATCATATGGATTATTGTTTTATGTTAAACTTTACACTACCGGTAGATGACATTTAGAATGTGTTTTGACGTTAAAGCACCAAAGCAAAGGAAAGTTTAGTGTCTGTAAATTTATTTTGTTTTTACTCCAATGTGTACAGTAGATCTAATAATTGGACGTCTGTCACTGTAGCCTAATTATAAGTACAATAGTGCATACTGCCACTACTACCAGTATAGTCCTGGGGACTGAGATTGAACTTAAATTCAACTATCTGTTTTATACATTGTACAGTAGATGGCAATTTTTATTTTTCCATTAGAAATACGGTATGTTGAAAAAATACCTTATATTGAATTGCTACAGCATGCATGATGGATTGTCTGTCACAAACTGATAGCTTTTGTCCTTTGCTCTACATTAATATGCACATGTACAACTTTCAATAATGACCAACGCAGCGACCCATGTTGCCAGTTAATGTAGTTAATATAGGTGAACTGCGTGTCACTCTGTAACATTTTACAGAGAAGTGATCTGGGAAATCGTCATATACTGGACTGAACGTACATGATGCATGGCACTAGCCCAAGTAACTTTTAATTAGCATTCCACATGCACAGTTACACGCATTCTGCCCAAAGACAGGACATCTATCACGACGCTTTTGAGCATTTATGAAATTAAAGTGTGTTGATTCACTCAGCATCATATGTGCAGTCAAGTTAAAAAGTTTTTTCACAGCGACGGTCAGTGAAACAAAAAAATTAGTTGTCAGGTATTCAATCTATCTCATTGACCAATGCATAAACCTGTTGTGTATAACTAAAAGGATATATCCTGTAATGAGTTTGTGTCGTGTTACAATCACTGTCTGATTGAAAGTAAAGTGGTACCAAATACAAATTCAGTAGCTGCAGTGTAGCAGAGTTTAGCATTTGTGGACTGCATAATTGATCACTACCATGGCGGCTTTGGAAAAGTTGCACTATCATGTGTACCGGGTATACAGGGTTTTGCACTGGGGGATTTTGAAGTATGGGCCACCCCTCTGTTTTGCCTTTACATACATGTATTTAATGGCCATACTAAAGACTAAAATTTCACAACATCATGCAAATTATATATTGTTATGTAAATTTTCCATCCCTGTGTTTGTCTAAGCTGTACGTGGAGAACACTGATGTAGTACATATACTGCAAATGTTTCATATCAGTAACATGTCATACGGTATTTCATGTTTCTGAAACTATCTTGAAGTGAAATTGAAGGAACTTCTATTTGAAATGATACAGTTCCAAGGTCTCAATATATTTATGGCAGTGATCAAAAAAGTTTGGCACAATACCTGCATGATGCTGTCATAGGCATGTGTTATACTGGTAGTTACAGCATGCAAACTACCCCCATTCCCCAACCCCCCACTCCCACCCTCTTGTATATTTATACATGTATGTAGTGTACAGTACCAACGGTACATTAATGCAGTGTTTTCTCTGGGGCGCATGATTGCACAATTCCCCCCTCAACTGATCTAAATCCCCGTAGCAACAATTACAAACATGCACAATGTCACCCCCAACACTGAGATCTGGAGATATTGATCACACACCATATTTATTGTGGCATTCCGCATCATAATTATAAGTGCCCATGATGTAATATCACAAACTTTACATCCTGATTACAAAACTCTGTCTGAATTTAATGAATAAAGTATGAACGATCAGTGTGAACTTCTAATATATTGGTATAAAAAAACATTTCCTCCATAGACAAGATGAAAACACAGGATACTGTGTTAAATTTAATATTTGACCCACAATTTAACCTTAAAGTGTTAATACCTTCATAAACCTTAATTTGCATAAAGTAACTTGCATAATGTATTTTGGTTCCCCTTCATCAATCAGGACCAAATCTCCCCCTCTACCCATTTTTAAGGAGAGGGGGACATTCCCCCTCATGAAAGAAGTCTGGGAAAAACATTGTAATTGCTTGTTCCAATATCCGAAGATCATAGCATGGTGCGGAAGTACCCATCTAGGATATATGCAATACACATCAGTTTGGCAGCAATTTCTCATTTCCTTGTCACTTTATTATCAGCTTGATGCATGCACTGAAATCAGTCTGTCAGATGCAAATGCCATTATAACTAATTGTAACAGCTCTGAGGTACACTCTATCAATCTGAAATCAATGGCAGATTTTTTATATCAGCATTTCAATTACAAGTCTGTCTTTAACCGTGTGTGAGTCTAACCCATCAAGTTTTATGGTTTATTGTCCCATGATGAATTCTTTGAAATTTGTTCGATGCACAGTTCTCTCCATCGATAAATGTCACATTTTAATAAATGAATGGAAATGGATTATGGATGAAGTGAATCAGTCTTGTCTAGGTACATTTGTAATGTAAATGTCGGTTGAGGAATATGTCAGATCATACGATAAAAATTACGCCTACAGCAAAGACAGGATGGTTTAGTAAATGAATTTTGCCGGGGAAGACATGTCAGAGGGTAATTGGACTGATATCATACATGTGTGTGTGTGTGTGTAAATTGTGGTGACTTTGTCATGTGGCAAATGTAATGTTTTGATGGACATTCATTTGGAAGAGATGAAGTCTGAAAGTCTAGTAGGCACAGTTCTCTGCCAATGTTACCACTGAATTAGAACATTAATATACCGGTATATCTAATGTTTCAATGTGACAAAAATGGAAAGTGCAAGTGGCTAGTGTAGAGAGATTTACAGAGGAGTTGAGACCTCATGAGTCAGACACTTGTAGTCATTTTGTATCAATGCTTGAATGGAAAAGTGGATGAAAAAAGTACTTTTCCCTTATTTCTATGAAAATGATCGAACTTTGATCTCCAAATGTAGTAAAGTTCTGATAATATGGTCCTTTAGGGAAATTGCCAATGCGACAAAATTTCTTTTGCGGATTGTTTTGTCGTAGGTTTTTGACATGACAGAATGAAGGATGCATAAATGTATATGTGTGATGAAGGTATGTGTGTGTGTGTGTCTGTATGTGTTTGTGATAAACCTGTACCAGTATGTCTCCCTATGAAAGAAAAGTGCCAAAAATATTGTGATTTGCGGATGCGTATTAATGGTGTTGGTGTGATATAAGACTGCAGCAATAAAAGTCACCTATAATATCAGCTTTACTTTTTGTCAATTTTGCATCATGCTGTACAGGAAGATGATTGACAGCCCCTCATTAATGTCACAATTTTACTGTGATTAACATATGCACGTGTTATTATTTTATGATATGGATTTCCCCTGCATGACATTTACTGGCTTTGAAAATTCTGAATTTTAATCAACTATTCTTTTAAAATAATAGTCTGGTACAACTGAAACTTTACCTGCTAAAAGAAAAGACAAGGCAGTATACGACATCTGCTGTAAATTGAAAGTTTTTGAAAAACTCATAAATGCAATCCTTGGTGTTCAGAGAGTTTATGAATGTACGGTAAATGTAAGTTATGACATTGAATTCTAAATTACACTGCATATATCTTGCAGTTTTTTTGTTGTTTTTATGTTAATTTACCATATCCCTGAGTCATACAAACTGGTTGAAACTGGTATCTTTTGCATATTCTATTTTTGATAGTTCCAGATTCAATATTGGCTCACCTTAATATGGAAAGACTTAAACTTTTACTTGAAATGTCCTAAACAGGAACGTTCGGCCATTCTCTTAATTAAGCAAGAATAAAAACTGTGAGGATGAAAGAGAAACAATAATATTTACCGATATTTAAATTCAAAATGGTTTGATTTTCACAAATGTCAGCCAATGAAAACCGTGTTTACTACAAGAGCTTCAAAATGAAGCCTAACAAGCATGTCCAGAGGAGAATTATGAAAATTTTAGAGTCTGAGTATCTGTCCTCGAGGTGCATTCTACCTGAAAAGACTGTACAATGAATGATGTCATGAACATGTTGAATCAGTATCTAGTTGTTTTGTAACCTGTAATGAATGAAGATGTATCAATTCTGTAATGATAAATATAAATCATTTGTCATTCAAAGTTTTTTATGAGTTATATCATTATATCAGAAGGTTTATATCTTACTAGTGGTTTCAGATACTGTATCAATCAGGAAAATATATTACCAGTATCAAAACTGTAAAAGTGTAACACAACAAGAATCAACAGTTTTTGTTGATAATGTTGTATTTTCTATTCAAGCAGTGTATGTAGAACTTCGTTTTGGTAACATTTAGTTCTTAATTTTGTTCAACAACTGAAACTTTATGCATCAGAATTGGTAGTCTCATATGGTGTCTTTGTATATATTCATGTTGTTCATGTCCAGCTTACTAAAGGATATACATGTATGTATGGCCTCCCTACATGGGAGAGTAATTTTGTAACTCTTACATAAGAGTACTGATAGATCATATTGGTGCCATCACAGGTATCTGACACTATTGAAAAGGGCTAAAAGTGTAAGATTTTCTTTCTGGTTTTCTTGCAGGAGTTTGTTGGTATTTGACCGTAATAAGGGACAGTTTGGACACTATGATTCAGCCGGTCACGGCAATTCACGCATAGCGTCTTCTTTGAGCAACAAATTATCTACATTCATCAAAGGTAATTATAACATGTATATTACAGTAAATAAAGCTGTATAAATTAGCAAGACAATATGGTCAAAAAGGACAATTATATCGTCTCATGAGTTACAACTCTATTTGAAAGAAACATTTTACAATAATTAATCCCAATTGCTACTCCACAATTTGAAACAAATATGTCATACAAACAGTAAATGTAATTAATCCCAATGCGGACCTTTTGTCATTGAGAATATCATTTTTCAAAAAGACAACATGGAAATAAAGTATGCAGTTTTCCATCTTGGCTGCAGTTGCATTTTAAAAGCGATTTGACAATCCGTGGACAGCTTTCAAACACCTCAGGGGATTTTAACCTTGCATCTTTAACATGCAGCCTTCCTTTTCATGTTATTACATGATCCCTACAAGTATTTGAGACTCTTGACTTTAGTATTACGGGCAAGACAATGTAAAATAGTATATTTTAAATATCTTGAGCCACAAAACAGGTGACATATCTTAATTTTGCTATTTTTCAAATGAATCATCCTTTTTGACATGGTATGTCATTGCTCATCAAACCATACTATAAGTAGTGAATATGTAAAAGTACATGTGTGTACCTTCAAAATTTGTATGGGACAAAAGATATTAAGTCTATCAAAATCAGAATAGGAGGTTAGTATTATAAGGATAATATCAGGTCACTCCACCGCAAAAACAGAATAAACAACAATTACCTTGAAAAGGTTACAAATTTTAAAGGAGACTTTCACTTCTTGCCAAAGCCACTTCGTAGAAGGGGCTGTGGTTATCCAATACATTAGCTTGATCATCCTATTTAACCCATGCTAATATGATATGTATCCATTATCAGTGTTGGCGCTAGGAATTTTTTCATTGTAGCCACGGTCTGTTAGTGTGGCTAAAATGATCAAACTTTTTTTAGCCACAAGCAATTTTTATTAGCCACACCCAACAATCAATTTCATATACAAATTGCACAAAACCTATTTTCAATAACATTTGTACTTTATTATCCAAATGTTGCTCCATGTCCAAAGGCTAGATGTTTAAATGACTGAATATTTCGATAATCTGACCGATCTAAGGGTTATTTTGATACGTTAAAAGTGACAGAACCGGCGTGATTAACGATGGTGCACGCTGTTTGGAATACGTTGTGGCTGCTATGCTGGCCGGCGTGAACTCAAATTACCCTTCATGCTTGCATCCTGACGCGACGTACGTGGTCAAATGTTTCGTACGATGCTTGCAGTGTTTATGCTGGAAAATTTGGATTGCTGAAAATAACGTAGACTTATTTGTAAAAACGACTAGTTGTTAGAATAGTAGGCTACATAAATAATCCAGTACATATTTTGGATCGATCACAATGAACACCCGCATGTCGAAATTCTTGGTCCTTCGGGAAAACCGTCGGTCTGGGATCGCAGGACTGACGTGACTTTCGAAGGCGTCTAGGGTCAACACGGCACCCGGTCATGAGCTTTCGCCACGCATGGCGAAGGCGTAGCAATTTTTTTTCGCCACATCGGACATTTATTCGCAATTTGCGACTGTGGCAAACGTTAGCGCGAACCCTGATTATTCTGTTGAATCAACCTTTCAGTACGTATGCAACATTACCGTAATATGACTACCATTCCTGAGTACTACTCACTTATTAGAGCTGATGATCAACCAACAAACACACAATTTGACTACGTAGGGACTGTGTCATCAATGATGACTTGTTACTTACATGATGAGGGCAATAGTTATTAAGAAACCACAAAGTATTGAGAGAAAAGTTTCATGCCCTGTTTATTTCAGTCAGAAAATATAGTGTTTTCAATGGAGTTCGAAATCACAGCATACGGTTTTCAGTCACCTTATGGAGATGCAACAGACACTCAGACGTAGGATATGTGTCACGAGGTCAACAGTACCAACGCGTAAATTTGTAAACGAACTAGGTCGACCTTATTGGCAGTCTCACTACAGGCTGGAGGAAGGCCACTATATCAACAGTTTACATATGTTTATCGATTGTAAGTCAACAAAATACACTTCAGTTTAACTAAAATCTTACAAATTTCTTCATCATGTACATTGTGGGCTAAGAAAACCTCAACCACAGGGCTCCATCTTGAGCGTTCAGCATCAAACAATGCGGCTATAGTTCAACACTACATTCAATCACAACATATCCTATCTCCATGATCGCAATCAACTTGGTTAGAAAATTGCTCCTTTTTTCCATAAAACATTCTCAAAAAGTGGTAAATCCGCCAATTCTATCACTCAGAGAGCAATAGCTGTACATGATATAATCGTCTTCTGTGTCCGAGTTGCTGACAGGCTTTCATTAGGTAGCTCGTTGGGTTAACAGCATGCAGAGGGGCCGCAGACCTGATTAAATATTCATGTAATCGTTGACCCCTTCTCAGAAAGTTCGCAAAAATTACTGGAACTTTCTATTGTTAGTCTAGATGATGTCATTATTTTAGTCCTTATATGGTACTAATTGAGTTCAAAGGGTAAGGAAAAGCTTTATGTATTGCTGATTTCGGCAATACGTAGCGACATTGGGCATACAGCATTGAAACGCAACCACTATCGGATTTTACCGTGTACCGACGTGACGCTGAGAGCGAGAGCGTAGTCACGTGGATTTCGTCACCTGATAGGATAGTACCATATCGTTTCATTCACCATGAATTTGACTTGAGTCTTTGAGCTTGAGGCCAGTTCGCCACACTTTCATTAGCGTTGCGAACCAAGTAGACATTTTATTTGCCACTCCGCACTTTCTGTTGCATTTTGCAAATGTGGCGAGCGCTAGTGCGAGCCCTGACAAGGCAAGTTGTCTTATGTCCAATACATGTAATCTACATATGTGTGCCAATTTCTACTCAATTATTCGTAAAAATAATATAAACTTAGATTATGTATTTGTGTATGTTGAACTGATTTTAAGTCCCCATGGACACCGTCTGAGGAGGACTTACAGGTTTGGTTGGGTCTGTGCATCCATTCGGCCATACATTTATGCAGATATCTCAGAGATGCCTGGAGTGATTTCCCTCAAACTTGATAGAAAAATTATTTCCCATGTCATGCATATTCACGTTAATTTATTTAGTGATCAAATCCAATATAACTGTGTTGTAGCCATTTTATTTAAAAAGTGGGGACTATGTCCTTGACAATGACTTTTGAAAACGAGCATTGTTTCTGGAGTGACTGCACTAAATTTTATGACACTTTGTAAAGATGATCATCACACAGAGCTCTAATAGCATACAACGAGATATGTCAGTATTGCATCAATTAACTTGCTAATTTTGCATGTTTGATGAATTTTTGTAATTAGGGTGATATATCTAGAAATACTGCAGCAAATTTGATGAAACTTGGTACAGATCTTTAGCACACAGTGTCATAATAATGTACAAAGATGCTTAGCAGTATCAGGCAAATTAATTGCGAATTTGCATATTTGATGAAGTTTCATATTGGTATATGTCTAGAAATGCTGCATCAAATTTTATGAAACATGGTACAGATGTTGATCATCTAGTAGTGTTATGGCATGCAAAGATACGTAGTAGTATCATGTCAATTAACTGCTGATTTGCATATTTAATGAATTGTCATAATTAAACTGATATGGTATGTCAAGGAATGGTTCATCAAGTTTCATGAAACTTTGTACAGATGTTAAGCTCACATTGGTTTAATGTTTGAAAGAAGACACTTAACAGTTTCATATTAATTAATTTTTAATTTAAATATTTAATGAACTTTCCTAATTCAGTCCGGGTCACTTCCAAAATTGGAGACGCTATACCATAATATTTTGCCCCTCTCATTAGCCAATCAGCGGCCAGCGCGCCATCAGTAAAAATTGTATTTCCTGGCAACCTCCACATGCGTCCTTCGTTACGTACGCCATACTGTGTCGAACTCCCGCGCCGTATTCTGTCGTAATGTCGAAAAAGTTGTGTGGCCACTCTGTCAAAACACAGTTTCAAAATGGCGTACCAGTTTTATTCTGGCTAAGACAACCAAACCCCATATATCGCTATGATTCCTAGACTCTGGCTTGAAGTCCTGCGAAATATAAATCGTGTACCTACACAGATCGTTCAGAATACCCCATTTGTATCGGAGATGGCAGCGATACAAATTCTACCGTATGGGGAACAGCTGTGTGGCCACTCTGTAAACACATTTTCAAAATCGCGTACCATTTTTAGTCTGCGTTTGACAACTACAAAACAGGTACCTTTTAAAGCTCTGACATTGCTCTTCTTTCTTGCAAAATGTTATACGCGTACCTACACAAATAACCTTTATAACAGTATTTCTAATAGCGATGACGAACATCCACAAAATGATTTTCGGTACTTGAGCGAAATCGATAAACTGGGGTTAGAAATGAATCGTCAATATTTCGAATATTTGTTCACTAATCGGACTCCTTGTTGGACATGACCTTCTGCAGAACACGTGGATTATGTTGACTGTCGAAATTCGTCGAAATTCACAAGACAGGGGCTTAATAAGCAGCCCAAAACTGCCGATCACACTTGGTGGGTAATTTGTGACCCAGCGTGACCTGTACTTTATTAATGATGTAATCTGGTCAATGATTGGCTGAATGCTGGAATACATTATCATAATGAGTCGCCAATTTTGGAGATGACCCAGACTGTAATTAGAGTGATATGTCCAGAAATACTTCATCAAATTTGAAGAAACTTGGTACAGATGTTGATCTCACAGTGCTGTAATACAATTCATTGACACTTAGCAGTATCGTTTGTGAAATGTAGTACAGGTTATAATCTGTCAGTGTGACAATATAATGCAAAAATGCTTGGCAACATCCTGGCGATTAATTACTAATTGACGTATTCAATTACCTTTTGTAATTAGGGTGGCAGCCCACATTAGTTCTACGTTTTCACCACCATGGAACTCATTCTTAATCACACATACCCAATTAATGAACAGGACTCTATCCTCTCCAAGGACTTGTAATCAAAGTGGGGACTGTGTCATCAATGATGACTTGTCAGGAATAATTTCCAGATTCATTCATTTTAAAAATTCATTTTAAAAATGTTTGAAGATCACTTACTTAACATGATTCTAGGTCATAGATTTTGATATATCAATTGATTGATATTTATTGGTTGGTACTCAAACATGTGAAACACTAAGGCTCAGACACTTGCCTGTTGAGACCTCTGGCTCGTGTGCGATAAATAAACAAACAAATGAATAACTAACTGACAGGAAAGTGGCACTCTATCCAAACTTGTAACCTTCAAGTGAAGAAATTAGTTTAAAAAATGATTTTGGGACACCTTGCCTTAGCAATTTACAAGCTGCTTTACTTGACCAGCAGTAGATTTTAATAACCTTATTGTACTTTTTATAGTTAGAGATTGACTTTTAAAGATATTACTGCGTTATTGTCCAGGGGTTTGAAGTTCTTTTGTCTAAAGGAGCAGAGCAATTTGTGCTCCCTACTATCTAAATGTCATGTATTTTCTGAGTGCCCTTTTCAGAAATGACCCCCAGGAGATAATATCATAAAACTGTGTTGTAAGTTTATGAGATCATGGCATGCTATCAAACATTTATAGTTGGAAAATCATAGAATTACTCTTATTTTTAGAATTTAAATAACCGACTGTCAATTGTGTTGTATTATATTCAGTGGGTTGTTTGTATTGCAGTGTAACCTGGGTTATTGAAATTTGAAAATTCCAACTGCTGAGAAGGATATTTTTAATGCTAGCATCAATGCCTTTCCTTTGATAATCAATCCAAAATGTAATTCTCTTGATTTGTCATGGTTGTATATTTATGCCTCATATTATGTACCATAGTTTAATAGTAAAAAAGAGAAGCAGCATTTTCTAAAACTTATCTGCAGAGGGATCGCTTTCTGTGAGAATCAAACATCAGCCTACACAAGTGACAGCTTGTTTTTCTCTGTCATATGGTCCTAAATATATCATGCAATCGTAGACTCCAGCACTTCATATCAAAAGAAGATTGTATGCCAACGTTTTGTTTAAATTCCATCGCCATTTATTAAACAGGAATATAAGTAAAACATTGTAATGTGGAAGGTGTTCTCACAACCTGGAAAAGTGGGATTATTCAAGTATGCATCACTTTATAAGCAGTAAAAATGGCCACACAGCTCAAAGAATTTTGACCATGCAGTCATTGCATGAGAATGTGTTAGAACATACCGGTACATATGGATATCGGTAATTTGTTCAAGGTCAAACGCCTTCATGAAAGCAAACAGTGTGCCGTACTCGTTACAGCTTTGAAAAGCAATTATACCGTGGTATGGCTTTATAATTGCTGTGATGTTAACTTGCCATTTTCATCCAAAGGAAACCGAATTAAGTTGCATTCATAACTTAATGAGAAAGCCTTTTAGTACTGAATGGTGGCGCATAAATATCCTCATTTGATTACAGTAATACAAGAACACCTCACTTCAACCCTTTGACACAATGCTTTAGAAACCCTACATTTGCGAGAAGATTTATTTCTGACAGAAATGATCAAGCGGCATTCATCCCTGCATGCCAGGAAGTCCATTTAGATTCCCCTTTCAGAGTCAGAGTGTTTTTCTTTTCTGATGTCTGATTTTTTACCTGAAGGCAAACGCTTTTGCCTTAAGGATTATACCACTCAATTTACTCGCTATTAAAAAAATTACAATTCAGTTTCTGCTGCATTTTCTGTTGACAACTGAAAGTGCCAATACACTTAATTCAGTTTATCAGTAAAGAAAACCAAGATAAAACATAGAGCAATCAGGATACTCATTTTTAACACAAACATCTTACTTGTTATTTATATAATAATATCCAGATCTTCAGAATAAATGGACATCCGCCATTTTAAGTTCTCTGTAAAGGCATCTTGAATACTTCCATCAGATAGAATGAATTTGCAGTCATCGTACAGCATTGCATTTGTGTCCACTATGTGAAATTTTACCAATGAGACATACAGATGTTGACACTTTGGAGGTGTTAACAGTTTGATGGGAGCGGTGAGAAATCATAGTCAAAGTTCTATTTCAGTGCAAAAACATTTCTAGTCTGTGGAGCATTTCACGAGATTCCCAAAAATTCTGATAGTTTAAGGAAAATGGATATACAGTGCAGTGCAAAATGGGATGATGTTGACACAATATTGCCCAGAATGAGGCAATTTGCCTCGAACATCAGGGACAAACCTGTTGACAACACACCTTATAGTGTTATATTTAGAACACAGAATCAAACTAGCAATTACAAAGATCATTCTATCCATTGCCTCACATATCTGTCCAACACCTTCAAAAGGTCAAACATATCTCAAGTAAAATTCATTTATAAAAACATCTTCTATATTCCCAAATGAAAATATCAAATGAAGAGGTGAAATGTAATTTGTGTTGTTTTGCCTTCAAATTTATGAGGGGTTTCCACTATTTTGTGACTGTTCTGAAACGATGCGCAGCGCAGCAAGAATGTTCAATGAGCAACGTATTTACAATGATACCCTAATTTTATCAAGGTATTGTAGCTTGTACATGAATAGATGAATTTTTGTGGGCAGTATTTATTCCACATTTTCATCGGAAACAAAGCTGAGATCTGTATACCGGTATAACTCTCGAAACTCATCAACTAAAGTCTTGCTTCGATCTTGTGATCACTTTTCCAGGTCCCAGTTAACTTCAGATATCCCATGTCCTGCCAAGTTCACATTTTAACAACAGTTTAAGTTGGTTTTATCAAGTGAAGTACAACATGTCCCATATGGTACATTTTTATAAAAAATGCACCATTTGAAGGTCCCTGAAAACATAGAGACTGTCAACATGATATTTGCAGACTACAGCTGCTGTAACAGACTAAGCAAAGTGGCTGAAAATACATGGTTTTGGCTCAATACAGCTTTTTACTGACTTGGCAGATGGAGAAGTGAAGCTGTCCAACAGGAAAGTGTTAAATTTGTGTCAAGATCAATTGTTTGAACTGACGGTAAAGTAAAATGATAAAGGTCAGGCCATCTGTTCGGTCATCACTTGTCCTCCGTATTTGCTGTCAATTTAGGTTTATGGTTTCAAATTTTGTGATCTCTGCTCATATGACTTCAGTTTTCTATTATTGCTAAGTCTGCTCCACCCCCATCCCCCTCAATCCCCGCATAATTTACTGTACAATATTGTTTACGTAGCATTTTCTTTAGACTCAATAATATGGAAATGAACCTGTACTTTTTAGCTCCCATTTGCTTTATGTATGTAAACAAAAGCAATGTAATTAGGTGGGTAGTACTCTTTGGGTAAGAAGCAAACACTTAGAATTGCTGTCTAAACCTCACTATCTCATGAATCAAAGTGAGACTTGAGTGGACACCGTGGGTCATCAGTATGTATTAGGGAGATGGTGCAGTGGCAAAGAATGTGAAATTTTCAGAAGAGTTACTTTCAGAATGTGCTTTGGAATACAATTCAGAATAACATTCAGACACTCACTATGTGAGATAATATTCTGTATATTCCAGAAGAGTACTTTCAAAATGTGCTTTGGATTAACCAAACTTACTAAACTTTTACCATAGTTATGCTTAGGGTAACAAGTCATTGACAATGACATAGTCCCCACTTGTAATAGGAGTATTAGTCTTGATGGGGCAGGGAAATGAGGTCATTAAAGGGACACTATCGCTATCTTTTGACCCTTTCTACACCGATATTGTTGCAAACGAGCAGTTGCTGATGTTGTTCGATTTATTGAAAGATGCCTAAAAAATGGTCAACCATAGACAACTTCCATCAAGTTTGCCTACACTGTGCAGAAAAACCTCGGGTCAGGGGTTAACAGTAGCCCACCTAAAACCTCTGACCCCAGGTTTTTCTACACAGTGTAGGCTAAATTGGATGGAAGTTGTCTATGGTCGACCATTTTTAGACATCTTTCAATAAGTCGAACGACATCAGCAATTGTTCGCTTGCGACATCTTAAGGTCTATTATCCTATCCAAATTGAAGCGTAAAGAACTTGTGGTTACTGAGTTATGCATATATATGTATATTCAAGGTCAAGGTCATCAAGGTCACGTCACATTTTGAAAATAAAACATTGTATTGCTAATTAATCCATATATACCATAATTCAGACCTCTAGCTCTATTGGCTTGCCCACAATTATATATGGGCATAATTAACGAGGTAAAGCATGTGTTGTCATAAGGTCTCCCATCCTACTAAATATAAAGGACATAGCACTTGTGGTTACTTATTTATTGACATAATCGTGTATTTTAGGTAAAAGGTTATCGAGGTCACATGACATTTTGTCAAAAAAATTCTATCCTATAGTCTATCCCTATATACTAAAAATCATATATTTACCTCTATTGGCTTGCTCAAAATTAGATATGCACATAATAATGAGGTACAATATGTGGTGTCATAAGGTGTCCCATCATACCATATATGAAGGGTGTAGCACTTGTGGTTCCTGAGTTATGGACAAATATGTATATTTGAGGTCAAAGGTCACCGAGGTCACGTGACATTTGTCAAAAAAATTGTATTGCAAAGTTATCCCTACATACCAAAAATCAGACCTCTAGCTCTATTGGCTCGCTAAAATTAGATATGTGCATAATTAATGAGGAACAATATGTGGCGTCATAAGGTGTCCCATCATACCAAATATGAAGGGTGTAGCACTTGTGGTTACTGAGTTTTGGACAAATATGTATATTTGAGGTCAAAGGTCACCAAGGTCACGTGACATTTTGTCAAAAAAATTGTATTGCTAAGTTATCCCTATATACCAAAAATAAGACCTCTAGCTCTATTGGCTCGCTCAAAATTAGATATGTGCATAATTAATGAGGTACAATATGTGGCGTCATAAGGTGTCCCATCATACCAAATATGAAGGGTGTAGCACTTGTGGTTACTGAGATATGGACAAATATGTATATTTGAGGTCAAAGGTCACCGGGTCACATGACATTTTGTCAAAAAAATTGTATTGCTAAGTTATCCTATATACCAAAAATCGGACCTCTAGCTCTATTGGCTCGCGTAAAATTAGATATGTGCATAATTAATGAGGTTCAATATGTGGCGTCATAAGGTGTCCCATCATACCAAATATGAAGGGTGTAGCACTTGTGGTTACTGAGTTTTGGACAAATATGTTTATTTGAGGTCAAAGTAATTGAGGTCACGTGACATTTTAAAAAATAATTGTATTGCTAAATTATCCCTATATACCAAAAATCAGACCTCTAGCTCTATTGGCTCGCCTCAAAATTAGATATGCACATACTTAATGAGGTACAATATGTGGCGTCATAAGGTGTCCCATCATACCAAATATGAAGAGTGTAGCACTTGTGGTTACTGAGTTATGCACAAATATGTATATTTGAGGTCAAAGGTAATTGAGGTCACGTGACATTTTGTCAAAAAAATTGCATTGCTAAGTTATCCGTACATACCAAAAATCAGACCTCTGGCTCTATTGGCTCGCTCAAAATTAGATATGCACATAATTAATGAGGTACAATATGTGGCGTCATAAGGTGTCCCATCATACCATATATGAAAGGTTTAGCACTTGTGGTTACTGAGTTATGGACAAATATGTATATTCGAGGTCAAAGGTCACCAAGGTCACGTGACATTTTGTCAAAGCGTCTGAGATATCTGCGTGAACGGATGGACTCACATGCAGGGAAAGACACTAAGGGTTGTCCGATTGCCCGGGGCAAGTGAAAGTCGCGTTCGGGCAAGTGAACCTCCGATGCCACTTGCCCGACGGGACAAGTGAAAAAAATAATTACCTAGAAATCTAATTCACGAGAGCGATTTTCTGGTGAGGGAACACGGACTTAAACAACAAAAAATAATCATATTATGTCATTGTGAACATTTCCATAAGATTTTTCATAAAATTGCATGAAGAGTTGACGAAAAGAATCATATATATAATAATCGCTGTCAATAAAATCCAGTTCAAACAATACACCGGTACCCGTAAATTACCGTATGCTGATTTTGCATATGAAAAAGCTGTTCAGCTGGTGGGACGTACGTTCACCGAAGTTCATTGCATTGACTGTGAAGTTACGGTGTCTCACAATATGTCGATACGGTAAAAAAAAGAAACACACAGCGGTTTTTGTGCTTTGTATGAACTTTTATAATAATGTAAAAATAAAGTCCAGTGGTTCAAAATCACCACATAAAATTGGACTTTTACTAAAACGTACTCTTCAATGTTAACTTGTTGAGGGACAGTGAGTGGCAAGACCGCATGCAATGAAGTCATGAGCAATATTTGGTGTCAACGGGTCAAGCCTTTGAATTTTCAACAAACACTGACTTAATTTTCAGGTCAATAAGCCAAAAGTTACTTGTCGTGGGACCAACCTCTCTGTTTGTGAATTTTCCCATTCTAAAATGACTGTCAAGAAGCAATTGGAGCGAGTTTGACATCGAGAAATTCAGCTTTTACACACATTGAAAAACACCGACGCCTTAGGTTGTTGGTTTTAATTCTATTTAGTCTGCGCATGAGCAATAATAAGACCACCTAGGTTATTAGAAAAACATAGGATACTGGTATAGTGCAATGGCAATCCAAACTTCATAGGGCTGGTGTATGATATAAGCGCAGTAAAAACATGACAAAGAAGTACATTATTTTTCAGAAGCTTCAAAACATTCCTTTATAGCTACAGATTTTTTCTTTCTGTATAGATAAGTTAAAACTTTTAAAAGCAAAAAGACCTTGAAGGTACAATTGAAATGGCTGTTATTATTTGTACATTAAGCCCCAAGAAAGTAAACATACAAACATATGAACTGTTAGAATTTTTTCTATGAATATGAAAGCCCCACTAGCTGTAAATCTTGAAATTTGTTGACCTAAAAAGGCTTCCTATTTTTTCTGGTTTTCTTTAAATTCTACCCATTTACAGGATATAGTCTTTTACTGCTTTACAAAACATTCTTTAGTGAAAAATTGGACAAGTAAATTTACATTTTAACCGTTATTATGATTTCCCACCACACTAAAAAGAAAACAAAGCATGTCCCAGTTGAAAACATTCAACACTATGCATTACATTGGACTACTCTGTTGTTTCTGTGAATATTCAAATGCATATATTCACGGTGTACACTGGTTTTGCTATATTTGCATGGGGTGCCATTTTACATTTGGGCACATATTTATTATTTTTCTTGTTCAAAATTGCACATGCAGTCTCACTGGGCAGTTAACAATACTTGTATTCCAACCCCTGAAAGAGCAAATTCCAAAAAACTTGTTTCAGTTCAGAAGTAAAATCACATAAAGAATGCTAAAAGATACAGGTAATGGGGCTTTAGTAATTAATTGAATATAAATGAGCCATCCAGCACGCTTAGAAGTGTGAAGAGAACCTATGAGAATGTCTGACATTTTCTCATGATAACATAATTTTCAAAATAAGTGAGTGAAATAAAAAACCAATGTTTTAGCTTTTTCAAACACGTAAATTATACTGGGCAAGTGGTTTTCCAATTCGGGCAAGTGAACTGAACCCCCACTTGCCCGAAGGGCAAGTGGATAAAAAAATAAGTGTCTTTCCCTGACATGGATGGACTAACGGACTGACATGACCCAATCTATGAGCCCCCTGGACTTTATCTGTGGGGACTAAAAACTGTGTCACTGCATCCTTTTTGCAATATGAATACGATGAGAAACTAAATTTTTATTTTTCTTGGCCTTATACATGGGAGTCTATGGACTGCCTTATACATGGGAGTCTATGGAGGTGAAAACTAAAAGTCCCCTAACACAGCCAAATTTGATCGCATTGTGAAACAAATCGACGTGCACCTGTATGAGGTAGAGTACTATCCATGTACCAAGTTTGAACGAAATCGCTCCAGGCGTCTCTGAGATATCTGCGTAAACGGACGGACGGACGCATGGACAGACGGATGGACGGACGGACAGACATGACCAAATCTACTAATTATAAGTATGTGTACAGTCACATCAAATTGGTTCAATATTCTTGAGATATAGCCCTATGGTAAAAAAGTCATAAAATATGCAAATGAGCAATTAATTAATAAGCCACACCCACAAAATCTAATCAGATCTAAGTCTCATCATGATAATACCAAATACCAAATTGCATGACATTGGACCTAAGGGTTCTTAAGTTATGAGTGGAACAAAATCTGTCTACGGACAGACGGACGGACGGACGGACGGACGGACAGACGGACACACACACAGACATTGTGGCGACAAAGGACACCTTTGGTGCTTCGCACCACGGTGTCCAAAAATGGGACTTTGCCCTACTGAACTTTGAAAATCATAATCACAGCCAAATATGGACATACTCAAATCTTACAAACACAACTGTAGGAAAATCACAGTACAAAAATTAAGGCAATAAAGACAAAACTAAGAAGAAGATATGTGGACATTGATCACTATAAGCAAAGATTTACTGAAGTGATGTCAGTTGTGTTCAAAAGAGTGAGCACACATCACTGTGCCCAACTCATGGCATTCACCAAATATGAATCTATGTGTCGTATAGGAGATGGTACATTCTCAATGCAAATGTTATTGATGCTATCAGATGTTGTTTGTCTTTCAGATGCATTATATTTATCTCCAAGAAAATGCAACAGTCATAAAAAATAAACAACTCCCTAAGTGCCTGTCCAGCTATTAGCATAATTTTTGTAGATATAAATTTCTGAAAGTTAAATTTATTTGTTTGGAATTATTCTTGAGAAAATTCAAAGAACTTTTCCTCATGAAGTAGTACCTGTCTGATACCTTTGAATTTTATCTTTGTAGGTTGAAAAAGATGACCTTATTTAGGTCGTAGAAATCATGATAAATTTTTAAAGCCTCTTTTGACATTTTCCAAAACTACTGATAGTGTTAGATTTTGGTTTATAGATTCCAAGATATGACCACATATAAATTTGATGATTAAATTTGCACAATCATGTAAATTTTTAGTGCTTATATCCCAGTTATTATTGAAGTAACTTGTTCTCCAAACGTTTCATGTCACATTATTTGTGATGTATATTCCTTTGACAACTCGGTATGTAATAAAGAAATTCACTTTTGGTCAAAAAAACTCTTTGCTTAAACCACATGGTAGCTTTTGAATTTGGTTTAGAGGTCCCTTGAAATGATTCAGATGTTATGATATGATGATGAAATTTGCAAATTTAACAAGAAACATTCACTTCTTGCCAAAGCTACTTGTCAACACAGGGGCCTGTGGTTCTCCAAGACATTTTCTGCCTCCTGCCTGTTTAACAGATACTAATATGTGATATGTATCCATTATTCTGTTCAACCCTTCAATAAGTATTTAAAGGGATAAAAGTCTTAGACTACTACCAGTACTCACTCATGAACATCTGATCAGTCAAATAATGCAAGTTGACTATGTGGGGACTGTGTCATCAACGATGACTTGTCAATGTTAATCTTGTACAAATAAAGTTTTCTTCAGACATCTGATCATTTATCAGTATTGTCAGAAGTTGACAGCAAATCAGACATTTCCAATCAACAGTCTGTCCTGTGTAATCAACAATGAATTGTTTCATTATACCAAGGGACCATGCCAAGGTAAAGATTGCAGTGTTCACTGCACACAATATTTGTATATGGAAATAAATAGCTTTCCTTTTAGGCCGCATGCTGGTCATATATTATCAATCCCTGTTATGACTCATACATGTGGTTTGCTAGATGTTTAAAATGCCAGACTTGTGTCTGCATTTGGTGAGTAGTTGGTACTACTCAGGGCTTGAGCTGACTGGTGTGTGGCCTATATTTCCAGGCATCAGCCTCATACCTTCCCGGCATGAGGTCACATTCACGTGTATGTGTTTGTAGATCAAGTAATTTCAGGAATTGTGATGGGGGTAATATTGCTGTGATTTAATTACATGCCCAGATGAACTGAAATAATGGTTGCAGAAATATTAAGTCCTTAAAGATCTTCAATAGCTGTAACATCAGAGTTTTTTCTATGGTATAAATGAGTTTGTCTTGAGTAACATATCCTGTAACTTCAACATGATTTATTTGACGTGTTTACATGTATAACAGAGCTGTATCAGTTCTCATCCTTGGAGTTCACATATTCTGTAAATGGCTGACATGGAACTTTCAAACACTTATATAAACTAATATATCAACCACAGACGGAGAAATACTGGTACTTTATATTTATATGTATTCTTTTGTACCGCTATACTTAAATGTACATTTTATAGGTTCTTGAATGGAACTTTACTTTCAAAATCATAGATTAGATTTGTTTATCAGTGATTCATGCTAGCATCAGTGCTTTTTATTAAAGGCCCACGAGCTGCAACTCTGCGAAATTTGTCCAACCTCAATTGCAAGGTACCTCCAATTTCCTCTGAGTCAGATATTCATTGCAATCTGCAAAATTATAGAACAATATAATCAATTAACTATGCCTCAACAGTGTTTGCTTGTGGCAGAATAGGCAAAAAATTGAACATTTATATGAGCTAATTTTTATCTAAATATAAAATCATGAAAATAATGCCAAAAGTTGCAGCTCATACGCCTTTGAAAAAATATTCTAAAAGCAATGACAAAATGTTATATCTTTGCTATTTGAAACTTATTCTAGCCAAATTTCATTAAGCTTGCTATTTGTGAAATTAATACTAGATATTATATTACAGTTTTTCAATAGCAGTAAATTTTGTTATGTCATCCTCCAGATTATTACTGACATTAAATATATCTGATTTTCTAGTATTGTGGCCTCAGATGTTTTCTACTTCTGCAAGTTCCCTGGCATTGCAAAAACTAAAAAATAGCAGTAATAAAAAGCTCATCCCAGCACATACGGTAATGGACTTAAGCAAACTTGGTGCTCCATTCTATACTCGGCTTAATGCTTCCTTTCATCTATTATGATCCTGGAGGGGTACATTATTGCGCAAGAAACATGTGCCATTTTTCTCTCCTCATTCATATTTTCAAATAATGAGAAAGTTCGCCCAAGGAATTTTGTTAGGATGAGTAGGCTAATATTACAATAGTGTGATTTCTTGTATCATAATAATGTGATAACAGTGTGATTTCTCTTGGTAGCACTTCGTGGGGCCGGGGTTTTGGATGGGGGCACTTGTGTTCTTGGCCTTAAAAGACCATTTGGTTGGATGTATTATATATTATTGCCTGAATATATGGGTTTAGGTGCCCGAGAGCAGGTGACAATTTGCCCGACGCCAGGAGGGCAAATGAGGGCACATAAACCCATGTATTCAGGCAATAATATTTTTATAACATGCCTCTTTACAGTTAATGCTATATAACATTTAGTTACACGCAGGGTATTTTCAAACAATTTTGCCATTATCGACCAGTATCAAACAGATTTTAACAAAAGTCCATATAGCAGTGCGCGCATGGATAATTTACATTTAGCGTTAAGCGTCTACTTTGACGTCGAAAAGATCGAAAGGCTTCACTGGCCCGGGTAACCATGGAAACCGGTCAGTACATCGTTCACCAACCCGCTAATATCCCGGATGTTCCTATTCAAATCAATGCACTGATTTGCAATCACCTCAAGGCATGTAATAAAAGAAGGTACACATAGTTGTAAATGCATGTGTTATGAATGCAAGTGAGACATATATTGAAATACAAATTATGTGTTGTATGGATTCAATGAACATGTGGTATTATACCTGTGTATCCATTGAAGTTCAGTGATTGGCTAACCACAATAAAAGTCTAAATAAAATAAAAGTCTAAATATGCAAGCAGTTTATTTAAATATTTCAGAAACTAAGAGAGACAATTGCACTGTAGCAACTTGACATAGCGATGTGTCCGACAGTACAAACAGATACATGAAGATTTTGAAGTAGCCTGAAACTGTTGAAATGTACAGGGGTTAAGGTGGCCTTCAATGGTCAGGCTACTAAATTGCCCAATTTTTGTTGATTCATTCATGAAGTATGCAAATTAAAGAATTTGTGCAATTCATCTATCTGATACTGATCAGTCCACTCACTGCTGCAAAGAATGTTTACAGATATACAGTATGTCAAATTTAATAAAGTTGTCACTTTGAGTGCAAGCTACATTTAGATGAATTAATTCCACAGGAGAGAATTTGACTTCCAAACTTCTTGCTCGTTATAATTTTATCTGCCTACTACGGAAACCATATTCAAGTGAGCAAATGTACTAGAATTAATATAATGACGTTCCTGCACAGTGAATAACCATAACACATGCACCATCTAGTAACCAACATCATAGCTGTACTATCTTGTGGTTCCATGTTCATATACTGGCATACAACAGCTGCAAATCACAGCTGAAAGCGTATTGAGAGCCATTGATACTTATCATAGGACTTTCTAATATATTCTTCATTAAATTTATAGCCATTGCATATACACAGCCTAACCTGGAATGTTTTCCCCGTGTTTCAGAAGTACATGTACATGCTTGCTAAAACAGAATTGAAAGGGAAAGAGATGTTTTGAACAGATAATGACCCTGACCTTGTGGTCACACCAGTTTAGCAGTCAAATTTTACCTGCTGTCTTCCCATAACCTTTCTTTCCCATTTTCAGTAAGATTATAATCTCTGTTGTTCTGTCATTGACTTTCCTCATCTGTGTCATTATCATTGAATATGTCACTATTAAAAATTGATTTTCTGCCTCAGTGAATTGAATCGCTTCGTGACTAGTCTATTTTTTATATCAGATATCCCATTTTGCAGCGTTTGTTGCAACGATTAATCATTGTCATCATCATAATTGACTGCATGTTATCATCAGCTGCCAACTGATACAAAACATGCGGATGGATGCAGATGCTTGGATTTATGCCTGTTTTCGTTTTCATCTCCCATGAAATACTACCACAGTAATATCCTGATGTTAGTCCACATACGGCAGAATTACCGTAGTAGATAGCATATTATCTGATGTACTGTATCGCAAAATGAAGAAATGTTTTATCTGTTGAACTAGATGTCATCCTGTGGGATTGATGGCAGCAGAGTTTCACCTGTTCACCCCCAGTGTTCTGTGAACAGGTCTGCACTCGCTGATGATAAGAAAGGGTTTGGGCCAAACCATGGTGGTCAAAGGATGTAACCCTTTCACAACCATGGTTTGGCCCAGACTCATTATTATCACTGGTGAATGTGAACCAAATGTTTTCCAATTAAGGGATGGAGGCAAACAGTTCAATTTCCAGCCCTGGCTGTTTGGGATGTCAACACAGTGAAGAATTCACAAGTTGAACTGAAGAAAGATAAAATTCACACTTGAAGCAAAATCACAATTTGTTGAAGAATTGTTGAGAATGTATTGATGAATTTTGTCACAGACAAAATATAATGTTGACGTATAAAAATACTGCAGGCTGTGTATGACTATGTTGCAATGCTGTGTTTTTATCTTTGCTCTGTGAAGGTCATATCTCTCTTACATGTTTAATTTCTAAAAATGCATGCAGCAGACATATTTGAAAATGCAGTTTATACATGTTATGTGTAATTCACTGCATATTCATGAATCTTTCATTCAATACGTACAGTGTTATAAGGTTTATTGCTTCAAAATATTTTCAGCTAGCCCACAAGGTTATAAACAAGAAAAGAAGGTTTTGAGCATACGGTGGATATGAACTTTGGCAAGCAGGTTTGTTTACAGTACGACTGAAAAAACAACAACTCTGATTACCAGTTATGTACATGTATATATGATATGATGATAGGCTTCCCTGTGTAGTTTGATATTCACCATATTCATGCAATTTAATACTCTTTACATACATTCTGCAAGAAGTCTGGTCAATTGAGAGCACAGTGTCATTGATACTTATTTTGCTTGTACATTTTACCGATAGACATTGAAAGTAGCATTTCATGTCATGTCTGGTATAGTTCTAACATCTCTCTCTTATTCGCCTAATCCATCAGGATAATAAAATAGTTTTTACAACTGTGTACTGTACATTTAGACAATATGGTATGGCTTAAATACTGGGCAAATCAAAAAGTTTAGCGTACATTATAAATGTTGATGAATGCAAATTATGTTATTTTTTTCAAACTTCCAAACAAAGAGATTTCGATGTTTACCTAAAATAAACCTGTATGTCAATATACAATTTTATGTTCTATTGTTAAAGGTCATGCAGTCTATCCACACAAAAGATATTTCATTCAGAGAGGTAAATACCTTTCTGCAATTTCCTGAAATTTTTTGAGGCATTTGCTCGAAATTTATTTATACCTTGAGAAAACACGAGATCAGTAGTGTAAAGAGAGGTGTGAATTTCTGAATTCATTTCTCATTCAGTTCTTTCTAATACCCTACACAATAGATGACCAATTTGCGGTCAGTAAATTTGGTTTTCACTCCCTGATCTCTAATAATCTCTTTCTGCTTTCCTTTTTTTTTTCAAATTGTTTCAAATTAATTAGTTCTCAACCTTAAAACTCAGAAATTCAGACATTTAAGCTCCATTACAATGTAACTGATGTATTTTTTGGCATACTTTCATGCTTTCTGTAAAATGTAGTTTTCTTGTTCCACTGAGACTTTTCATGTCGAAATGAGTTGCGTTTAATTTTCCTACGCAGTCTGTGCATCTGTAATGTCCAATTATATTGTTGACAGCTGAATTCTAGTCTAGACCAAAGTCATTTGTCAAAAATGACAGAGCATATTTTACACTGTGCATTATGTGTGAAAAGTTGACGCTTCATATTTCAATAGAATTCAGGGAGGAGAATAAGGCTATAAGGCTATGTATTTATTAATTTATACACTGAAGATATCAAAAGTTATAGCTATAGTCCCTCTAAATCATTATCAGCAAACAGGAAAAGAAGAGTTATATGCCCGAGTAAACATTTCTTCATATGTGGCCACATTTTTATAATAACCACTAAATGTCAAATGGGCATTTTGTGAAGAAACAAGAATGTCGAACATTCGCAGGAAATACATTGCACACAACAGCTGCATGTGGTTTTCACGAAATGGATAAAGCATAGGCATTGCACTCAGTTGCGAATGAATTTAGACTGGACTCTTGTTGTGGGTGTCATACAATATGAAGGTCAATGTGAGGGTCAATTGAGGACATGCTAGGAGACTGATTCACAGTATTCCTGACAAACTTTGGTATTCTTCATCGTACCGGGTTTAATTCTGATATGGAATTCACCTCCAGAAATACATTGCCCCATGGGTTTCATCTCTTCCAGTGCGCAAAATTAGGTACTTGTTATTTCAATTAAATGGTTAATATGACCAGTTCCAGGTTTTACATGCAGTTATGTTGTGGTTACAATATTTTATCCTCCCTTTTTCTTCCTGTCACAGTGAGAGCTGTTTGATTATACTTGAAAAAAATCGGCTAACAAGTATTATCATATGCTTCACTTACTGGTACATTTATCATTTATATCATTTTCTATTATTCAAAGATTGATATTTTTTAATGGAATTGCAACCCATTAAATCAAGGTGTTGCCAAGTCACCCAGTACCCCTTAGGTCCCTTGACAGGGCATGAAGGACACAATTTATAGTCACAAGATCTACTGTATTGGAATTTAAAACATCATGTACGGTAATTTATCATTGAACATCAGTCTTGCCAATATCATTCAACCTTTCAAATGATTTTTTACCTTCTCGTGTTCTATTTATAGACAGAGAAGGTATTAGAGTTGAAAACCAATATGCTGCTGTCAAGAACTTCCGTCTGTCAAGACTTCCGTCTGTCAAGATCCGTTGACGTCATGCCATTGTGATGGGTCATATCATTGACTGGTAGGGGTGTTCATGGCTCAGGTTGAGGTGTGGGAGAACGATTTTGAGCTATGACAAAAATCAAAAGGGACTTAGCGGCATAGCCACAGTGTTAAGCCTTTCTCCAAGGTTTCTTAGTTGACTACAATCTATTACAGACTACTGAGCTGACGTTAGGGGTACTCACTTTGTGTTTGCTCACTCTGTGAGCGCTAGTGTTTGGTACTGAGTTGCGTGGATATCCCCTCATGGCCTCACGTGATCTGGGCCTGTTGCATAATCTGCAGAGATGATCATATGCCTCTGAGTCTGAAAACTGTCATTGTGTAAGCCTGTCGGCATTTTCCTTGCATTTTTTCTCGTTTAATTTTGCAAAATATCGGCGAGTACCTCAATATTTCAAGATAACCCTTTCTTCCCAATCGTTTCCTGGAGTTTCAGAGTCATATGAACGAAAATGAGTGAAAGTTTTAGACAGGAAAATCGGACGTCGGCCATGTTCAATGTTTACAGTACAATCAGAAGTTTACGTGGAGAAATTAACCAACAAACACAGGAGTGTTCATGATGCCCGCCCTCTAGAGGCAGACCCTCCTATATGAAGTACCACATTTGATGCTTGTGGAAAGCTTGACCACACAATGGAGCATTTAAACTTTTAGAAAATGACAAACTGAATAAGAAGGTATTCAGAAAATGTCAAATACTGAGGAAAATTGCGCAAATATTCAAAATAAACAGGTTAACTGATTGGTCAGCTATAAAAAACAATGGAAATGTTTATGATCAAGTTTTTGAGATGCGCACATTTTAACAAATACAGAAATTATTAACATTATAAATATAAGACCAAACTATTTTTTCAGGGATGGGACAGGTTGGAAATGAGGGGTGAGAGACAAAGGCACACCTATTGCTGCATGTGGATGCAGCCACACCATTTCATTTACAGCATACATATTCACTGTGTTGTGTTCAAGTTCCATATTGTACTGACTGTCATACAAGGATAACATGAGCAAATCAAATCAAATTAGAAAAGGATCAATGCTGTTGTGTGGATTTTGCTGAACATGGCTGATATTTCGCCCTATATATTTGGTATCCAGCAAAGGCATATTTTGATGTAAAGTCAAAATTAACACTACATTGCTGACAATATATATTACTGTTTCTGCATGAATTTTTCTTCTTTAAATTATAGTATATTAGTACTTCAAACAGATTAACAGTTATTGTGATGTCAACCCATAATTTTACATCACAAAGACTGTAATTCTGCCAATTTTTTTTGTTTTTCAGTCATTATATAAATTTTGCACTGCACAAGATGATTAAACAAATTGCAATGTGTGAATTTGTAAACTCAAAGAATAAAAATCCTTTGGTCACAAATTAAATTATTTTTTTGAAAAGAAATTTACTCTTAAACACTTTTAGCATATATTCTTTACACGGTCATGTATTTCAAGGAAAATATGCCTATTAAAAAGAGTAATTTTTTCACTTTCAATTTTTTTTCAATACTATGACAATTATCAGCCATGAGGTTATACAAACACAAGACCAGATAAGCTTTTTTCATCATTTCCACAGGACTCTTTGGAAAATCCATTAAAAACAGTTAAAAGTGACTGGAAATGATCACTTGGTATACATTTAATTTACAGATGCCAGGTTGTGTATTTCACATGCACTCAGGTCAGTAAGGAAGTGCGTCATTACTATTTTGGACTGTTAATTCTTATTTCTGAATTGTTTAACTTTTTTCCACATTGAACTATCTTTAGGCAGTTTATACTGTAGCTTAGAATTTTTTTGATTGATGTATTTAATCATCTTTTGGGTTCTTTGGGTCCATATCCCACCTCATGCCCCTACATCATCAACTATTTACCAACAACTCCATGCCAACAACCAATTACCTGACCTGGCCACACATTAGAGAAGGTACAGCGTCATTGACGGTATTTTTTCAATAGAGACTGAAATAAATTTTTGCATCATCAGGTACGTTATTCCAAAAAATGCTGTTAAGCGTCTACTTTGACGTCGAAAAGATCGAAAGGCTTCACTGTTTCTGCAGTCATTGTTTGAAAAAGTATCTGTCAAAGAATTGGAATTTTCAATTTTGTCTATCTACACTTTTAATCACTGAGACTTGCGACATGTAATGTGTTTCTTCTATCGTATATGGCAGACCTATTTTAATCGATTACAGTTTTTAATCTAAAAATGGGTAATTTTCACAATTTTCACCTAAATTTATACCCTTCAGCAGTTTGTGTCCACTAGACAAGGGGTATCAAAATTCTCAATCACTGATTTGTGACGACTGTATTCCCCAGCTCACAATGGAAGAAGTACCAATACTGGACAGTATTTTATCAGCTGTTCTGTATTCATGGGCAGTCACTCTGAGTTGTTTACATTAACATTATCATGCCTCCCTGTGGTACGTAAATGCTGTACGTGGTACTTATTGCACATGGATAATCCGTCCAGGGTGAAATAACTGAACATGAGCTCCTTGACATTCAATGTTTTCAGATGAACGAAAAAATGTGCCTCCAAGTGCGCTTGTCGCAGTCGAAAAAGTGCCAGTCTTCATGGAATAGAAACGTTATATAGAATGAAATCTCCCAAGAGATAGAACAACCACGGTGTGAAGCCCTTCAGAAGCTGAGTGCAGCACCAGAGTGTCATATCTTACCACAGTTGGAAAGATTTCAATGGAGCTGACCAACCTACTCTGGATATATAAGTACCACACTGATTTCAGAGGGCAGCTATTGACTCACATACATTACTGTTCCAGCCATAAACTTGGCCAGGTTTACAGGGAACTATCCTGTTAATTGCAGATACTGACCATACAGCCGAGAAAGGTCAATGGGCTCTCCTTGGCTTTGAGATATTGGACTGTTTAAATTGCCAGAGATGAAAATCCTTTCTAGCCAACACTGAGAATTTTACCAGGGCTTTGGAATCTCCCTTTTTGTGAACTTTGATTATTAATACGCTGTGCTGTGTACCAGTATAATTTGACAAAATTGTCATCTACTCTCAAAAATGAAATCCTCATCAAGGATGCGATTTCAAGTCACTTAATTTTGTGGATATTTATGAAATATCAATCTGCATTGATGACTCTTTTAATCCACTGTGTATCTAGGAAACAAGGAACATGACCTTTTCTATCTATCCAGTATCACTGATACATCACACAAACTAATAATCTGCATGGCAGAAAACATGGATATCGATATTATTAATACATAAAAATAATGTACGTTTCTTAAAAACAGCCTACATATATACTGTGATCCTGACATGTGTCTTCCCGAATATAAACTTATTTTTACAGCAGTATTCAATAAAATCAAAAAGAAATTAAAATTGTTAAAATCTTTAGTGCATGATGGTGTTTTATGTTTACATTACATATGTATATATATGTGACAAAAAATCATTCCTTGAAGACATTGCGTTCACTAAATTGTCCCAGCTCAATTAAAACTGACAAGTGTTGAGTAATAACTTCATCAGAAGCCAGGCCATCTGTTTCATTTTGTTCCTTGATGTGACATCATTGACAATCTAAAAGCATTGCACATTGAGCCAATCATGGCCTATTACAAACTCGTTATCTTTCACAGTGTGTCATAAATTCTAGTGGGGAATATTTTTTTTTCCTTGCGTGACGGGAAATTTGATACAGTGTGTTGGGGAGCCTGAAAACCTGTGAATCAGAAATCAGACTGTCACCTTATGGCACACAAGTCAATTATACTGGTGTAGTATACATACCCAGATGGATATAGCTGTGTTACTCCTCTTGGGAAAACAACTGACGAAAAGTTCCAACCAAACCAGAGGAGCAGTGTTTCAAATCTCCATCCACAGTATATCCTAATGCCAGACGTCTTCTTTTCTGTCTATGTAATCATGGAGTTGAATTGAAGCCAATTGAGATATTTGAACACTGTACGGTTGATGTGAAGCTTGGACAATGTAAATTATAAGATCAATCAAGCTAATATTCCCAGCATTCCTCCTTTTGCTGATAGCACTCAGCGGTTTTCAGTCTTTGCTAGTCAACTTTAGCAGCAGTGTGACATTTTGATGGACAGATGTCAATCATGCACATACCGCACCCACTGGGTTAATAGGAGATTCATATTGGATGGCATTTATCAGTGGCCAGGGTTTTATCCCTGATCTTTATAATTGGTGTTTCGCCTCCAATCTCGCTAGTTCTAAATATTGAGTCTCAGGATTTCAAGGGTAGCATGTACTTTGGTGAAATATTCTGAAAGTGTGCGCTCCATTGGGCCACTAGGAGCTCCTACTGTCTGTTGTGTCAATCGTCATAAGTTTCCCAGATTTTAGAAGCTGGTCTTGATGAGACAGTTTGATATTGTTTTGCGGAAGGCCAATTTTAATTATTTGTTGACTTTGTGCAAGAAAATCATAAGCTAATTCAGCTTTACATGTAGGTATATGTATGATGGATTTCCATCTTTGTATGCTACATGTTATATCCGTACAGCTTTGTCAAACTGATCTAAAGTTTGCACTTCTCTGCATACTTTGTCCATCGGCACTGTAGCATTAATTGATAATTACTTTCCCCCTTCCTGAAAATACTGTATTTATTGAATTTCAATAACTGCTAAAGTTGATAGGAAATTTTAACCTGTCCCTTATCCTTTACACGATAAAAAGTCACACCTTGCCTTTTATGGAGGAGAGGTTGATTTTAGGTCGTCACTAATCAGATCCTATTGAGCATTAATAAACATTCATTATTATTACCTCACATTTGTTATATACTCGGGGCTCGAAGTACTTTTTTTCAACCAACTGTTCACTGGACAGGCTAAAATAAAAAGTGCCTGTCCCAGTCAAAAAAGTGTCTGTCCACTAAAGTTGGTTCTGTTTATTTTTAGAAAATGTACCAATTTAAAGTAAACCAAGACAAACAGTCCACATGAAATAAATAAAGCTACTATGTATAACACCTCTTTTGATAGGTTGGCAACCATATTGCATAGTGTCAATCTCCATGTTCTATGACAGCTGATATTACTGGGAAAATGTTCATTATATTGACTGACACTGTTCATTGTTGTTAGAGGCGACATCGAAAGTTCAATGTCTGATAAAAAACTAAACTCTTTAAGTTTTGCATCTACCATCTGAGTATTTTGTGGAGGGGTAGAGATGTTCAGATGAATATACTTTTTCAAAAATATGCAAATGGCGCAAGGAAAAGGAAAAATCATGCTGAGTTCTGTAACCACCAGCCAGATTTGTTTAAAACTTTGTATGCAGGTTCCTTCGGGTGACTTTAGTAAGACTTCTTCAAATTGTGGTGAAATTTTCATATTTGTATTTTCTGGCTATTTTTCCTGTTTTTAGTCACAACTTCTCTGAAATCTCATGTCCAATTGTTTTGAAACTTGGTATGCATAATCTAGGGTTGACCCTTGTCAGGTTTGTTCAATTTGTGGTTAAATTTTCATCTATGTATTTTTGGTCAAATAATCATCTTCTCTGAAACTGCTTTTCCAATCATTTTGAAACTTGGTATGCATTATGCTAGGATTGACTATTGTCAGGTTTAATGAAATTTTGGTAAAATTTTCATTTATACATTTTTAGGGAATTTTTACCCATTTTTTTTTGGTCAAAACATTTTCTTCCCTGAAACTGCTCATAAGATTGCTTTGAAAGTTTGTATGCATGCTCCTAGGGTTGACCTCTGTCAGATTTACTCAAACTGTGGTGGAATTTGCATATTTCTATTTGGGGCAATTTTCTCCGTTTTTTGGTCAAAAATGATTTTCTCTGAGACTAGGTATCTGATTGCTTTAAAAGGTGATATTTGTATTCCTAGGGGCAACCTTAGTTGAGTTTCTTTAAATTGTGGTGAAATTTTCATATTTGTATTTTGGGACAAGTTTTTGGTCAAAAAACCATTTTCTCTGACATACTTGTCCAATTGCTTTGAAACTTGGTATGCAGATTCCTAAGGGGATACCTAGTTGAGTTTGTTTAAATTGTGTTGAACTTTGCATAGCGGTGTTTTGGGGTCATTTCTTCCTTTTTTGCAAAAAATTATTCTCTGAAATTGTTTGTTGGATTGCTTTGAAATTTGATATGAAGGTTCTTAGGAATGATTGATTTATATCAGTTTTCTTCAAATGGTTACAAAACCTGCAATATTGTATTACTTGGACAATTTTTGCTGCTTTATGTCAAAAACTGCCAAATATCTCTTTGGTCAATCCCCTTGTCCAATTGGAGAACACTGCGCATTTCACAGTTTTATTTGGTTTGTAGATGCATGCTAAACTGTAGATGGGATTTTTTTCAAATGAAGTTGTCATTTGCCAAAAGTATGCTAATGAGCAGCAAAAGGTTAAACTTGGTAACAGTCTCAATAACCAGGAGTCAGAATTTTACACGTTTATGATAATTTGTACAGAAACACAACCAAAGACCTCCAAGCCAATAATTCTATGCAATACAATATAACAAGGGACATCTTTACTTAGGTATGGTAGATTATGTCATTGATTTTGATGTACCGGACGTTATGGTGTTGTACACCGGTACGTGTGTACCAGTATGTGTCCATTTCAACACATGTCAACCATTGCATACTTTGCCTTGTTATATGATAGACTGTGCATCAGAATGTGTTCAAAATTCATGTGACATTTTGAATATTATAAGCTGTATATTTTACGTACACTCATTCGGGCCTGCCACATCAAACCAAATGTGAGCAAAGTGTCATTGATGGTATTTTTCAGCGTGGCATAGTAAGATTATAACCCATCCACAGTGTTGTCCAATTACCAGTTTACTCTGTTAATTAATGTTTTAAATGTGTGCTATGTTTTGGATTTGTAGCATTTAAGTTTCCATCAAATTAGCATTGTACATTTGGATCTTGGATTTATTCTTAATTTTCCAAAACACAAATTACACTAATATGCATGAAAGTTTTATTGTATTCGGCCTTAGTATTCATTTATATTCATAGTTTTTACAGTCAAGGATCTGTATAAAAATTAGCTGACTGGCAATTCATAATCCAAGGTTGCTTGTAAGAAAATTAGATATCAAATGACTATTCAGGGTTGAGTTTGTAATCTGAGCTGAAATTATACATGTATGAAAAACACTGCCAGTCAAAGTTTGAATATGCAAATTTGATAACTGATCATAGGTATACATGATTATCTAATACATTGCTATACATATTGGCAATAGTAATAATAATAATTTATCTTTTACTGAACATCAAAATTTTGTGTTTGATAAAAACAATTTGTTGAACAAGACTTGGTTACAACATGAAAAAAAAAATCACCGTAACAAGTTAAAATTTATGCCTTCAGGAAACCAGGATTGCTCATCCATATTTAAAATTGCAATAGACAAGAGGATTAAGGGCTGTGTTGAGTAGGCGTATTACATTCAGATACAGATTTTGAAAATTTCATGCTGGTGTACAGAAATCCTGTATTTTATCAAGTACATATTTCATGAGTTCAGATGGCATATTACGGCACCATCTTTTATCATCACGTGGTCAGAATTCAACATTTGAACTGAAATCCTTATTCCCTTCAACAGCTTGTCACATTTTTGGTCATCAGTTTGTCAGATGCTACCAGTACACTGCTGTAAAATAAAAGTCCCATCTCAGATGACTTCATCCTGGAAAGACTTGTTTTATGAAGTATTTTCCATGTTGAAGTTGTGCAAACATTAAATTGTTTCTTCCTGAGTGAGAGGGCTGGCTACAGATAAAGGAATTCTTCGTAAAATTGGGCACTAGGGATGAGGAATTCTTCAGACCAGTGCAACCACTGAGAAACGTTGATGTATTTATTGTAATCAACATACTGCCTCGTTACAATAAGTGAATGCACAACCCCTGCTAATATGCTGTTCTGTACATCTGTGCATTTTTCATTTTCAGTTGGACCTGAGGTGAAGTGTGTTGACATGGATTGTTCACAACAACAAAATAGTGAGTACCAGTAATAATTTCAAGTTTTTTGTTTTGAGTCCACTTGTTTCCATTCTCTGTTCACGTCTAGAGCCTATCCATTGGTTATTCCTCTTTTTGGCTGCCATCATGCACATATACATGTACCAGAATGTGGATGCTAGTTCTTAGGAAAACATGCGCCTTAAAACAGAAGGAATTAAACTTACCTTAGGGACAATTTAACCATCCCTTTTCCTAATCACGACCAAAATCACTGTGTGCAATCTTGAATTAGAAAAAATAAATAAGCAAAATATGAAGTACTTCAAAATGGCTGCTATACCTGTGTAATTTAACAAAAGTAAGACAGTTCACAAAAGCAGCAGACTGGCAAGGTATTGAATTGTAAATTCAAGACCAAACATCTGTATCTTAAGTGAATTTTATCTTAAATGGAGGGCATCCTCAGAACTGCACCTGCACCACTCACTTGTTTACAATTCTGCGCTGCTATTGGGTGATATTTCGTTCACAAATTCACCCATGTACACTTTGTACATGCATTACCTTGCCCAAGTCTTCAAGGAAACTACAAAGATAATAAATGACTTTTTATGTATAACAGATAAAAAAAATCTAGGCAGTCATTTAAAATGATGCTTGTTACAGCATGAGAACATAAAAAACCAAGAACTGATCATGAATGGAGAATTTATTTGCCTCACGGCAGGAGACCATGTTCAGTTTACAATGCATTATTACTTGCCCAATCCCTAGATGATGCACAATCATACTGCTTTATACAAATACAGATCTGCAGTCTCTCAGGTGAATGATCCCCTCTTACAAATGCAGAGCACATATATACAGTGTACATGCATCATTTTGTTGAAGAGAGAGGCAATGGTTGAAAATGCTCACAGAGTTATGATGCCAGAATGAGCACAGAGACACTTGTATTCTCTCTTTGATGATAGGTTCATTAAGTTCATAAACAACTGGTTCTAAATGAAGTGTCATGGGTATTACAAGTAGAACTGGCTGTCTGTCTGCCAGGAATATCAAAAATGTGAGGAATATCCAAACATCCGTCAACAGTACTAGTTTGGAATTCCCACTTGGGACGTTGTTGATTGATTCAACGTCTCAACTGTCAGAGTTGTTAATGGAGAACTTCTACATGATCCGTGGGTTGAACATAGTAGGGCATTGGTTTGAATATTCTACAGAGGCAATCATCGTCAGTTTCTATCATGAATCTGAGTCCAGCCTATAATTCTTGTTTCCTCTATAATTAGTTTGCGCCTTCAAAGTGAAGAGACAAACTTTTGCTCAAATTTTCCTGAATGAAACTTTCAACCATTCTCTTACCAAATCAACAATAGAAATAGGGGATCACTGGGCAAAGTTTTGAACCACCGAAACAAATGACCCAACATTTTGCAACATTTGAAATTCAAAATGGCTGCCACTCCTATGTTAACTCTATGGGGTAAAAATTGAATTTTGGATTTTCAAAAAAACTAAGTAGGTGAAAAGTTTTTTTTCTCCAAGAGCTTTAAAATGAACTCTCACAAGTGGTAGCTCAGAAAACAAGTGTAGAAATGTTAGAGTCTGACTGTCTATCCCTGAGGTGCATTTTACCTTAAGATACCGTAGTATACACCCAAAAATTGAAAGACTTCAACTTTTGCTCAAACTTTCCTCAATTAAGCCTTCAACCTTTCTCTAACTGAATCAAGAATAAAAATCAGGGGTAACCATGCCCAGTTTGGTACAAGAGAAACAAATAACCTAAAATTTATCCGTATCTGAAATTCAAAATGGCTGCCATCCGTGTGTTAACTCTATGGGGAAAAAGACAATTTTTGATTTTTGAAAAACTAAGACCAAAAAAATTTGATTACACCAAGAGCTTAAACATGGGCCCCCACAAGTGGTAGATCAGTAGAAAATTGTAAAAGTTTGAGAGTCTGAATATCTGTACCCGAGGCAAGCTCTACCTTAATGTTGCATTTTGTATGTGACTCACTATCCAAGTACTAGCCTGCCATGATTGTTGAGTGGAAGTAACTTTACTCCCTCATTGAACATGGACAAGAAGTGTAGCTTAATAGGAAGTGGAAACAAAGTACCAACCGCTGGAAGTTAAATAGAAGTAGAATTTCATGAACTGCTGGTGTTGAATTATGAAATTTATTGATTAAGCTTGGGAAAATGTGCTCGTAACTTGAATGACAGGTGATAAGACATGAAAACATGTTGAATAATCAGTATCATTCAAGGTAAAGTAAACAGTTTACCAGGTCATAGGATCAAATAGAAAATGACAATAAATTCAGGTCATCTTGAACCACTGCTAAGTGGTGGTACCAGGTGTCCAGGATATCTCTACTTTATGAATGTCGTCTACTATCATAGGGCATATGAAAAAAAATTGTGTGTTTTCATTTAAAAATCCTCAGGAAATAGGTCCTCAATCGGACTGGAACTTTTTAAATCTTTTATTCTTTTTTCAGTGTGACCCATCAAACACCACCGACATTATGCAAAATCATGCTGGGTTTTTGAAAATGAGAAAAAAAAGTTGGTGATTGAAGAGTTTTGAATAGGGGCAGGCTTGGTTACTGGGAACGTGTATATTTTTTATTTGGCATAAAGTAGTTGGTTCTTTGATATTAAAGAAAATTATTGCTTCAAACAAATGAAATTGTTGGTTTTAGAGGATGAAAACCAAATTACGTCTTCATGGACTTCAATGAAAATTAAACAATGGCGGATGTGCGAAGTGGGACTATTCTACGGTATATCGGTGACGGGGACAGAGGGTCATACGGTAGTGAGTATCTGTAAGACACTATCTCAGCTTTTGGCTGAAAAAGATGACTGACTAATCATCTGTCTCATTTAGATATCAACAGTTCTTTTAATCACAAGATATAATTTCAGCTGTATCAAGTTTGCAGAATAATTAAGGAAGAAGTACAAATACAATTTGATTAAGCTGAGGTATGCAGGGAGACAATCCTGTTGGCATTGTTATCGAAGAAAACTGTTGGTAGGTTAGTAGCTAAGGACTGTTGAATCCCATTAAAATAAGATTACATGATTTTATATGGTATATTTACATTTATACTACACAAAATGTGCCACATAGTCAAGGCAAAGTGACCATAGCCAATTTATTCTCATGGATTTCAAACATATACATGATTAATCTGTCCACTATTCAAAGGTCTGCATATTTAAGTCCTGAGCCCAACAAGTATGGAATACCGTAAGGTTAAGTGCAATGCTGCCATAAAACCAGGTCACAAATAATTCACATTTCTTAGACTAAGCTGTAACAAACATCCTATTCTCATCTGTTCCATACTTGTTGCGTCTGAAGACAGAATTTGAATACAACATACATAGCAGCAGCACTCATTCACTTTTCAATTTACACTTCATTGTAACACTAACAGGAAACACTAATGGAAAAAAAAGTCTGGTTCCTTGGTGACAATTGTGATCAACAACATCACAAGCATCCATTTACATGTAGGTTTTGTCTGTTGAAAGGATGAAGCCAGTCTGAGATGAATTTAACCTTATGATGGTTTCCATTCACTTAAAGGAAACTACAAAGAAATTGTCTTTGTTATTCTACACTTCTTTTGTGTGACCTAAATCTGCTACCTTTGATCTACTTACCTCAATACCCTGTGTTCTTTTATGACAATTTTCCTCCAATTAACATGATTTCAATTAATCATTGGCTGTGCATATTGTTCAAATTTCTCAAAAGTGTTATGTGCTCTATAGTTGAATGTTGCAATATTACAAATCACTACAAGTGTGTAATGTAAAAAGAAAAACAGATCAGCTTACATTTGCATATTAAGCCGACATTACTTAACTGTCCAATTATCCCAAATTAGTTCAATTGTGTCCAGTTATTTACTGATTAAATTATGACTTTTGATGAAGAACTGATTGATGAGCTTGATTAACAGATTTAAAAATGCAAAATAAAATTTCAGTGAAAAGAAAAGTAAATATTTTAGGGATGTGTAACTTTTCTGAGATTTATAGCACACTTTTGGTAACTGCTTCTGAATATTTGCTCTCGGTAAAGTCAATGTTAATACATGTATGCAGAGGTTAAACCATGTAGCAGCTAGTGAAGCATTTTTCTTGCATGTCCTAGGTAAGACATGCTAACAGTCAGTGCAGTCTTCCCCATACTATTGTGCAGTATTCTCTCTGGCACTGACTATAATCTTTATTCTCCTCATTGATTTCAAGATGATGTGAAATTTGTTTAGTTTCGGTTAATACCAGGGACATTTCTCTTCAATATACCAGCCTCTGTAAATGTTTGTTCTGTGTGTTCGTCAGAGATTAGCATATCAATCGTGACATTTTGTAGTTAAATTTCCACCGAAGAAATGCGTCATTAGAGGCCTGGTATGTGGGTTCCTCTTTTGACTGATTGATAATAACCATGCAATGTTGTATGTAAATGCACCATCAGAATTTTATCTTCTGTTTGTACAGGCTTAAATGGTAAGGCCGTTTCCTGCTCTTCAGAGATTTTTCTGCCCACATAACAGAAAAGTCATTTGAGAGTAGATCTCTTCATTATCAGTACGAGTATTGGCTTCTCATGTTGCAACTGCTCATGTTTCAACTTTCCAGCTAAAGTGACCTACAAAGAGCAAAATTATCAATAACAGCCCAAGTCAAATCTGCTGTGTGGTTCCTTTCAAACCCTCGATGCTCATATTGTATAGAACGTGAACGCAGATTTAGTTCTCAGTTGTGATGATATTGTCTCTTACACCCCTCTCACTGACATTTGGTGTAAGCCATTGTCTTTTAGTAGACCTCAACAAAGGGAATTTTGAGGTGAGATGATTTTAAAGGTAAAAGATTCAGGTAACACGAACAGGTGTAGGATAAGGGGTCATGATAATTCTTGTAGTAGCTTCAGGAATGAAACAAATTTGCTTGACATGAGCTGATTAAAATCAAAAGGTAACAAAGCAACTTCAATGAATGGAAAATATCACCATAAGGTTGACAATGCATCTCTGACTGGCTTCATTCTTTCAACAGACAAAAGTCTAAATTGATGTCTTTGATATTATTGATCACAATTGTCACCAAGGAACCAGACTTTTTTCCATTAGTGTTTCCTGTTAATGTTATAATTAAGTGTAGGATGAAAAGTGTATAAGTGCTGCTGCTATGTATGTTGTATTCAAATTCTGACTTCAGAGACGTAGATATGGAACAGATGAGGATAGGATGTTTGTTACAGCTTAGTCTAAGAAATGTGAATTATTTGTGACCTGGTTTTATGACAGCATTGCACTTAACCTTAAGGTATTCCATACTTGTTGGGCTCAGGACTTAAATATGCATAAGTTTGGACGCTGGACAGATTAATCATGTATATACATGTCAAAAGCTGGCAGAATAAAGTGTTCATGGTCATTTTGACCTTATGGCATATTTTGCGTAGTGTAGACTGTGCTTATATGTACATGTCACTTTAATTGTACCCACCCATCCTCAGCGATTAACCTATCAACAGTCTATCATGAATAAAGAATACAAGAATTGTGCCTGAATGTACCTCAGATTAATCAAATTAAGCCTTCATATTAATTGTTTCCCCAAATAGGTTTAACATAGCAGTAGTTGGAACATACATGTACCATACATACGTAGCATTACTATCAAGGAAATGCCACACTAGTAGAGAATTCCAGCCAAGTTGAAGTATGCAGCTTCTAAATTGTGTGATAAAATTATGATAACTCTGATGTAAAGATAATTTTTTCGATAAAACTCTTATATAGTGCAAAAGCATATTGTTTTAGTTACGAACCTTGCATTTGCCACCATGTCATCAAGAAATGAATACTTCCGTTGATAATTTAAATGGTGGCCATATCAGATTACACAACAGAACAAAATGATGACTGAAAAATGTCATACATTGTAGCATCTGTATACATGATAGGCCGGAAGAGGCTGAAGTTATGGCTCTAATTATGTTAGGTTTAGTAAAGGATACAAACCAAAGTAAAGCTATCCACCATGTTTTCTGTCGGACTTGAATTCACAACCATCAGTCCTCCTCACTCATATCAGCAAAGTAGCTTTTTGAAACCACATGACTACATCCACCGGATATTGATTGAGAATTGACATGCACCTTGAAACAAAAAGTTTTATGCACCTTGGAACAAAAAGTTTTATCAACTGTTGCTCAAAGTTTCCTGAAGAAAACGTTAAACCATTCTTTATCATAAATCAAGAATTAGGGATCATTGTACAAAAGAGTCAAATAAATTAAACATAGGGCCAAAGTCCCTGAAGCTACTATAGACATGGATACAAAATTAAGTATATCCTGACTGTATGAAATTATCTCACTAAGGTCATCCTAGGGACATATAAACCAAATATTAAAGCTGTCTGACCAGCGGTTTTGAAAAAACAAGCGACTCAACAGTTGACAGAGCTCTGCTGTATTATGTAGAGAATAACCTTTTGTGACACATGTATTGATGAAGAAGGTGGATATCTTTGATAGCTCATTTCAGGATGGCCTGACCAAAAATGGAAAAAAATTCTGTAAAAATACAGATTTGCATATTTCATCAGACTATATTAGTCTATAATAGCAAATAAACGAGAGTTAATTACATTCTAATTAAAGTAAACAAGACTTGCTTCAATCAAGATTTACGTCATAAAAAAACAGCATATCTGTCAGGTTATAAAGAATCTTGAGCTGATTATCTTTTAATATCAGTATTTTTCATCCTATTAACCAAGCACATTTTAACTTTCAAATTAACATTGTAAGTAAGTTCTGTTGAATAAGTTGAGACAGTACGTACTCAGAGAAAGCACACTGAAGAGACAAATGTTTGAAACTTAAGAAGTTCAAGGTCATCAAAAGCATTATAAGGAATCATGTTACACTTTCAATGCACTGTTTACACAGATTGCATAATTGCTATAAATAGCACATGAGGAATCTTACAGCCCAGCTTTACCATAAAAACCCTATCACTTTGACCACTCTTTTAATTGACCACTCTATTTTTTTCCTCAAAAGGTAATCTTATTTTATCCTTACCAAGTCAACCATAAATGGAATTAGAACTTTCTCTATATCTATTTGACCACCCTATCATGACAAACTATTATGAGCAATTTCTTTTAGATAACATAAATGGTGGTTCAGAATATATCAAAGTTGGGATTCAGGAAAGTTGCCTTTACATGTTTTAATCCTCAATTCACTATGAACTGTCAAAAAAGTTGTACTTTCTGATAATTCCACACTAAAATTATTTTGGCTTTGATGATTTCCTAATTAATTCAATTATTTAAAATCATATTAATTATTTTTTTCTGGGTGAATTGATAGGGTTTAGACAGTACAAAAATTACATACAATGTAAGTCAAACTTTGACCAAAAATGACAAAAAAATTCCTTAAAAATACACATTTGCATATTTCATCACAATTTGAACAAATCTAAGTTGGGTTATCCCTAGGGACCTGTATACCAAATAACAAAGCTGTCTGACCAGCGGTTATGAAGAAGAAGATTTTTTACCAAAAACACCTTTTTTGGCATTAATTTGCCTATTTTCAACAATATCAAAAAATTAAAAAAAATAAGTTTCTCAAAATCATATTTTTCATCTACACAACAAATATCAAATCAGTAAGTACTGGGGTTCTCAAGATATTTGAGTGGACGGACGCCTCACAAACGGACATACATACATACATACATACATACATACATACATACATACATACATACATACATACAGACTGACGACGGACACCGGACGGATACCCATCCCAATAGCTTCTATAGACTATAGTCTATAGTAGTTAAAAACAAATTGCCCTGATGTTCCATATCAAGTGGGCAGGATGTAAAGATAGAGTTGAAGGTTGATAGATAGATTGCATGTCTAATATAAGCGATACTTAACTGTCAAAAAGGTGTACTGTGTCCTTACATTATGGATAAGGGTCTGTTGAAGTTTACACAAGTAGAATAATGCATCCAAAACAGAATTATTTTATAAGGCTGATATTTGTTTTGTATATGCTGAGTTCAGTGCACTTTGACAGAGAGAGGTACTTTTGCCCTTTAAAGTTCATACCTACACGTAATTCCTTGATTCGAGAGCAGTTCAAGTGATCCTATTGTGGAGCTGACATAAATTAAAATAAATATGAATTATGTTTATTATACAGGTTATGACTGTGGGCTATTTGTGATTTGCAACACCGAATGCCTCTGCGCCCAGTTGCTCAGAGGTAGCCAAGTGTCTGTCAAGCAAGCAGTTACCCAGGACACGGTTTCTAGGAAGCGGGACCAACTGAGAACTCTCATAGTTTCCCTCGGCAACCGAGGCAAGGAGAAAAGCTAGCAAGCATGCAAGATGGATGTTGCCTGCCTTGTAGTGGGGAAAACAGGCTGCATGCAGAACTACTGACTGAAATTGGATGAAATGCCAAAATGAATGTATCAGAAAGTGTGTATCACTGCAGGATGCTTATCGGTGCTCACATGTTGATTGTGTCTCACGTCTGACATCCATGTATTGTATATTGTTGTACGATAAGACCAGAGACAAACTATGAGTTATCAAGATCCATTTATGACAATCAAACAAGGAGATAAAGGGCAAGATTCAGCGTCCCTCCAGGCAAGAAGCCGTCTGATTAAATTTTTTGATACATCAAGAATGGGACAAGGACACATGATTAATTAAATGGGATGAGGGCATTCCCATTCTCTAATAAAGAGGGCATATCAATTCTTTCCATGAAATACATTCTGTAAGTGTTGAAGAGCAATGTGTCTCATACATCAGGACTAGTTGAAGATATTTCAATTTCCCAAGCTAAAAGTATGCCATTAAAATTTTCCGTCAGAAATCATCTTTATGTACTAGATTCGTGACTGTCATTTAATCTCCAGCAAAATTTTATTGCTGAGCGAAGTGGATGAATGTGATAGTAAAATAGGTTTGGATAAATGAGTTTGATAAAGTTGGAAACGGATAAATCTTTTCCCTTCCATTCAGTGATCATTTCAGATATAGCGATCAGATGATAAGAATCATCAAACAGAAAGATCAAATACGTCAATCACTGTGTAAGAAAGAAGACTGAAAAGTGTCCTGACCTTTAGCTGCTGTCAGATTCCATGGGACTTTATCATCTTTAAAGTTTTCTGTGCTTTTAAAAAACCTATCAGGCAATGCAAGTTACGTTATCCAAGTGCTCTGACATTTTCCTTAATGGAGACTGACTGAATTGTAATATAAATGTAGGACCAAGATGTTTCTTTCTGTAGACCAACATAAGGTGAATAGCACATACTTTCGTATCAGAGCAAAACTTTGCTGTTCTATGGGAATGGAAAGAGGGAGTCTAAGATACATCAAATGCGAACATAGAAAAGGGGAAAAGGTAGAGTTGTTATTGTTACTGTGTTTGATTGGTCTGTGACAGTTGGTGTGTGCTTTGATCTGTGATCTTGTTACTTTCTGTGTGCTTTTAATCCATGATCATGTTACTTTCAGAAGTTTAAAAAAGTCTGAGTAGTTGCACACCATTTAGGTGAGAAGTCACACACTTTTTAGCTGGACATACACACCTGACCCATATTCAACTTTCAGGATGACGAAAATCACTATTTCAAAGCTAGAGAGTTTCATTTAATCTGGGGCCTTCTGTGCCATTTTCACCATTAGTTGATACCATTAGTACTTTTTATTTTATTCATTTTCAAAGTTTACATAGCCAATCTGAGATGATCACTCATGAGCAGGACACCCACATTTGCTGCCTTATGCAAGATGTGTGTCCCATTTTACAATCATTTAAAACACTATGAGCTGTAATACATTTTTTATCATATCGAAAACCTTCCAAAAGCCTAACGTTTGTAAACGCTGGCCACTCTGCTTACATTCAGTCCTAAAGGGATTACAATGTGTAAATTAAAAAGTACTGGAGTCATCATTGAAGACCTTTTAGTTGTCCCTGCTGTCTTCAAGCAAGGGGAATTTTTAGTATAAAGTGATATATGTTGTCCGCACGTACTCTACATAGAGATGCACTTATAGCATACCTATGTATGTGTGTATGTATATATGTATGAGCACTGCTACACAAAAACTGTACAGATGCATCTAGAATGGAAGTATGTTCTTAGGAATCTACTTTAGGTTTGTTGATAATCATAAAATGGTGTCAAAGACTCCAATCACTGCTAGTCTTGATCAGATTTGATACATGTTATGTACATGTGACTTATTCTGCAATATATGTAACAGTCATAAAAAAAATTGACAATTATAATTCACAATCTCGATGGAAACTTGCACTCAACGCATAATTACTTTACTTTCAGTCAAGATATTGCAGGGTAAATGAGAGAGCTAGCATGTTTGTTCATATAAGCTATAGTGCATTATTCCTGTCAAAATAATTCAACATTGAAGGAGAAGTATTAATTACTAGCTTGCTGCTGGACAGCAAACAAGAAATGACCACTATTTTCATCAGTGTTTTATCTCATCGCATAAAGAACTGAAGTTGTGGCCTGGTAATGCGTGCAAAAGAAAGCATTTTTGTGAGGTTAATAGTCTTGAGATGAAAAATTGTTCAGAGTGACGGCTTCATAACATATATAATCATATCATAGGCAAATCGGCGCATAGGCAGTCATTATGTTTCCAGCGATTGTCCCACCAACAAGGTTAAGGTAAAGCAATCAGTTTTTGTTTGAGTCATAATTTTTTTTGGGGTGGAGGAGGAAGGTGTGCTTGGCACTGCTATGAGGAAACTATACACATATATACCGCGATTTTGATACTACTTCCTTTTTGCCCCAAGTAGACTTTTTTAAGCAGGGAAGTGTTGGTTATTTAGGTGTAGGCGTTTTGACACCTGTTTTTGCTTCAAACATGATTTTGACACATCATTTTGTGGAAATTTAAGAATTTCAAAGCCAGTATTTGGATCGAGTGTAACCTAAGGCTTTTAATCCGTGATATTACAGACAATTGTACAATTTGTGCTTTGTAGTTTGAACTGTCCGGTGTACACCTGTACGCACATTAGGTTGAGAGCCCACCACCACGGGGTTATAATTACGGCTCCATGACTCTTAACTATTGAAAGGCACAAACTTGGCATCATATCACAAAGCAAGATTCAAAGGGGTATTCCTAGCGGCCAACAAAATCTTTTTGATATACACTAAAGACCGGGCAACTCATCCCGACTACCTGCCCGATGAAACTAATAGGCCTCAAACTCTGCGTGCATAATCGCCAAACGCATGCGTAGCGACATAATGTGAATGTGTTTACCTGTCCAACATATGACGGGGCTCCACAAACTCAGAGTGAATTTATTCGGTTTGAAAAAAAAATAACACCGGTCTAAAACTGATGGTTCAACGAGTGTACTGGGTAACTTTGATTCAGTATCAACAATAGTCCATCAGTGGTAATAACAACTGCTTCGCAGTAATATTACTTAATTTATTGAGTGGATCGCAAGACCATAAATCAATTTAAGGCACAGTTGCTTCTCAAACAATATTTCTAGAATTTCAACAATGCCGTCTGGTGACTTCAAAAAGGGACATGGCAAATTGGGTCTATTAAATCAGACACAAACGTACCCATTAGTATATTTTAGTATATTTTCAGAGAACCCATAAAACTTTTCGGAGTAATTTCGTACCGAACGAGTGTACAAATTCAAAGATACAAATGTTAAGATATATTCCATTAAGCCATTATTTTGATTGATAGCATTCGTAACAATAATCGATCGGTTATATCCGAGATAATATTATGATTTGGGATAGTACGAGCGATTATCTCGATATACTTAGTTTTTCAGCTAAAGAATGGATGTGAGCCATTAGCGAGTAAACATGCTTCCATCTAGATTCCAACGACCAATCCCTGAGATAAAATGTAATTCATTTGATTTTGCAATAAAGTATTGTGCCCTACATTGTAATCTTTCCCCATATTCTATAAATAAATGCAAGTTATGAGTCGGTAAACGTTTAAAAGGTTAACATTGCCTTGTTCCAAAGGCAGTAGTTGTGCTAGGTTTAGCGAAACTCGACGGTCAATGAAGGGATGGATGTGTTCTATTTCACAGTCACAGCTCCACAGCCTTCAATGCGAGTTTTGTTTTAACCCATTCATACATGCGGGTGCAGAAAAATTAAAATGAGTGCGAGTCGAGCACCTGGTCAGTGACGTAAAAACACAATCCGTTGGCGTTAATGTGGCCTACTTGTACCTATGGAAGAAGAGTCTGTACCTGTATCTTTCCATGGAGCGGTTCGACTTAAAGCTTGGAATATCAAGCGATCCCTACAAATGTAGTCACCTAATATAAAAATATGTGAATCTGTTATCGCGCCAACTCGTCAAACGCCCGTCCCAAAGCTGTTATGTTCCCATGACAACAGGTTTATAGCTTTGAAGACGGAAACCAGGATCCATACCACGCATGTTAGACGATACCGTATGCCGGGGGTGTTGCAACCTCACTGGTTTCCATCATGTCCATCTGAGATACTGTGATGTAATCACATTCTTTCTTGAGTGAAAGTACTTCCGTCTCAAATCAACCTTTTCTCCGTCACGGCCTCTAATATAAGCACGAACCATTTCATTCCCGTATCACAGAATGTCGGTGAATCGGATTCTACAAATGCCCAAGCTTACTGATTTTAGCGCATTCAGTGCACGCACAAATTAAATGGAGATGTACTGTAACTTTGACGATGTCTACATCATTTTTATTTTAAACGTAAACAAATTCACATTTTCTTCTCCATACATCGTTTTCGAAATAGAAAGTATTAGCCCCTTACAAACACAGCGGATTTCGTACAATTTGCAGTCCTTTGTTGACAAATAATGAATTAAGTTTAGTCCCACGTAAAATGCAGTCGTAGACGATAATATTTGACATCAAGCGTAGTGTTCGTAAGTGATAGTATATGCGTCGCCCGAGGCAAGACTTTTCCCTCCAAGGGAATATGCCCCGACGCGATAGATCACCCAGTCTATGGGGCATTTCGACATGGTTTTACAGAACAACCGCAGGCGAAATAGGAGTAAATAGTCCAAGAAATATGATATTATTATAGTTATGAAATGTTAATATTATCAATACAACAATTGGTATTAAGGTAGAATGCGCCTCGGGGACAGCTATTTGGAATACTTTTCTGATCTACAACTTGTGGTGGCTCATTCTAAAGCTCTTGGAGAGAGAAACATTTTCACAATCTTATCTGTAGGTTTTTGAAAATATAACATTTTATTATTCTCCATAGAATTAAGACAGGGATGGTGGCCATTTTGAATTTCAAATATCGGTTACTCTTGAGTAATTTGTTTCTCTGGTATCAAACTTTGCACTGTGACTCCCAATTTTTATTCTTGATTTTGAAAGTGAATGGTTGAAAGATTGCCTGAGGAAAATTTGAACGAAAGTTTAAGTCTTTTACTGTGGAGGCGCATACTACCTTAAATCACGGTAGAGCTGCCTTTCTGCTCGGCAATACTTCATATCATCATTAATGCACGTATTTGAATTACACATGCATTTGATATCGTAGTCTGCGACCCCTCCATGGCGTTTCCTAATAGTGTATTTAGGGCGCGTCGTAAACCTACGATGTTAATTCATACATTTTCAGCGATTTTATGAAGTATTGCTTAGCAGGAAAGAAGCTAAACCCTGATGTAATACCTATAAGCAGTTTTATTATTGATATTAATATTTCATAACATTAACATTATACTCCTTGGACTATGTACTCCTAGTTCAGTCGCCTGTGGAACAACGTAGTATTCTACAAATAAAAGTTTAGAATACACCGAATATTAAAGATCATGGCGCTGTAATTGATTTTTATCCTTGAAAAAGTGACCTATTCAGGTGGCGCATACCATTGCATTGAAGTGATAACACTCCCCCACCCCAACTCCCATCCCCGATACGACACCATTTAACGTGGCAATTGATGGCCTTCGCCTGTAAGCACTTTCTGAGTTTATATAAAATTTGTAAGCCTTGGTCAATCGTATTTCCTCGGTCGTCTACTCGAGGTTCGAACCTTTTCTCTTTCATTAGTTTGTTTACCTGTGCACTTTCACAAATGCAAGTAAAACATATCCAAGATGACACTTGTATCCCAATACCAACAAAATTGGTATCTTGCTCAGTGTTTCATTGATTTCTGCACTATAAAGCCATTATGTCATTTGCATATAATAGTGTTTGTTAACCCAATCTTGCTGTATACTCACGGACGCTGTTGACTCTGCAATCGTTCATTCAGTGCACAAACACTTGAGTCAAGTGTAAATGCTCAAATTGAAGTTTACAAGAAATGTTAGAATCGCTCTTGTCTGAAGTGCACTTGTCTACATGACCGCTCAACTGTAAAGCGTTTTCAGGATGAAAGGTTTCCACCGAGAAACGCGTGAAGCAATGGTTGACATAGCTGTTGGTCCATAGCTGTGGTGTTTTCAGACAGGATTCCTGCCTTTTACGGCCTGGTTTTGACTTTTACGATTTTATGCTTTAAAAAGCATAAAAGTCAAAACCAGCCCGTAAAAGGCAGGAATCCCGTCCGAAAACACCACAGCTATTGACCCACAGCTATGGTTGATACGGATATGAGGCTGAAGAGTGTTAGGGAAGGACCATTAGACCTTGGAAGGGGGTGGTCAAAAACAGAAAAAACATTTCAAAGCAAAATGTTAGGAAAAGAAATATTCAGACAAGTTTGCATAATAAAAAAATCAGAACGCAAAAAGTTAGAAAAAAATTAGCATGATTATCATGACTCACTTGGAAGAAATTTTTTTCGAAAATTTACAATTGTAAAAAATGTTCACAATCTATTTGTGACCTCCCCACCTCCCAAGATCTAATGGTCCGTCCCTTAGTTTGATGTTTCGAGCTTGCCCTCAAGATACATAGCGCTCATTGTTTGATGACCTAGTGAAATCAAAGTGATGGGTACGTATGTAGTTCAATACTGAATGGATTGCACGAATTTAGTGAAATGGACAATGTACCTGGAATTCTGAAAGGAACCTTGCTAAATCTCACACTCTTAAGACGGAAGGCATATGTGCAGCTTGCAAAATGTGGACCTTTGTGGGTAATTTGTCGACTGTGCAAATTATCATGCAAAATAGGACCGCTAAAATTTATCAGTTTTTAACTCACCTTACACGGAGAGTCTTCATTCAGGCGTGTGATATCTTTTACTTGATATTTAAATATATACATGTATACGTATGTAGATATATGTATGTGTATATATATATATATATATATATATATATATATATATATATATATATATATATATATATATAATATGTAATATAATATTATTATTGTAATATAATATTATTATCATCATCATCATAATCATACACCTAGAACCACGTTCCTGGGTAACGCTATGTGAAAAAACTCCCTCATGTTTGTGCAACAATTTGCCGTGTCACACACTGGCACACTTTATCAAAATATGGGAAATCGCGTGCTTTTTTGAACTTAGGTTACTACGCGCGTTGCTATCCGGAAACGTTCGATTTGTAAACAAGGCCAGTGCGAAATTATAATAAAAAGTCCCCTCGACGATTAAATCGTTGAATCGACAGTGAGGTCGGCGACGTCGTTTGGCATTTCTATTGAAATCCAGTGTAAACTGAGCGTGTTACTGATGATTTCTGGGTTGAACTGAAAAACATATCAGCTAGAGTGCGATCACGCGATGCTCACAGACGCGATGGCAACTGGGTAGTTTTACATGTAATAGTGTAGAGTTTATGCTACGTTCCGACGTACTGATACGCAATGTAGCATAAAGTCTACTCTATTAAAACTACCTAGTTCCCATCGCGACTGTGGCGATGCTATATGAGCCAACCGTCCCGCCATATCGCGAAAGAGCTACAAACACTTAATACCTGCGAAAGAGCTGCGTTCATTTGGTCGGAACTGTCCTGAAGGTAGTATGCCGTGCGTCTCGAAAGTGAAAGACGTAAACTTTGCTCCAACTTTCCTGAATGAAACTTTCAACCGCTCTCTTACCAAATCAATATAAAAATCGGTGGTCACCGTGCAATGTTTGGAACTACCGAAACAAATTACCCAACATTTTGCTATAGGCCTATATGAAATTCAAAATGGCAGCCATTCCTGTGTTATCTCTGTGGGCGGAAAATTAAATTTTGGATTTTCAAAAAAGCTAAGTCTGTTAAAGTTTGTCTTTCTCCAACAGCTTTAAATTACCCCCCCCCCCCAAGCGATAGACCAGAAAAGAATTTTAAAAGTTTGAGAGTCCGACTATATATGTCCCTGAGATGCGTTCTACCTTAATTCGTTCATAAAACTTGAACTGTACAGCAATTCCTAAGGAAGTAAGCTTATAGTTTTGCTAGACGAATTTGAACGAACGTGGGGCTGGCTCTGCAATCACTATGGTAGTCAGTGGTAAATTGCAAAGCATTGTCATAAGACACGCGACCAGCATTTGAATATTTCTTTGTATATAATGACCAGAGATGCGAGCAATACAGGTTGGTACAAATACTGACACGAGAAAGTTTGACATTAGTGGAGTAAAATGAGAACATAACGTGATTTCCAACCTCTGGATGGACCCATGATTACATGGCCATTAAATAACTTATCAAATATGTCAAAGCCCAAATGCACTGCCTGTAATTTTCTGCTCCCAAAATTTACTGAAGAGGGTCCTAACTTCGATAGAACCCTCGGTGCTTTACAAAATACGCACTGATTTTGTTCAGGTGGTAGATTACGTCATGCTCAGTACGTACACCGTAGCTCTCGCAAGTCGACATTTGCAAACGGAGACCTTGTCGACGAACACATAAGTCCCAAGTTATACACCAACTCGTACGTTTTGGGGACGGTGTTTTAATAAATACTTGTTAAATTGAACAGAATCTTCAAATATGCAAATATTCAAATATTTACAGGCAAGTGTCAACTTCCTGTATGTATATTTGGATGACCGGTATCGGTCGTTGAAGGAAGTCTTTCATGATCAGACCATTGTATTACATTTCTTTGTAACACCTACGGCTGGTGTATGGATTGTGAAAAGGGCTGCCTCGATATTCACGGGTCTGTTCACCAAGCAGACTACAATGTACAGATGTTAATGCCATTCACCCTGGTATTTTCACAGGTATTTATCTGATCGTAAAAGTTCCATGAAAGTAACGCATTGTTACTCTATAAACTGTAATTATAGCGTACATGTACTGGTATGTATTCAGTTGCATCATTTTCCTCCAACAGCTTTAATTCTAGGTTAATAGGCCAGCTTTGTAAATCCAAAGCAAAATGTTTGGTATAATCTCACTTTGTACAGGCTTACACATCAACCTTATTTCATTACAACATCCATTTTCAGTTGAAGCTCGGACAGTTCGCTTTAAAGAATTCGTCTACACAGCATGCAAACGATATAAACTATACGGATTATTTCGACACCAGGAAAAAATATGATTATATGCATTTCATTTAGAGGTGATCATAAACCGGGTGAGGCAACTGGCGACTGGTCACTGTACTTCGCTTGATCGTTAAGCCAACGTTTGTCTGACGGAGATGTGAAGAAATCGTAATATCGGCTTGAACACATACAAAATTCCGAACCCATTTGTTCAAATCAACCCGGAGACATTTCGATTTCCAACCTTTGTTTAAATTATGTCGAAGACATTTCGCTTATTTACCACACACACGGCCGGAATATATCCCTCGGCGTTCCATATTCTGCAAGCAAAGTGACCTGGTATTTTAAAGTTACCAATAACTGAAACTCGCACTTCAGCCCCTTTTTGGTGCACTGACATTTCTGATCGCATTCGAAGTTCGGAAAATTTTGAATTCGGGGTGAGGGGGGGGGGGGGGCTCTCGATGCCGCATTAGTTGTTTCACTACACTAGGTCATCCATAAACAGTGCACACTAAATGAAAGAGGATGACCGAGTTTATTTGGCGTCACTTAAGTTTGGTATTGTTAATTACTTTTGTACATGGAGATGTCCTACTGACATAGGTATAGCAAAACAAATATTTCCTCATCATGTTCACCAGTGTATCAACCATACGTTTTCGTCATCTGATAGTCTTATCGAGTACTTCACCAATGCGCATGCGTTCAGCTAACCAAAAATACCCATCAATGAAACGCGAAGTTTCGGAGGAAATCTACCCTAAAATACAAAGTCACTTCGCCAATTTTCTAATTATACTTCTGATCGACTAACATATCAATTAAAGGTATATGGACTTACTGTCTTAAAAGCCTAAACCAATCAATCTACTCGCATTGAGCTTACGGACAAACCCAATAGGAAAAACTTTTGTAGCCAATCTTCAAAGTTTCCCGTCGTCTACAGTTTGCGCAAAATGGTAATGGAAATTTAAAAGTACTGGTTGTTGGCAATCTGTCAGGGTCTTTCTTCCCTGGGATAAAACCAGATCCAACTCTTTAGAGTTTCTGTGTTCCGCTACAGAAAGGTCATGTTTTCTTAGCCATAGGTGGATGATCTGAACAAACTAAGACAAATAATCATTTGATATCCCACTATATCAGACAAAGGTCAAAAGTTCGAATGAAGTGACAGGGAAGCAAATATCACCTTCTAACAGGGGGTTATGATTGATGTGAAAAAAAAGGTCGTTGCGCATATCGACCTATCGTATCGACCAAAAGACAAGTCGCCAGTAAAATTTACTGAAACGGGTATGTGTAGACAATTCCTAGCAAGACGTTTACAGCTGTCGAGGGCGAGACACTCATATAGGGTTTCGAAACGTATGCCTCGAGGAACACCCCAATAGCCTTCCATGGAATCGATCAAACTATACGTCAGCTAGGTGAAACACATAGGGCAACCCTAAAGCAAATGGCACGTGTTACGGAAATACCATAAAAGCTACATGGGCAGAATTATGGAGCATTTCAAATGCCCTAAATGCTATCAGAGATTCCAAAGTGTCTTCAAATTACGTCCGCATTATTTTTACAGCCCACCAACGTTTTTACAGATTTACACATGTTGACAACCTGAGTAAATTTTAGAAGACCTCACGTTTGTATGGGTTGACTCGGTGGCTCTGATCATTAATAGTTATTTGGCTTTGTCCGCCCTCTCCGCTTAACGCCTGACCTGTGTTGTTAAACAAATCACATTTTCGTGTGTAGTTCCGACGGGCAATGTTTCTCAATGCCTTATTGCCGTATTTTAAACTGCACAACTCGAGGTTCCATGGTCCAGGGCAACATTTGCATTTTGACAACTGCAATCTTATACGACACACAGACACAATACAGCCGGCTATCCTTCTGGAATAGACGTATACACTGTATACTCACTTGCGAGATATCTATATAGACCTGTCTCCGTTTACACACACGTAAAAGATTTCAATGAACGAGAACTGACAGTCGAAATTCCCTCTTCTGAAATATTCATATGATTATTTGACGCTTCGGTTCCCATTTGCCAAACGATTTTAAAATTTGATAATCACAACTGAAGACGCATACCAATGCCAATTGCAGGCCATTCCTTCCGACCTCCCTGGATCACCATGACGCTGCGTGTATGTCATCGATGACGAAAAGGACACTGGGATAGCAGACTATGTTCTCCATCGTTCAAATATTCAAACAACGATATTTCAATCACGCTCCCGCGTGTTTGGCTTCATTTGAGAGTTCGCGACAAAAATGAAATCTCATATACCGGTTTGACACGATTTATGACAGAGATAAACGTTTGCCGATGCATTCCAATTCAACTTTTGACATATTTTGCCATGGGAGGTACGAGAAACTTTACTGATAAGTTTAAGGTCCACCCCGGTGTGAAATTGTTCGAAGGGTATAATTTAAAGCCGTTTTTGAAAACAAGTAATAGTTGCAAATATTTCAAAGGAATCGATGTCAGGTTAGACAGCGTTTGACAATGTCTGGCGATTCGGAACAGTTTAAACACACGGCATAGCCGTCGCAGTTACGCGCACTTATATCAAATGACATGGCCTCTCGGGAGGCGCTCCGGTCACCGACTCAGTTGTTTGCACAGCGCCCCGCCGAACGAAATTCCCCTAACCTTTACAGTTTTTTTCAGATCACGTTCGAATCCAAACAAGAGCTTACGAGCATGTGAGAAGCGAAGAACGGCAGTTTATTTTCGTTCCAAATAAAAAAAGCGATGTCAGGGGAGGTGTGCATCGACGCCGGCTCGGCTCATCAGTTATGAAAGATGGCACCATCAGCATCGTCCAGTGACATCCCACCGGTGATTTTTACATCCTAGGTGTTGTGTCCCGTGGCAATGGATCTGCGTAAAACGATTAGCCCGCCAAGCACAGATTTTATCTTTTTGATATTAAAACATCAAGCGATGGCTGTGCCTATCTGTAGAAATAATTGGTCGAATCCGGTAACATTTCACTTAGCGTTCGAGTTTGCTCTAATCAGTGTAACGCCGTATGAAGGCTTAAGCCCTGAAATTTAGACATCATTCCGCAACTGTTCATCTATTAAAGTTAGACAAGATAATGGAAATTAATTCATTTCTCATCCGTCAGCTTTAGCAGATATAGATTTTTCTTGGTGTAATGATCGAGTAAAGTTCGATAGTTGTGTAAGTGTGTCATGGTCGTCAGTAATTTAAGTAATAAAACTGTCTGCAGAAATGTTATGATACATCAATGGCTGATATAAGTAAATGGAAACGCGATAAAGTTCATTTTTATGGAAAAGTGTAATAATACTAGGTAAGTTTTAATGTGTCTAGTAGAACATGTCACAACTGGAAACGAAACAGGGAGACACAGAACGTCTGAGCCGAACACTGCAGTGTAAAGGACGTATTCTCCGCGTGGTACTCTATAACACACATTGTTCAAACTGCATCTTTGCTCGTGATTCAGTTTCGAAATCGTTTTTCCAGGTCATCGGTGCCTACATTCAAATCACGTGCCTATAGGCTATTTTGTGTTTTAAAACGGCTTGCTGTGTGACTATTATTTGACCGAGATTATATGTCTATTTACGCGCATTTCATGACCGGTTATGTAATTGTGTGACGAATAATATTTCAGAAAGTCAGAAAAGAAAGTTCCTGATGGGGACAATATCAGTATTTGTTTTAAACATTTGCATTATACTGTGCTCTGTAAAACAAATACATATTCGTATTCTTACTCCTAAAGTATATAGATATACTAGGTATTGGCCTTGCAAACACAACCCATTGATCGTGTACAATATTACATGTTACTGCTAGCAAATGAATACTAAACCGGACAAAAATTCAGCTTCCGAAGACAACATTCGACACAGGCTGTCACGATATTGCTAGGTCGAACACACTGCATTTGGACATGGTCTTTACAGAGCGGAACAAAAGAGAGTGTTTTATAGAAAGTAAAGTGGAAAATGCAGCGTAGGTAACAGGACTTGGAGCTTCAAATCTTAGTTGTACTACTATTGAGAAACAGAGTTGCAACACACGCTCCATATTGCTGCTAGTCTACGCAGATGTTAGATGTACAACCAGTAATACCATATGACCTTGCTGAGGGTCAAAAGTGAGCATTTATTGAAAGGGTCGTAGGAAATTACATTTTCGTCACTAGGCACGCGTAACGTTCAATCTTGAACAATAAAGAGTTTCGGCAATTATCCGATTCAGGCATCCCCAAATCGCGTCAAATGTAGGTATAGGGTCTTCACATATCACGTTGAAATGCGAGAAAAGCAACTGATTGACTTTCAGTGGAGGATAGCAGTGTAGCACTAAGTATGGTTTGATTTTGCAGGCAGTAAGACTTTCTATTCAGCTCGTTAGTACAGCATTAATTGGTGTAGAAAACACTGATAATCAATGACGAATTCAAACGTGCTAAACCTCTTTCCAGGTGTAGCACTACGTACTGTCTCAAGCGGTTACTTTTTCCAGAGGTACTGTATTGTACTGTATCGTATTGTACAGCTCAATTATCCTTCGCTCGCGTATACAAAACGAATGTCACACCGAGTGTCACAAAATACTAAAGACAAATCTTTCGGTAACAGCAATTGTTACAAAAAACATTTGAGAATTTAAGAATCATAAATCGTTATCGAGAAATACAAAATTGATAAATATCAAGGTTAGGTGTTCGAACTCTGAAATGGTTTCGTCCAACGCCTCACGAGCTTCAACAACAGTATACACATCTGGCATTGCTACATAAACAGAGCTGGTATGCCTGTGTTGAAAAATAACAAAGCAAAGAATCTGAAAACTTCATGCGTCCCTTGTGCCCTACTCCAAAAATCATAGCTTGATATGTTTCAAATGACAAACCGGTTTCTCTTATTGTGATATTGATTGTGGACGTTTAGTTATGGAGGGCGCAATCCTTCAATATTCATTGAAGGAAATACCTATATTCTTTCAGCTTTTATTTGTGACATTAAAACTTGAGAGCATGCGCACATCAAATATTAGATACTTAACACAAATGACATACAGAAAAACAAGCTACAACCTTGCCTGTTGAACGTCCTCATACTAGTCGAATTCTCTTCCCTTGTAGGAAATTTAAGTAAAAAAGAGTTACATCTATTGTTGATGTATAATGTATACTTTCGATGGAATGACTGACAAGCAGTTATTTGGCAATGCATTTCTGGAAAGAAAAGCACACACATTAAATAGTAGACGTCATACATACCATACCTTTCAAGTCAACGATTGGGTTTGATCCTGCCCAGACTGTGCACGGTTCACAGACATCGCAATAGAAAGAATGTCGACGTGTGGCACCATTCCATTTGTGATAGGTACCAACCTGTCGTATCACGCCCTTTATTCCAGTACCTTGTACTTGCTTTGAAAATAAAGCCCGTGCAATCTAACGTTTGTTGCCCGGATAAAGTTATATTAGGACCATCATCCCAACATCATTTCTAATGTTAACACCGAGAAATACGTGGGAATAATCTAAAATCAGAGATATTTTTGGAAATAATTTTCCTAGTTCTTGACTATGTACATTGCTTTTTTTTCTGTTCTACAACTGACTGATAAACTAAAATTTTAAAGTGTGCGTACAAATATGTAGTGACAAACTAGCAGGCATGTAGGAATCTCCTCATCAGCTTTTTTTTTCTTTATTTCTCTCATTCAAGTTTTGCTGACTATTGAGGACAAATGGTGAAAACAAAGATATTAAAAAATTATAAAAGATAATCAAGATTTTAATACATTACCTATCCATTTGATCTAGAAATTTACGGGGAAAATTTATTCAGTGAAACTCTAAATAGTTATAACTGCTTATTCGCGACAGATGTTTAAACTGTAAAGTCGCTCACTATTATTCGGCACTAAAGATACTGTATAATTTCATGATTCATTGACTTCACGCCTTGCAACGGAACATTTGAAATTCACACTCTGATGTGTGCGGATGGTTTATAGCAAACAAGAGTTTCGCCAGCAGGTGATTTTAGGCCTACCTGTGCGTCTGTATTGCAGTAGCACAGAAAGTACTGAAGCTGTACGTATATAAGCATCTGCTTATCTACAGGTGTGAGTGCGCATGTGACCACGGGTTGCACTCACGTATCATGACTATGGCGTTGAAACAAATCCAATGATAAAAATTTACATAAAAATGTGCAATATGAGATTTACGACCAATATTGACGACGACAAAGTCGCGTCATCTTTGGCCACCGACATGCAATATAGGTATGGGAGGCACCGGGAATAGCCAACCCAGTTCCATACTGATTCTCTCAATGTCATTCTTATTGCGAACTGTGGCATGTAATGCGTACTAGTTTATAACTATACATGTATATTATTATGCACATTGGAAAGTTTTGTTTCGCTCATGCCTTAGTTTCAACTGCCCGATACATTTTTCTTCCCTTCTTGTAAATGTTAAAAAAGTTGTACGTTAATCTAATGAAAGTAACCATTCCAGACGTTCAAAGATGATAACATAATTTACATCCAGTCCTGTTGATCTTCGTGCATGAAATAATACACAATCTGACCTTTGGCAGAAAAAGCTGATGTTGGACGATTCGCTCAGCCTTTACCTTTTCATTACATCTATCTCGTCTGAAGTGAACAGACGCTCAGAGAAGGCAGCTGCAAGGTTTGTATATTGACGATTGAACAGTCGTCTCGGGTTGTCCACACTTGTTTTCGTTCGCAATGAATCCTAAGCTCTGCTTGTTTATTTTGCAAACACCGCCACACTCGTCGGGACGCAACAGTATTTGCTGTTCAATATTGTCGACAAACTCTGCGATATCTGCGCATGCGAATGTCTTGTTTTCCTTTGCCCCTAGGTCTTACGCATATATATTTAAAAGTCTATACAAATCACAAGTCATATAAACTTTAATGCCTAATTGCGACTCGACAACCTGTCAGTGGTAACACTCGGCACTTACGATACAAATAATGAATGATAGAAAGGTAAAGTAGCTTTGTACGAACCTCGCTGTTTACATGCCTGGCGTTTTTCAGTGTGAAACTATTTTTATTTGAAGATGATGATATCTCCGCTACTACCGACTTCATAAAGTAGAACAATCGGGTTATTGGAATCGTAATCGTCACTCCAAATATACCGAATGTACCTCGACGAATGCGCATATGTTTGAGTCGTAAAGAGAACAATTTATATTCTGATCAATTTGAGTTTTTTTTCTTGAGGGAATGTAAGCTAAGGAGTCGTGTATCCGCAGTTATTGTACTTCCTATTGCGTCACTGCAATTGCAATGCAATAAAGGGCAGAGCAGTCGGAAAGCGATTACGGTGTTTCAATCGATAGTTTGAAATCTACAATGCAACTTACAATGATTCTTAGAATTGTTTTGTGTCGTGTTAGCTTTCGTAAATAAAAAATGAATCAATGACATGTGTAAAGCTGGTTTGATGAGAAATTGAGTTTAATCCGGAAGCAGAAAGTAACAACACCATCCGATCGCCGTGTAACATCATCGACTAAGATGAGTAATTAATACTTCGGTGACATGGCCTCGACATATGTATGGCAGTGAGAATACAATCCCTGATGCAAGCTTATTGTTACGTGCAAAATTAGAATTTTTTGTAATGGATGTCTTCATTTATCCTTGTATTATCATGAAAGAGAACGTACTTACGGATAAACCCATTAATCGTCGGATTTTGTTTATTGATGGCAAAAAGTTGGCTCTGCTACGAGTCTCTTACACGATTGGAATTAATCAGGTATAATTGCCTAGTGAAGTGATGTCTGTTTCATCTGCAAATGTAAGCTCATCTGCTTTACTTTTTAAGTTATACACTTGTTTTAATGAGTAGGTTGTAATATTGCAACATTCAGCTACAGTGCACCGAACACTGTTGAGAAATTTGAAAAATATGAAGATCCAATTCTCCCAAATTAGTTCCAACTGCGCTCTCTTTTAACAGTAACACCGCCATCACCACCACAAACACCACCATCACCACCGCCACCACCACCACCAACAACAACAACAACAACAACAACAACAACAATAATGATAATAATAATGTCCCTCCTACAATTTTCTTCCTCTCTTCCTTACACAAGACTAAGCTAACTATAGTTTGTCCTATACATTTATACGACTTCCAGAAAAGTAAAATTCAGAGTCTAGCGCGAATTTGATCCTTTACGTCTGAAGTATATCACGTACATCGTCTCTTGAAATCTTATTTTAAGATTTTGCATACACGCCATAAAAATAGGTTGCAGGAGTCTCGTTATGAGGTTTACATATTTGTTTAAAATATGATATCATCGCAGAAATGGTTGTTGATGGATTTTGTAGCGGAAATGATTTCGGCATTTAATGGAACTGAGAACCGTAGGTTGACAGTAAATCGTTCTGTGCAGACACCGAAAAGATTAAATTATCTCGTGAGAGAAACGCACTTTATCGTTTTGTTCATTTCTATCCTCCGCTAGTTCTTCAGCGTTATAAACAAATATTTTAGCTCATCGTTTGTTATGCAAATTTACTTTCAAGTCATCGAGAGAGAGGTGATATTTTGGTGGCTAATACCAGAATGTGTATAGCCATGGAGGTAGCGCGAAACCACCGCAGTTTACTTAAAGGGAGGCCGTCGTCGGTACTGCGCGTGTGCGACTTTCGTGCATGATATCAAGATGCATCAAGTCAATATAGCTGCAACATTTAGATTTTACGATATTCATTGTTAACAAACATGTTTAACTTCATCAATCGCCAACGCACCGAATAGATACCGTTTTTACATCAGTCGTAGGGGTCCCTGGCAACCTTTGAGCGTAGTTCCGACGACTGCCTCCCTTTAACTGAACTAGCGAAATACTGTTTGTGGCAAGAGAAATTGGGAGCTCGGGATGTTAAAAATGGGAACCGATGTGCTATATTTTTCATGGAATTTTGTGTGTTACGTGCGACCGTACCCACATACGACAATTTAGGTTGATGTGCATGTTACAATTCTGTGATGAATTAGTTCTGCTGCTGAACTACCGAGAAGAGATCACAGCGGCTAGAGCGTCCTGTGCAAATCAGATTTGTGCCTGACGGTGTGTCTCGATCCCTGTGTCCACAGAGATTATTACACTGCTCAAATAGACAGGTCTTCTTAACTGTCCATCCGGTACCACAGGTGCGTGAACTAACAGTCAGCTCGGTAAAAAAAATAGCAGTCGCGCAGAATTTGACAAATTTTGTGACAAGCTAAAAATCTACATCGTATTTGAACACTGAATTTCAAAATTTGAGAATTCTTTCGCCAAATGTCCATGAGTGAGAGAGTATGCACACGAAGGGATATTTGATTTGGTCTTACTAACAAAAAAGCTTCTGTTAAATTGTGCAGGTGTAATAAATTCGGATTTTTGTTTCGTTTATATCACAAAGCCCTATGCAGTGCGCCACACGTAGCAAGCTGTGGCAGTGTACGCATGGCATTATTCTCTCAATGAGGTTTAGACCCAAGGACGGCTAGATTTACTGGTACGGGTAATTTGAAGAGTTAATGAATTCACCGAGGAGAAAGATTTCAATGATGGTGACACTGGACCCCAACAATATTTGACGAAGGCATCAATCATGTAATGGAGAGTAACCTTAAGGAATTGAAACTTAATTGCGTATATTTAGTGCCAGTTTGTTTTTTTAATGAACGCTACAATTACATACTTGCCGAACAGACGTGTACAGATGTGCCGCCATGCTGCATCCAGAAAAATGTTTGGCGGTCTACTAGGAGTGTAATGAAATTATTCACATAGATGCATTGAAGACTTAAGTTAGATTAATTGTATTAATGGTGTGATTTTTTCGCTCAGTATGACAACTTAATTATGCAAGTCATACAATTTCACCACACTGTACGTGATGGAATGGATGCATAAAGGAATAATTTCTGACATCCTTTTGTCCGCGATGTGAAAAAACACTCCTTTTTGTGTGCAGTAACAAAACAATTTGGTGGATAGGAGCCTTATTCAAAGTGTTCATCTTTGTGCATTTACAGGGCTAATTTTATCGGTGGCGAATGTCCAAACATCGAATGTATCACCATTCAAATGTGAGCAGGCACGGCATGTTATTCTGCCGATAGTGTGGTCAGTTTTGCAGAACGAGACATTCTTCGTTTGGATATTATAGGCCGACAAAGTCGCATCAAATGTCTTTTCCTCGGACGGTGCTCGTACCTCGTCCGAAGGCGCAACGTAGTTTAACTTCCATCAAGTAATGTCTGTCAAGTATCGCAATGTAAACCAACTAGTTTCATTTTTCGCTGATGTGATGACCATTTGAACTGGCCAACACACATAAACACACACACACACACCACACAATATATATATATATATATATATATATATATATATATATATATATATATATATATATATATACACTAACGTGCCAAGAAATTGTGATCCCTTCACTATGTATACAGCAAAGAAACGCGGCGACTGCATAGTTACCCATGCATACTAAAAGTGCAACGCTATACTAAAGTACTGTTTTCGTTTTGCTTTTCTGTCTTTGCAATAGGCAGGGTTTCAGTTTCTGAAAATTAGACGCACTCTGCCACTACAGAGAAAAGATCCTTTACGACTGGGTTCTGAACGTTTGATTTGACTGACTTCGACATTGACTGATAGTGACGCTTTCCCAGCTAGATGTTATCTCAACCGACAGTTATTGCCAGGGAGTGAGTGCCCCGGCAACAAATGGATGCCCGGGAAGATAGATATCAGATACGCCGCACCAGCATGTGGAACTAGGTGTCGGAAGAAGAGAGCTAATTGGCGGCAACTTGGTAATACACAGTGCGCCACACCAACTAACGATAGGTAATTTGTTTGAGTTGAAGTCCAAGGGAGATTAATTGGTCCCTTGAGAAATGAAGAGACCCAAGGCCCCGACCAGCGAAATACCCTACTTGAAACAATCAGTCAGGGTGTCGTGACGTGCGATTTCGAGTTCCACGATCAATCAATCAATCAATCAATCAAATGCCATCAGGGTTCTGCCGGGAGAATGAGTTCTGTTAAAAAGGGTATTGCGTTGCTTTTGTTATAGTTCGATCGATTGCGTGTGCAAAGTCTCGCCGTGTTTTGATGAATGGCAGTGATACTGTGGTCTTCAAATAAAGGCTGCAGAGGGTAAAACGTTTGTACATTTGATGAATCGATGATGAATAATTATTAAAGATATTTTGCTGTAAGGTGTGGGTGATATCTGATTATCTGTGGTTGCTTACTTTTCTAGCTGAAATAGAGGCGAACACCGTCTTACTGCTCGCTTCTACTGTCCATGGTTCCGAGTAATTTTAGACTACTTTGAAATTAACTACCAGAGAGCACACAGTACAATAAATTACCCACAATTCAGTTTAATTTGTACACACGACATCAAAATTTGGGTAACTTTTTCAGTACTGCCTGAAAGCAATAATATAAAACCTCTTGATACTTGATTAATTATATCTATTGAAAGTACGATTGGATATTTCAGTATAAATTTCAAAGAAACCATTAAATAACCGTAAATGTCACATTCTGCGGGTACTGCAAATGCCATACTTATAGGTAATAAGTTATGACAAACTGAAGGGGCCATTCTCTGAGGAAACTTAGCATGCAAATTTCTTTTGTCTTTCTGTTTGGAAAAAATCAATATCCTTTTGTTTCATAAAACAGGTGCAACTAGTCTCCCTACTTTTCATTACATTATTCTGTACGGCTGAAGTCACAATCAGTGGAAAATTTTACAATCAAGCATACTTTTCTAAATCATTTAAAATGGGAATTGAGAAGAATGGTGTCCTCAAAAGTACGATTTCAGAATTTAAAAAACTAGTCTGTGAATTTGTCAACACATGGGAGACACAGTAGATTTCATTGAGGAGTTTGTGTGTACAATTCATGATGAATTATGTAGAGCAGTCACCTCAGTACTGTTCCTTATCGCCAATATGTCAACCGCCGAATTTCAACTTTCTCGAATATCCTAGTAAATGAAAGGGTTGTCCAGCGGTGCGATGTTCAAGCCTTGCAGTGTGCTACTCGACTGTAACAGAGCGATTTCGTCACCGCTTTCAATATAAAACTCTGCGTCCAACAGAATACGAACAGTTTAACAGTCCATACAGGTTTATACGACGCCTCATTTGAATACTCTCCAGTGGCATCGTCGTTTACTGTTTGTAACTCACTAAGTTTCAGTGACATCATGTAAATTTTGTTTCATTTACGTGAAAATGTTGACGATAAGTATTGATTCGGTGCATTACATGTAACATCCTTTACTTTCAAATTGTATTGCATAAAGTGTGACACCTGTTGATTTACCCTCCCATGATGACAGGTGCAGCCAACGAACAATGTACTTTTAAAAAGGTCCTTACTATGATAAGATATATTGTGCATGACAAATAATGTGAACTGACTAATTTTAAGTCAAGAGGGTAATTAATTAGCTGTTCATAATTTACCCTCCCAAAGAAAATTTTTTGACTTACCCTCCCACACTCAAACTTCATTTTTACCCACTCCCCACTCATTTTTGCCTGTTTCCCATCCCCACTGTGAATTTTTGAAGCTCCCTTGCCCTGTGGCGAAAAAAAACTTGCCAATTTCCCCTGCCTGGAAACAATTCCCCTCAAAAAGTTTTTCGCCAAGCCCTGTCTCCAGGACAATCAACCGATATCTGCCCTGCCCTACAAACAAACCTAAAATTTGCTCCCCTACCACCTAAAAACATGTCCCCTGCCCTAGCAAAATTAAAATTTCCCTTGCCCTTAAAAATTGCTCCTGGAATAGCTTTTTCGATGAATAGCTCCGTTGGCTGCACCTGATGATGAGTCCTCCTCCTCTAAACCAATAACACCTCTCTCTCTCTCTCTCTCTCTCTCTCTCTCAGCGATAGATACCTAAATATCCGGCAACGCTGAATTCCTCCAGCCAGATCCAGTACAGGAAGTTTATTTGTCGACACAAGTGGGACCTCCGGATGCAAACGTGTCCGGTACGGAAAACTCCACACTGTCGTTTCTCATCAAATTGGAGACTGCTCAAGGGTTTGATAAATCATAACCTTGTACCAAGTTGACAAAGCCACAAGGTTAAGTGGCAGGAAATAATTAACAAGGCTTTTCAGCGAAAACAAACTCGACACGTGCTATTCATTTGTAAGGGCAGAATGTACTTAGTCTCGTGATATACCGCAGTGTGAATGGCGAACAAATGACGTATTAAATCGCCTATAAAGAGTATATTAACCATGTGCGACATTTATGTGCGATTAATAATGAGGTTTGTTTGTTCTGATGGGATACAACCAGGCCACTGGCGATTTTTTTGTGTGTATGAAAACAAATGACGAGCCGATTGCGAAGATTTCTGCAGGGCAGAAGTGAAGTAGAGGTGGGCGTCACTTGACAACAAGTGATCGTAGGCCACTTTTTCATGAATGCTTTATTTGCTGGAAATTCAGTCATGATGGCATGACATGAGTGTTACAACTATCCCCCTACACACTCTCGCAATAACGGAAGGTATTAAACTTTTTACACGGAATCTCATCGGGAATCAGTATTGTGCCAAGGTATTAGAAACGAATTTTCCTAAGCGTCGCAAACTGTTTTCTTACGCTCATAATGGGTCCATCCATTAGGGCAATGCAACAAAGAAATTGTGCGTGACTGTAAATCCGTGTCTGTTGCTCGTGACATCGCCACCTAAACATCCATCTGCCAGCGTTTGTGCAGCAAAGCAGAACCCTTGTATGGTGTCCATGTCATCAGGTGTGTCTAATTCCCTGCGCAGTGTCCAAGGACTACACTCATTCCGCGTCCGTGTAACCACAATTGCATTCTTATTTTTTCTATCTGACCATGCATAATTTACGAATAATTCCATTAAAGTTTAACTTTATGAGAGTTTTGCTCCCGGGGAAGGGAGAACTTTGGCGCCACTGGGTGTAAAATATGGCATTTTAACCTTGAACAGACCTGCAATATTGATATCTCGTCGGTAAAATTTGTAAGCCGCCTTGTTCAGATATTTGAACGATTATGAATGATCCTATTGTAATTATTGACGCCCCATAAATCACACAGCCTCGCTTTGACAGCCAGCCAATGGGCGTCAAAGCACAGACATCACAACCGAACATCAAACCATTTGTTGTCTGGGTTACGGGACACGTGTACCCTGGCCGCTTGGGGAGAAAGAAAAACAACTCACTTGACAAGCATATGAGAAATATAAATTCAAAACATAAATGTTCCTACACGGAATACGTTTCTATGAAATCCACTTCAAGTCTATAATATGCTAATCTCCTGAATCTCATTCGACGGGCCATGTAAGTTTACGAAAAAGATTTATATAAGGATTTGTTCAGTTAAAACCATGGAATATATCATGATGTACCAATGACGGCAGGGACCTTATCTTTAGTCGATGAACAATATATCTGAATCGAGTGACATTTTTGAGATAAAAAAGGAATCTGCGAACTACTTTAGTTACATCCTATTTGTTACTAAGAATATTCAATTTCCGCTCTCCATTTCAGACAGGATCGCATGTCTTCGTCTCAAGGCAATCACTGTGAATTGTAAGAAATTACTAAACTATTTGGGGTAAACAGTCGTTTGTTTTGTTTTGTTTTGTTTTGTTGTTGTTGTTTTTTCGGGGGGGGAACTACTTACGCCTACAAGTGAATATGAAAGAGGGTCTGAGTGTTCCATGAAGTTACCGACGCCTGTACCATACCAGATAAAATATTTACAACGAGAGCACAACATTATGGATGGTAAAATACTACTTTACCTCCCATCGATTGGAACTTTCACTTAATACCGAGAGAGACTAAAAGGTTAAACCCGGTCAGATTAATCTTCTTTGATTAATAATATATGCTAACTATGATCTCCAACTCCCCTTTTTGAAGAGTTGAAGCCTATTGACGCAATTCATACAACGATGCCGTTTGCCGGTCGAAATATTCAGCCACAACAAAAGGATGTGGTCTAATAACAACAATCTGCCAACTACGAGCATCAAAACAATTCTTAAAGACTAGGAAAAAAAATCGGCCTTACCCTTCGCCTGAAGAAGAAAGTGCTCCGTGCTGGCGGTGACCTCAACTTCAACTCGTTTTCATGTGGTGGTCAACGTCCTCAGGTTTGGTACGTGTGTAGTCAGGGGTATGTAATTCGGGCTGTGATGTCTTCACTTGAACAGCGCCCCCGGGGAGAAGAGACAAGAGGCTGAGTTGGCCTAACCAGATCGTGGCTCCCTCTAACTATGGCTATGGGATATTTCTCGCTCCATTTCCATATCATGCTAGGGTGCACATGTACAAAGTGTAACCGAGGCTACATCAACTCTTCCCCTAGTGGGCAGGACACAACCTTGACCGTTGAGGAGGAGGTGTCGTTGCGCCTCCACAAAAAAAAAAACTGTCAGAGGGCGAAGAGTTTAAGAGGAAACTAACAGATGATTGGTGTACATATTGATCTCGACGCGACGCTACAGTATTGATTGACATCATTCATTGCTCATATAATTACGTATCACATTTGGAAACAGAAGAGAACAAGACAAATCATCGTGAATCAGTGACAATCGACAAGACACACCTTTGATAGAAAGGCAAGATTTATTTTTGTTTTCCGCTGATTATACATCGGTCAAGTTCATATGACATTTCATAGAAATATTAACGGAAAGGTCGTACGTGTCAGATATCGATTTTGGAGGTCATCGATAGACTTGCCGCACCGACAGTGTTCTTGTGTTGAATAAATCACTGTCATCTGTGATGAATCCGATGTTCTCAGTGTCTCCAGCATTAGGGAACGTGATTACCATCACAAAGGAAAGTAGGGAGCCGTCATTATTTAGGGCCGGGAAGTCGGAGGAATTTCATCGGAAACTCTGAAATTTCGAGTAACCCCCCGCCCGCCTCGCAAACCATGATAAATTTGAGTAACCCCCCTCTCGAACACAGAAATTTTGACTGAAACCCCCCCCCCCCACTTAGAAAAGTGAAATATCAATAGATGTCTTTGTGAAATTTACAAAAATACAGCAATAGCAAATACCTTTCATATCCTGCTGTACCCTGCTATATCATTGTTATCTCATGACGGGTACAAAAGGTGAAACCAAAATTAAATAAAGTTACAACAAAATGTAGATATAAATGCTCATGCTATAACCAGTATCCAACCATAATTGGCCATTAGCTAACATTTTCCCTATTTGTCTAGAAGTTCATTTCGTTTCAGCCATGCGTTCTTCAGGATCAGTTCGTTCCTGTTCTTTCTTTTAGATTCCACAAGTTTCAAAACAGTTTTGATTATTTGGAAACGTTACATCTCCTTTCGTCGTGTTCATGCAAGACCACCTATATAATAGTATAGGACATCTCTGGATATGCATATTTAAACAATTCTTATTTGCAAACTCTGCATAAGTGACTATAAATCGTGCTCAGAGCACTAGATGAGGTCATCATCCATTTTGTTCCTCCCACTATAGTACCATAAACGCAAGTTTTTAACTGAGAGGGCGCTCGTCATTGAAAAGATGATGGTGATAGTTTATATGACATTCTCCCTTTGATTTACTGTATGCAAAATAAAAATGTGCTTCCAATCACGCGCTCCACTTTAAAGTAAGATTAATCAATCTGAGGATGTAATAAAAGCTGGTATGACTCTTTTCTCTGCAGTATGTGATTAAAGCCAGTTAAACAACATAGCCTCGATCCGTGCTTATCGTAACGCTGACACGAATTTGCAAAGACAGTTCGACTGTCACACCGGAGTACCAGTTTGTACGTTTAAGAATCATCTTTTGAACCTGAATACACCTATCAAAATATGTACCCAGTAGTTCATGTAATTTTAATTACTCCGTTGCAGTTTACCTGTCAATATTCACACGAAAGCATGTCAAAGTCCTAACATTTTGTCACTGACCTCTGACATCTCAGAATGTCATTTCAGTACCCCTTGTCACTGTCCTCATGTTGGGCTTTGATGGGGACTCTGCGCCTTTGTAAAATACCCCTAAGTACTTGTTCCAATACTTTTATTTGCTGAAGAGATATTGCCTGATAGTAAAAAAAATTAATTACAATTAGACTTTCAGCATCTACCCGCCCACTAAGAATCGTTTTCCAATGTTCACTAGCGCCCTCTTTACCCGAATAGCAAAAGTTTGTCTGAATCCCGCCAATGTTGAGGTACAGGGTATAAGTTGCAAACAATACATTGGTCTAGAAGTGACGACAAGTCAATATCATGTATTTAAACAGCTATATTAATAAAAGCCTTGTATAACTTTTATACCTTTCTGGTACGTTCGTCGTTGATTTTGTCAAAATAATCTGGTGATAATCTTGTGACAGCGTCCACAGATTAGCAATTTACCATTGCTTGCTTTGGAGCATTAGGCAATCGAACGCATCTGAGATAATAGACGCAACACAGTGACAAAACTTTGCGTAAGATTGTCAAGGGACAAATACGTGACACAGCGAAGGAGAAAAAGAAATCGTTACAAAACCAGTGCTAACATAAAAGTAAGACACCATATGTTGGCAGTATAAATCTTTGTTGGCAATGCATATCAAACGTATTTAAAATAAAATAAACCATAGCAAGCAGAACCCTGTGCTGAGACCAAGACACCCCTTCCCCCGCCCCTTCCCCTGGGTATGGACATTCTGCAACCCCTATGAAATACCACAACGTCATAGCGAGTGTAAAGTTATAGCACGGTCCCTCCACAAAGGCACACACGTGACATATGTAAGTCTGCTATGATAAAAGATGACCAATACATGACATTTGTTTATCATAACTTCTTGATTAATGAATTGTTCGCAATGCCCTTGTGGTTGAGGTCAAAGGGGTGATGAAATTATTCAACCAGTCTTTTAGAGGCTCACTTCGGTCCTGGACCTAATAGTGAGTTATTCCAAGAGATCGGGTTCACTCCTGTCCCTGGCATTTAAATGCACTAGGAGCTTCCTCATTTGCCACAAACCTTCTCAACGACGAGTTGAAAAATACAGAAATCTTAACAATCCCAATACCGACCTGTGGGAGACGTAAAAATGTTCAGGTTATCTTATATATTGAAGATGTATATTGGACAGCGACCGACGTTTTCTGAAAAAAAGTCTGAAATTCGCACGTTTCTTGCAAACCTATCTTACACCATAGGCAGTAGAGAGGGTACTGTCAATGCTGAATCAAGTAAAAGTGGCCACGGGTGTAGCTTTATATCCAGATACAACGTGCATGTTACTTGCAAATATTATCGTGCCAACTCTAATCTCTCTGCGAAAGTCGAACACATTCACACATTGTCTTCAAGTTGGCGCTAATAGCTAGGTCTTATCACAGAGGTAAAAGCTCCATGGTCTTATCGATGAAAAGATCGTTTCAAACGCCCTTCTCAGCTCTCAGAACCTCAAAAGTCAGACTTTGCAAACGCTACCTGCCCCATAGCTTGAGCGCCGATGTCTGCATTTAAAAAGACTTTACGCTTTTACAATCATACATAGAGCACTTTTTCATAGAAAAAAGTGTATTATGTGTTGGGTTTGTATAGCTTCCTATGCTGCAAAACATTTAAAAAGGAAAACTACAGAAGCAAGTGGAGGTAGTACTCCTTAAATGAATAAACTAGGGGCCGAAAAGGCTTTGGTCCCCCTTTAGCGCACAACAGATCATTTTTAGAATAGTAAAATACGATAGTGAAATAAAGAAACAGATTTTTATTACTTTTAACTTGCCGAATACACAATAGAAAATAAATTTTGGTATGTCAGAAATGCTAAGATTACCTGTTCCATACTATCCTTTTTGACAGAGGAACTGACAGTGACCGAGGACATTTGTGTTGCAACATATACCCTAGAGAAACACCACAGTTTATGGTCTATAATTTCAATTATTTTTCAGTCACACCGTAGACTTACTGTACTTATAATCACCCACTTCCGATAGAAATCTTGGTTGAAATTGTGGCAGATGCATCGGTTGAGGGCGATCTGTTATGAATAGACTTTCTCTGTCACAGTGCTATAAGGCAACTAGGATCTCTTGCAACGAATCATATCTATAATCAGTCATTTCATCGACACTTCAGGGAAAAATGAAGACATACCACTTTAGTGGATAGTGTTTTTGCCCAAACTTTGCTCGAAGCGCATAACTCGAATTTGCATAGATTGTGCCTAGCAACTCGAATTTGCATAGATTGTGCCTAGCAACTCGAATTTGCATAGATTGTGCCTAGCAACGTGCTGAAACAACCAAAAACTTTTGAATTAATTCCGAGATGTATAGTAGTCATTTGTTTCATTTATTGGTTGTGTTCCAATATGCGCTTGGAGTCGTTTTTATGCTGTTAAAGTTACTGTTAGGTCACACATGGCTGTTCATCAGTCAAATCAATAAAGGGATTCTTTTAATATTAGATTCACCGTTGCAAAAAATATTTAAACTCCTAACGTGGCGATAATGATAGTTGGGTTTACTGATAAGAGTTCGTACAGTGCTGGTGTATGCTTTTCACTTCTACTCCCTACTATGCCGTTAAAATACTACTCGGCAGCCAGCCGACTGTTCGTGCAAAATGTGATAGTACCTGTAACTCGTAATGATTTGTCAATACTTTTGTTTTTTGTTTTTGCATGGCAGTGGGAAGTTTTGTTCTGCTCCCTAAAACATGTTGAAACATGCATCCACACTTCGGCCTATCAACACAGTGTGCATACAACCTGTAAAGTGCACTGTTATTTGTATGTAGTCCAGACTGGAATTCTCTTGTCAACTATAACAAAATGCAGTTTACACATGTACAGGCTGAGTTAACGAACTTTGGTGTATGGAAACATGCTTTTTGGAGTAGAACAAGACACTTTAGCTAAATGGCCCCGTAACAGCAAAGGTATTTTGATCAATGAGTATAATTCATTCAACTTGTTTTTTACTATACGAGCTCTACTCAAGCAAACTGCACGACATAATACACTCGGCTTCGTCTCATTACGTCGTGCATGGTTTGCTTTCGTCCATGATGGAGAGGGTATATTATCGCTTCATTATCAACCATGCAACGAAATGGAAGTGCCACAATGCACGTACGCAATACTACATTTATGCCATGTCCTGGCCGCTATCACGCACATATACAATGCATAACTTTGTATAGCTGGTGGTCTCTTTTTAGATAAGTTTTTATGGAAGGCTTGCAATCTAACATGTCCACCGAAAGGCGATTTTTTTTTCGACTAAAACCAAGCAATTGCAAGGGATTATCCGAGAGCAATCATTTCATTGCCAGTTTAACCTCACTTAAGGGGGTTTTAGATTTGAAACCAGAAATAATAACGTTAAAAACCCACGAGCTGTAACTCTGCGAAATTTGTCCAACCTCCATTTTCCTCAGATATTCATTGCAATCTGCAAATTGAACGATATAGTCATTAACTTTGCCTCAATAACGTTTGCTTATAGCAGAATAGGGAAGAAAGTTAACACATTTTTGTTCATTTTATATTTCCCGCCATTTTCAAAATATTGCCATGTTATGTGAAAAACAGGGATTTTTTTTGTCAAAGTGGAGTGAATCCCTTTCCCGTCCTTTCTGTGGGTTACACCATGTTGTATTTGTAAAGATTCAAATGTGTACATGCACAATTTACGCTGTTTATCATGTAGTTGTATGGAGCTGGCCATATTTGGGTGCGGCACCCGTTTATTATTTGTGTTGCTGAAACCTCCCCATGCTTTCATACTCAGTGGATAATTATACTTGAGTAAACATCTCTGAGTAAGAATATTTGTATGAACTGTTGTAATCTAAATGTAAAATCATGAAAATAATGCCAAAAGCTGCAGCTCATGTGCCTTTAATAAACGATTGGAGATACAACACATACGCGATATGCTAATCACCGCATCAGTGTGACGGTGCGATAATTTCGTTTCTCATCCTCTTGATGTGCAAGACAAGATCCTTGCGGCTAATGACCTTGACATTACTTCTGTCAAAGCAGTCTGACACTGAGACACAGCGAACGGCATGTGAAAATTCGATTGATATTTATTTATATTATATCATACATAAATTGATACGGTAAATAACATGGATTCATTTTTTGCAAATGGTCGGAGCTTTCATGATCTCCTAGTATGCATATATGAAGTCATCAAACTTAAGTATACTATTTATCAATAGAATTATTCACTAGATTCCTAATTCAAGTTTGACAACAGTCTGATGAGTGTTGTTATTGCTATTGGTAAATATTCCTCGGGGAAAGTCACTTTATGTGACCTTTGACACATGACATGTGTTGGTCATCATTGACTAAAATTGTCCCCGATAAGGACGTTAGTTACATGTCTTTGTTAATCGTTGCATATTGTCAATGTATGCGCTTTCATTCCAATTTCCAATGAAATCTGTAAGAGTTATCGTCTTCTGGCCGTAGAGGACGCTCTAGCACGGCTGACATGTATTCCCAGGCTGTAGAAACTATGAATGAAATCACGGATGGGGTTATTGGGCAGAACAATGCAGGAGACAGTTTTCTAGCAAGCCCTCAACGTATTTTCTGTGGTAATCTTGTAGCTGTCCACCAATTTGCTTGAATGTTTGCAAGAAATCGCAGCAAGTTCACAAAGAAAAGTGGGTGACATTGCGCGCGTATCTCAATTCTGTAAGCACCATGTCCTCAGGTGACGCTCACGGGATTGCTGGCTATGACAACGTCGCCGCCATTCAAATCCCATCACCTTTTAAGACAGTGAGTTTCATCGATTTCCAGCTGGTTTGTTAATCCAGCCATTTCGGGACTCAAATACAACAAGGCATCCTTGGGCGTCTGATTTGTATCATCGTTTTCATTAGCACCGTCGCCTATCTTGTCTCCTATTATATGTCGGTCTTTCTCGGCTTCGTCCCTTAAAGGGGTCTCCGCTATCGCCTCATCGACAAGCACGCCCCCGGGGGTGTAGGTGTAAGGATCTCCGACAGTTAGAAACATCCTGGTCGGCTTGCACTCCGCGTTATCTCCAGACTCCTCGCTCGCATCCCCGCTGGTGGTGGCACTTGCGTTATCGTCGTCTGCATCGCTGCTGAGTTGTGAATTGCTCCTCCGGAACGAGGCTGTGTTGATAGTTGGCGCAGAGTGGCATACGCGTATTGTCGGTGCACCAGGGTATCCATTGGTTGTGGGCTTGAGAGAGAGAGAGAGAGAGAGAGAGAGAGAGAGAGAGAGAGAGAGAGAGAGAGAGAGAGAGAGAGAGAGAGATTGCTATGAATACGAATAAACTACTACTTGTGCGTTTATACAATGCATTATGTAAGTGCATCATGGTAACAAGAAATTGTCTTATTTCTCTTTTATGTTAGCAAAAAGAAAGTGTAAAATTTACATTTGTGCGTATTTGAAATAAACATTTGATTTCATATTCAGTACAATTGCAACTTACACTCATTGACAATAGAAGTTTCCAATCATTTGTTTACATTTAACACCGTGAAATCGTTAAAAACGACTTTCTTCATCAACTTTTTGAAAGTGAAGGGTATACAAGTTTGTAAGAATCTTGTAGCTTAGTTCATCATGATCAGAAGAGCGTGATGTGCTAATTTGACATCACACAGTAGTGTTACAGTAGTTTACACATTTATATCTTAATATCTCTTTCTCGTAACTACGAGTATTTGCAGGAACATTAGGCGTCTAAAATCCCCAACATTTTCAGGCTGACCAAATTTTCTCTCTTAAATAGAAATATTGAAATGTTGTCAAATTTCTGTCTTTGATCGTCGCATGTTTTAGGTTTGGTATACCAAACATTCCATATTATGTTAAACGCCGTGCTGATATTCGATGAGTTAGACACCTTAAAACGTAATAGTAGGAAGGATTTGACAAAATCGCTGGCCGACTATCCCGGGTCTAGTAAGTTTTCAGAAGCACTATTAAATTTTTCTGTAGGTAGTCAGACGGGATGGTAATTTATCGATAGGTATATTTTGAATGAAACAACCAACAAAGGCGATCTTCTGATATTCAGCGTTGTTCCTGAGCGCTATCATTGAAACCCAACCGTGCCGATTTTTCTAGGCGTATTATATTGACGACTTTGACTTTAGTCGCTCTTGGAGGGGCGCATAATTTGATGTCCAGTCATCGTTAAATGTAAGTATTCATGTAGGTTTTTGCCATCGCTCTTTCACGGCTTATTTTTTAATCATGGTTGGTTTCCTGTCAAGAATATGAAGTCGTACAGTTGAAGAAGTGCATTGCGATTGTATGATGCTAACTTCTGGGTTGTGACTTTTGACAGGATTGGACATGGTACGAGAATTCGATGCTGTTGGAAGTTTGTCACAAACTATAAATTAGATTAATTCAAGGTATATGGCAGTGCTATTTAAATGATTGATCCACTAGGCAGTAGGATATACTTCTAAGGCAGGTTTAGGGTACCACAATCTTTGAAATGATATATCTTACAAGAGAGTATATGGTACCACAATATACGTAGTCAATGGTGGTACCCTGTTACCTTATATAGGTCCAGCATTCACAATGTTTAAAATCAATGGGTACCCTATATTTACCTTATAGGTCGGTATTCACAATTTGTACAAAATCAATTGTGGTACTCTTTACGTTATAGGTACGTTAAAGGTACCACATTGGTGGTACCCTTCCGTAGGTCTTTGGTACCACATTGTGTTGCTTTTGTATTATTGAATGCAGAAACAACCACGGAATTGCATTTCTAATCAACGATAGAGGGCGCTGTTGTACAAGTAATTTCCTATTAGTTTGCTATAACCTGCTGCAGTGAACCGAGTGCTAGGTGTATTTATGTATACATCTGTGCTAACAGAACGGTTCTCGCAAATACACACACTTATAAATTAAAACGCCAGACAACTCGTTATGAGAACAAAATTTACTTGAATACAAATTGATGAAACAATGAAATGAGTTATTCATTCACACGTTTTGTGGAATTCGAATGATTAACTACTTTTCAATCTTAAATTTTCGAACAACTGAAGTTCATTTCCCGCAGAATATGAAGCTGTTGTACATGATGCATGACATGTTATGTACATAATAGAGTTTGTATCTATCTCATATGAATGGTAGATTCTAATATTACTTCACTTAAAACCCCTGTCAAAGCCTAAGCAAAGACAAGAAAGTGTCAGGTCTTTCAAGAGTGCTTTGACTAGCAGTAGTAACATGCACCATACGCTCCCAAACGACTGTTGTAGTCACCGTAAGATCTACAGTGTTCAAATACATGTACTGCGTGTAAGGCAACTTATGAGTGGCGCAATAACGCAACAACAACAACAGCAACTATACTGCAGGTTCTGTATATTTCTTTCGGCTCAATATAAAATATGATAAGTCTCTTCGCCTTTTGGTTTCTTGTTCACCGTGGCATGAAGATTCGACAGTCAACGCCCAGCTATTCTTCCATTTTCTTCAGATATTGCGCTGTACATTGATTTCATGGACCAATCAATTTTACCTCCAGTAAGTACCAAAAGTATGGGTTGTCATCAAGTGCACATGGATACAACCTTTTGCTCATTCGTTGTCATCTCAATGATGGCGAGATTGTTGACATTTTCAGTGTCAGTGCACCATGAATGAAAGCAATGTGCGTTGTCTGAGTCCGAAAAAAACCACTTGTGACAGAATAAAATGTACGTCAGGTGGGGCTATAATTAATCTTCGGTAATCAAATTCAAAATTAACTGGGCATTTGCCTTGAGTTTTAAATATCCCTGCATGATTCCGAAAGAAGAAATGCAAATCAAATATAAGTTTAATAACTACAGAATATATACATACATTATTTTAGAACCTCTATGGTGAGAAACAGTCTACAAAACACTGCCATGTAAACGTTTATAAAACCGCAGTCTCTCCAAACTACATGTATGATAAATTAAAAAGACATAATTTTAGGTTTCTCCTCATTGTGCTATTTCATACCTTGTGTTTCCTAATTAAGGGGGAAAAGTGTGACTGAAAAATGGCCAAAAAATGTCGATATATTGTCACATGGAAAGATCTCGCACACATGAGGGTGTTACCTCCGGCAGGGAGGGGAAAGACGGCTGCCAGGGTCACACCTCAGCAGAAGGCTAACCAGTGAGTTAGTTCCAAGAGATCGTTCAAGCCTCAGAAACAGGTTGTCAGAACGCAAATGGGATACGCCAGACTATCGCACAAATTCTTTCCATTGCGCGACTGCATTAGAGTCTGAACGTGAACAAGTACACTCAGTATTCATTTTGTTTTACATTTAACCGACCAGGGTAAAACGCCGTAAGAAATTTTCAATCTCCATATATTAAATGCGTCTACGCTTGGGAAATAAAAAAAAACCCAGAGAACAAATTAACGCGTAAAAACGTTGAGGATTAAGTGAAATTCTGAAATTTTGGCCGTACTTTCTTGTGCAGCGTTCAACACAACTTTGCATCTGTATAGACAATTACTAGTCACATATTTAGACGTGACCTCCACACACTACGTAATTAACACCAAATATATTAACATCTTGAAAAAACACTTTCACAACGTTTCGCCTCATATTAAGAACAGATCGCGTTTATTCTTTTCGAAAATATGACTTCAAAGGAAACCAAATGTTGTAAACGAGATCACCGCGCAGTCACCTCTCCGCTAGATAGTATAATCTATAAACGTCGCATTTTTTGTGAAAAACATTACACGGCGAACTTCAAATAAAAAAATCATCGCCAACTCTAAGGAAAGGTATACAGTATTTTATAAAATCTTAATCAAAATGTCGATAGAGACTTGCCAATTTGCAGCATGAGTAATTTTTCATAAAGTTCTGTAATTGCGCATCATTTTTAAGGTCGTTGACGATTGCTAGATGGTCATATTCATTTTCTGATTTACTCATTGGCGATTAGTTTATTGTAGGGGTAGAGCTATAAATACACAACCTTGTCCTCTCGACCACCCCTTAAATGTAGTAGTCCATCCCTTCATACTAAACTGAAATGCCGGGAGTTGTGTCATCAAAGTTATCTCGTTATTTTAATTTCCCCCATTCAGTTGGATTTTCATCGTATGCTGAACGCGACTGTAGAATCAGCTGTGCAAGGCACTTACTTCTATTTTCACCTCTCCCTCCGGGTGTACTGACGGCGGTTCAGGAGTAGCTGACGTCACTGTAATGGAGGGCGTATTGATTCCCCCAAAATGTCTGCCGGCAACAATGCAGTTCGGTTCACTGATGGAATTTTGCCTGCTGCTGCGTTTACTGGACCATGGATAATTTCTTCGGGCACTCCTACCTGACGTTGTGTCCCAATTCTGCTGAAAAATTGGGAAATTCCGACAAGATAGAGGAATTCAGTATTTATAAATAATTGCAGGGGCAACTTTAAACTATAGGACAAGTAAACACAGAAGACAAGAAGATGGGCCTAACATTGGGAATTCTCGAAGGAGTTGTCAGATTAAGGAAACCAATTCTATCAATATTTGAGTCGTCAGGCCTATAGGATGCCAACCATTAAATGATTCTAAAATATTCTATAATGATTTGCGGCCCGTCCACTAAATGGAAAGTATATCCAAAACATAGCTTTCAGCAAGAATGGGCGTCTGACGAGGACGTTCCCGAATATAGTAGAAATTACTTGAGCCGTCGTATTGTTAAAATTATATATTGCAAAAATAAACCCTGTCTTATGTGAACCTTCATGTAATTATGTGCTAGCGTGTACACGTATGCCTACGAGTGGGCCCTCACATCAGAAACTGTTTGCATGTTTTTCAAGTTGCATGGATATGACAAACAAATTGACAAAAACGTGGTAAGTCATGTGCAGTCTTCAGTTGTTTTCAAACACATCGTTTTGTTGAATCACAAACCATCATTAGGTTCGCTATTTTTAGATTGGAGGCGAAACTGAATCAGTGTTGGCGTCATTCCACCACCCACTCTATCAAATTAACATTATTAGTTATTCGTTCAGCTTATCCACCGAGAAGACTCATTAGCATGCAGAAGTCCAACTTCACCGCCCAGCTCTTGTATCCCCGGAGGCACTAAGAACGACAATCTTCTCGTTCAGCGACCGACCTCCATGGATTTCAAGTGTACCCAACGTCGCCAGAGAATGACTTTGTCGATGTACAGGTTACAACCCGTGAGTTCAGTAGACTAATCGATGTGACCTGTTTGTACAAACAATTCATCTCCTCTATATTGTCATGTTTCTGACCCTTTCTGATAGAATTATTGCAAACTAAAGCTTCACTGGTCATAATCGGTGATGTATATCCAGTATTTTCGCCCTCTTTAAAATCACAGTTCTTGTTCTACTCGATAGATCTTGTCTCTTATTCAACTTGTCAATCAACCTGTAGGCGTGTACTCAGGTTTTCTGAAGTTGTTGACAAGGGCACTTTGGGCCGGACTAGAAATAATTTGTCAATAATTAAATAGCATCTAGAATAGAATATCGCTTTCAGTGCGTCGCGTTTGTGAGGAAAGTTCTTTAAAATTCCTACGTACTTTCGGGGGAGAAGAAGAAGAAGAAGAAGAAACTTTTAACCATTTCTTTACCAAAGCAAGAATTAAAATCACGGGTTACTGTGCAAAGTTTCATAATAGAGAAACAAATTACCGAACATTTACCGATATTTGAAATTCAAAATGGTCGCCATCCCTGTTTAACTCTATGGGGAAGATAAAATGTTCGATCAATTCCTCACTCCAAGAGCTTTAAAATTAGCCTCTAACAAGCGGTAGATCACAACAGTGTTGAAAAATAGTCTGAATATCTGTCCCTGAGGCGCATTCTAACTTAATGTGAGGTGCGCGAAGCCATCAAACATCATGCTGAACAAAAAGTCATTGAATACAGAAAACGTATATAACCTGCGAGAAGTGTAAAATGTTTATTTGATGAGCTTGACATAATTTTCACTCTGAACTCAGCCTGCGACCCTATTAGACACGTTACCATGACAACGCAGTCTTTATTTACCTGGACACTTTGTGAGATAGGTGCAAGGGAACAATACAGATTGTGAACGTATTTTTGAAAAAGATTCAGCCCAACTGGCAGATTTTGAGCCACTATCGCGTATAGTGTTGAGGTGACATCGTATACTGGTATCATCGTTCGATCTACATGCTGATAATAAATCCACCATTGACCTCTATCACAGCAACTTCTGGAAGAACAGCCCGTCAACTTAGAGTCGGTGACGTCATGATTCAAGCCGTGGAATTCACTCCCATGTTATGGCGGCTTTCCAGTTGACAACTGGGGCTATTTCTCCCGACCTCAAGATGTAACTCATAGAAAACCGCCGACTCAGTAATTCAAAGTTGTGCGATGGGAATACTACCCTCCTTGCCTGGTTACTATGACAACGGGAGAAGCTTGAGCGTTTAACATTTATTCTATTGAAAATCGCAATATACTTTGTGGATCCGGACCCGTAATTAAATCACTCCTGCCAAACGAAACGATTGCTGTGTGTACGCAGAGACAAGAAAGGTAAAGGGAATGTGATAAACAGCAGTTGTTTGTATTGTTCATTCCTTCCCTGGTACACCTGATGTGGTGCTTCCCGGGACCTCAGAGGTTAACGCAATATGTCGAATATAGTTCCCTAACATAAATTATGATAACATCTAAATAAAAATCGTTCTGCAAAATAACTTGTCTGACGTCCCCTCCATCCACTCGAAAGATTTGATTTCAAGCAAACATTCTTTCTGACCCATTTCTGTCGATCTTTTATCGATCAATCTGTCTGTCTGTCCATCCATCTATCTATCTATCTTCAATCTGATCCCGAGTTCGTTTCATCTACAATCTCTGTCATCTTTGTGGCGCGCCCTCTACAGGGTCTTGTGACCGAGTGCTGCGCACCCTGATCTGTACCTACGTAGGTCAAGAAGAGAATCGGTACGGCGTCCTTACCCTAACATTTGAGCTGCCAATGCACTGCCTACCCTATTTCTGGCAGAGAATGCCGACATGATAATTAAAATAGAGTTACAAAACAGTGAGTGTAAGTGTTGTATGGATTTCAGAGCAGAGGGTATCCCGAACATATTAAAGCTTACATTTCCAAGAAACAAGGACGAAACTGATGACAACAGTGACCAAACATGACGTCATTGGTGATTGACATTAATGCACCAGGACAAATTGTTAGAACTGTTTAATGGTTCCAACAAATGTTCTTTGCAACCTGTTCATATATCAAAGTGTTCGCTCTTTGTGTGTACGAAGACACGAACGTGAGATAATGGCAATGGCAACTGCCCTGACGCTGTAGATCAAATATTAATTGATGCAGTAACTGTACTTGGAATGATATACGAGTTTAATTTTTTCCCTGACAGACATTCTATTATAAAAAGTAAATTTATCGTAAAATTTTGTAGTAAAATCGGAACTCCAACAATAGTGATGACACATAAAAAGATTGATGGCCCACTGTGAATGGTATTGGTGGGGAATAGTTTAGCTTTTGTTATCTTATTGCCAGCGCCGTTACTCTGAGCCTAGCCTCAGTGACGTATTTTACTGTGTTTTCCATTCACGCCAGCGGGAAGTACGGCAGACATTAGGTGTTTAGTTGGAGCAAATAAGGAAAGGTGAGCTGCCGTTTCTGACAGTTCCAAGGGCATCATGGGAAATGCCTGACCTAATGTGGTATCCGCAAACAAGGAAATCCACACAGAACGAAATTTTCAATTTTTTAAAAATCTAATGGCAAAATCAGATTCCACGGTGTTTTAGCTGCCGCTGGTAGTTTTATTTGAATTCCCTTGTTTATAGGTAACAGCTCAATGGTCGCGGCAAGCTGTGTTTGGAACTAGGAATCTCCCGAAATTGTTAGATAGAAAAACAACACCTATGTAAGAGACGCTTTTTAGAGAACATGGAGGTTTCTGTTTCTATTCACCACAAAATCTTTTTAAAGTATCACGGGACCATTAAAAACACATGAAACAATCTAGTGCCCATCGTCCTGTTCCAGTCACAGGAACACGACGTCTTTTGAAATCACTTGTCTGTAATTTTAATGTTGAAACATGCATTTTATTAAAATCTGTGCAAACGGAAATCGTGCAGGCAGCTATTGAGACATACAGTGAACAGTGCCCCGTGCACGGCTGTGGCCGCGCAGCTCTACTGTTAACGTTACTAACTTTATAGAAACGGCTAATTTTAAAATCACTTGTCTACAATTTTAATGTTGAAACATGCATTTTATTGATAACTGTACGAACGGAAATCGTGCAGGCAGCTTTTGAGACATACAGTGAGCAGCGCCCAAAACACGGCTGTGGCCGCTCGGGTGTCTTGTACACATTACTCTAAAGGTACGAAAGTATTTGGAAAATTTTTAAATTAGACAAAATAAACGGTTATTGGCCATCCTCGAGATTCAAACTTCAACTTAATCAAGGGAATACTTACACAAATCGATTGATCGGCTTCCTAACTTGTAAAGTCAACATCGCCCCTATCTACGGCTGATAATTAGCGCAATTTTTTTTTACGGACAAGTCCCATGCCAGCGCCATTTTCAAAGTGTGCAGCTCGAAGTTGACGCATGCGCATACTTTCCTTTTAAACCAATACGTCATTGTTAATCGTACTGATATGTGAGCCTTCAAAATGGCGGTGTCACGGGAGTTGTCCGGAGGTAAAATTTAGCGACTTACCAGCAATTACATGGCCCGGTGCAGTTTTTGTGTTTCAAGAACCCAGTCGATCGATTTAGTACCACGCATGCGACCACACAGAGAAGTTTGAATCCCCAGGGTTGCCAACAACGTTTTATTTTACGGATTTTATTTAAATTATTTTCCCAATAGTTTCGTACCTTTAGAGTATAAGATAGCCGAGCGGCCACAGCTGTGTTCTGGGCGCTGCTCACAGTATGTCTCAAAAGCTGTCCGCATGATTTCTGTTTGCACAGTTGTTAATAAAATGCAAGTTTCACCATTCAATTACAGACAAGTGATTTTAAAATTCGTCGTGCGCCTATGGTTCCAGTAAGAATACCAACATCCCCACTGTGTATACACTCAGCCGCTTCGAATCTTTAGACGTTTGTGGTCTTTTAGTGCCGTGCGCAAGCTTATATGACAATTTTTGAAAAATATTCATTTCGCCTTGGTTGCTCGAAAAAGTCCACAGAGTCGAGTAAATTAAGCCAGGGTACCGTTTGAAGATGTCGCGTTCCAGTCGCACTGCGTTGCACTACGTTCGACATGCCAGTGCTCCGTCGTCCGCTCGCACGGGTAGTCGTTACTTCGACTACAGTTCTGATTTCGGGGAACATCCAGCTGACAAGAGACCTCGGTAGGCGAGGATGGTCAGTGCCCTTGCATCAGCGAATATTTGTAGTTTGTATTGACGTGTAAGTGCAAGTTTGGAAAATGAGTATATGCCTATGTTTTTGATACAAAGAAATGAAAGCTCGTTGTTTAAGCCTCCTTGTGCTACCACTTGACCTTGCAGGCTGCGTGTTCTGCGAACAACATGCAGTTAACTCTTTCATTGAACTCTAGAATATTAATGTTGCCATGAACACAAACTTTAAAGTTGTCATCAATACCTGCAGTTAAATTTGAAGTCTCCATTTATTTGAAAGCTTACGTTTGTTGTAAAAACTCACGACAATCGTCTCAAGTATATATGTGTACACACAAGTAGTCATCTCTCTCAAGAAAAAGCCGATCATTCTTGGAACAAACTAATAAGAACCGGCACTTTGGATGATCTTTCTCGGAACGCGTCTATTGAACATCACTTATACATATGTCACCCCGGAGCATTCTGCATCTTTTCCGATACAATGCACCGCGAATGCCTACCCCACTTTGCGTCGATATTGATAATCGCCCACGCACTCTCAACTGGCAATATGGCGAGGGTTTGTTTGAAGATGTAGAGCTATGTAATCGAATTGAGAATGGAACTGTGAATGGGTTCAGTGATTCTGGTTTAGGAAAAAAACCATATGTGCTTGGACGTTTGACACTTTACGGCACGGCGGCTTGGTTTGATGTGGTGAAGTAATGCTTGTAATCATATTATTGTAAAACAAAGTAGCATAGAGCGTATTACGGGGGAACTTTTATTATCCAAAAGTGCACATACCATTACACACTCTATCAAAAATGTGCCAACCTAGGCAGACAAACACAATCTAGAAAAAAATGAAATCGAAAATTATACTAATATGCGATTTCGCAAAATGGCTAGTCTCGGGGAGTGTATACTATATAACCTTATGAAATAAAATATGTCTGACATTTGAGGTATAAATGTCACTTTAAAAGTAGACCATTATTTCAAGAGACAACCTTGTAGCGCCGCTTGTGCGTTCAATGCACATGGGATTTTTGACGTTTCATTTAGACATGGGAAAATATGGTGCACATCTTTTGACGGTTGACTAAATGGACCCTTTAAGCTGACATTCCTCTTGACTGTACCTATCTGCAGAAGCGAAAATGCCGCCGATGCAACTGTTATCGGTCTAAATAAACGAGTGAGCACTCGTGGTTTTTTGCAATTACAAGCTGGGCTGAGAAAAATATTTCCGAGCCTTTTCCTGTTGTCGATAAAGCAGCCATTTTATAATCATGACCGAGGAATCGCAAATAACGAGTCGCCGATCATAATACATTTGTACTATCTGCGCAGGACCACTTCATAAAGCTATAGCTGGACGAATTGTTCGGCAAGACCGACGGCGAACCGCAGCTATAGGTAGTATGCCACGTGGTGCGAGTAAATGAAATTCAATGCATACATTGTTCGATGGTTGCAGACGATAAATGCAGTTTCATGAAATCTTCGCGCCAACATTGAATTATGGGTAGGAATTTAATAAATCGTATCGGGAACACGTGAAAAATGAAATTGTATAATACACTGAAAACGAAAATAAGGGTCAGCGGAAATGATGCGGGGTACTAAATTTTTTCATTACACAATTCTAGCTAATTGTGCTAAATTGATTGGTGTCGCCCTTTTCTCGGGGTGCGTAATTACATAGCATTCGGCGAATTCTCCATTCTTCAACGAATAATAATTTTGAACAGCTTTCCCTTTCGCCGCATTGCAATTCCTTTCCGATGGTACTTAGTTGGATTGAACCACGGTGGCGTGTTTGCTACTCGAGACGCTCAGTTCATCCATAAAGCCAATCAGAAGACAAGGCCAACTTAAACACGTTGGTCATAAATTCAGATTAATATGGAAGGGGCAGTCATAGAAAATGCACACCATGACCCAATCCCCTTTCTTTATCCTCTAACGTGCTAGTCGCCTTACTGATTTCGTTCAGTAGAGGTCCTTCTGACAGATCAGAGGATATGAATATACAGAGGCCATTTCATTCTGTGCATGAATCGGGTGGGGGCGGGTCACCCATTTTTGTGCAAGGACATGGAAAAGCTCAACTAGTACTTTAAAACACTGCGTTGAATTCTGAATGACAAGGACTTTTAAGCGTGTTGAAATATTATGAGATATAAATTATGAAATATCTACAAGAATGTAAAGATAGAGCACTGTACATTTGATGGTATTTGCATAGTTTTAAAAACTCATACAATATTTACATGCCTTTTCAGGTATTTATATAACCATAAAAAATCTTTTTATGAAATCTATTGTCAAATACAAAAAAGTCACAGAATCATAGATCTTGGTGTTTGTATTGACATAGGATTATATCTTTGTGAAGATGTGAGTAGCGTGATTCAGTGCGCCAGGAAAGCTCTTAAATTTAGTACGACGAATAGCCATTGCATAATTAATAATGAGCTAAAAAATCGTACTTGACTCTGATCTTGCCCAAACTTGAATGTACCCGCCATTATTTGGAATAGTGTCAGTAAACACTAGTCAAAAAGAATGAAAAGAGTGTTGCATAATTTTTTACAATTTCCTTATAAATCACTGGTTTCTATAGCGATGCCTTTAAACTTTATGTGCACCATTCATAATTTGCAGTCACTAAAAACTAGAAAGAGGATTGTTGACGAGATCTTTTTTATACTAACGCATGAATGCCAAGTTTAAGCGACACGTATTTTTTTCTGGTCTTCATGTACCTGGATTTTCAACTCGGCATATGTATGTATGTATGTATGTATGTATGTATGTATGTATGTATGTATGTATGTATGTATGTATGTATGTATGTATGTATGTATGTATGTATGTATGTATGTATGTATGTATGTGTGTGTATGTGTGTGTGTATGTATGTGTGTGTGTATGTATGTATGTATGTATGTATGTATGTATGTATGTATGTATGTATGTATGTATGTATGTGTGTATGTGTGTGTGTATGTATGTATGTATGTATGTATGTATGTATGTATGTATGTATGTATGTATGTATGTATGTGTGTGTGTATGTATGTATGTATGTATGTATATATGTGTGTATGCGCATAATTATGTATTTATGTGAGCATTTTTATACATACGAGTTATTTACTCTACGAGTTATTTGCATAATACAAGTTAACATCCATGTGTCATGTACGCGAGCAAATGGTACAGGTGATATACCACAGATCTCCTGTACAAAATGCAGGATCACTACATGTATTTATTGGAATAATTATTCAGTATTCGTGTTGAGATGCTAATATCTAGCTATAGTCTTACTGACTTCACATGAAAAATACGTTGCACCAACAGGGTTGTAAGGATTTAATATAATTAACCTAATTTGCTGTGAATTCCCCGATACGATAGCATATCATGGCTAGTATAGACGTTCCTAGGGCGATGCCCCGAGGGACGTCTTGCACCATCAACTGCCGTCCTGGTTACCACCCAAGGGCTTCAACATAACTGTATTTGTTTTTACCTGAGAGCTATCAATGGCGACATGAAGCGAAATATGATGCAACTGGCGTTGTGTCACCCTTGTTACCATAGCAACCGATAGATCAAGGGGCGCTGTCACCAGAGGAGCTAGTTTATTTCTTTGGATTTTGTACAAACATCATTAAGCAAACAGGGGAAAGGCGGTTATTTATTAAATCCTCCTTAACAACAAGATGCCTTTCTATTTAATGGAGACTCACCCGCAACGCCTTCCGCATCTCGGCTACCTGGATTGGATAGCTTCTTGACTGTGGGAGATAGTGCCTCTCCACGGCGCGCTTCCTGGAAACACAGAAATGACTGAAAGAATTTAGCCATTCATTTGATTTCGATAGAGTGACGTAAAACGGGCAAGACAGGACTTTGTTACAGTGATTGCACTTGATCAAATTTTTCTCTTTTTTGCAGCAAAGATAAAGTGGAACTGCAGAAGAGAAATTGGCCGTACATGGTTTGAATACAAACACAATAGATTTCTTGTAAGTGCAAGGATACGCGGGCTTTTCAGATAATTCTAGTATCTCGAGCATTGCCGAATGAGTTTTCGCCTGAGAACGATTCCATGGTCCCATCGGCAGAATACGATTTTGAGATGCGTCGAAACAGGATTCGGATTTTGTGTGAATTATCTGTTGGCTCGGTATTATTCTGGTAAGTTTTTTTTACTCCTGTGGGTGTACACTTCTGGATGTAAGCCTTATTATATTACACCCAGTTGGTTGGGACTATATATACATACATATATATATATATATATATATATATATATATATATATATATATATATATATATATATATATATATATATATATATATATATATATATATAAGGATATGGAAAATGTCAATGGAGGACAATCTTGGCATTTTTCAGAACAGTGAGTGCTAAGGTATGGTTGAATTTCGATTTTGGCGAGGGTTGGTCGAGCTAAACTGTTGAAGTCAGGCGGCGTCCGAACAGGGCGAATATTTAGGTCTGTGCCCAGTCTGTTGGTGTGTCATTTGAAGCAAATGTGATTAATTCATTTATCACATGAACTGGCCCGAATTCCCACCTGTGTGACGTAGAACAGGACGGATAAGAAATCCGAATTACCCCTGTTGTACGTCATCAACCGGAACTTTTTTCTTTCATGGTACCGTTCATACATGCAGGCGTCGCGACACGAACATATTTGTTGTGATCGATGCCGTGCTAGCTCGCATGTTATTTGTACAAAAAGGTGACCCGATAAATCCAGACATGGAAACATAGAAGGCAAATTTGTCAAACGAAATTTCAAGTCGCTAAAACAGTAGCATTTCCCGAGAATCGAATGGAGATACCGACGATCGTTATTTTAATGGCTCAGTACCGTCTCGGCTCCAGTCGAGTCGTGTGGACGTCGTACCTGGCGACCCCGGTTGGCGATAAAACCGAAACCTACACCTCAAACTGAATAAATGAGTGTAGTATAATCTTCGGGAAAGCGACATAGGAGGCACAAGCCTAAAGTCATTCGACTAACAACGATCAATTTCCTTAATCACACAAAAACTCCGTAAAGTCTCGCTGGGAATCAAACTTGCAGCGCGGCATAATGCTGTACATAGCGAAGACATAAGCTGTCGAGCTGTGTGCAGCGCTGTGGAATCCCATGTACTTCGAAAGTTGACTCAGACAACACTCAAAACAGAGTTTCCGTCAACAAAATTAGGATGTATCCATGGACGAGATATGTGTCAATGCAAACACCAAAGTTCATAAGACGAAAACATTGATGACCGAGATCGGGATTGACGAGTTGACACCGGCAGAGATGGGTGACGGCAACGTTGTGGGCACAGACATGCAATGAGTGTGTCATCGAACGGAATCTTTCGCGCTCGCAAAGGTCGTAAACTTGTGTGATATTTTGAAAGCCACGGCATCTCTGAGAATGAGAATTACTGTTTAGATCGTGTCGTCTCATTTACTTCATAAATATAATCGTAAATATTCTACGTAACTCTGAATACTATGGTTATTCTTTGCTAGCACGGTGAAAGCTATGTCCGCCGATGGCCAACTTGCCTTGGCATCGGTACAACGCGAGACAATGATTGACACGTTCACGTGACCGAATCCGTATGTCTGGTTGGTGGAGATACCCTTTAATGTAGCAAATTTCAGCTTGATGGGATTTATGAATGAAAGTATCTCCTGGGTGACGGGCCGCTTTACTCTTTGAATGAAAGTAATCCGCGTAAGTAAAACACAAATCGCTACGAAATTCATGCAATTTGTTACGATAATTTTGATCAATCTACGTTAAAAGAAAAATAAGAAGACTGTTCATGTGATAAATATATAATCCCATGGTATTTTTCTCTGGGATTATATATAATTATCACATGAACTGGCCCGAATTCCCACCTGTGTGACGTAAACAGGACGGATAAGAAATCCGAATTACCCCTGTTGTACGTCATCAACCGGAACTTTTTTCTTTCATGGTACCGTTCATACATGCACTGATGCAGGCGTCGCGACATGAACAGATTTGTTGTGATCGATGCCGTGCTAGCTCGCACGTTATTTTTACAAAAAGGTGACCCGATAAATCCAGACATGGAAACATAGAAAGCATATTTGTCCAACGAAATTTCAAGTCGCTATAACAATAGCTTTTCCCGAGAATCGAATGGAGATACCGACGATCGTTATTTTAATGGCTCAGTATAACGTCTCGGCTCCAGTCGAGTCGTGTGGACGTCGTACCTGGCGATCCCGGTTGGCGATAAAACCGAAACCTCAAACCTCAAACTGAATAAAAGAGTATAGTATAATCTTCGGGAAAGCGACATAGGAGGCACAAGCCTAAAGTCATTCGACTAACAACGATCAATTTCCTTAATCACACAAAAACTCCGTAAAGTCTCGCCCGAAATTAAACTTGCAGCGCGGCATAATGCTGTAGCGAAGACAAGCTGTCGAGCTGTGTGCAGCGCTGCGCTGTGGAATCCCATGTACTTCGAAAGTTGACTCAGACAACACTCAAAACAGAGTTTCCGTCAACAAAATTAGGATGTATCCATGGACGAGATATGTGTCAATGCAAACATCAAAGTTCGTAAGACGAAAACATTGATGACCGAGATCGGGATTGACGAGTTTGACACCGGCAGAGACCGGTGACGGCAACGTTGTGGGCACAGACATGCAATGAGTGTGTCATCGAACGGAATCTTTGGCGCTCGCAAAGATCGTAAACTTGTGTGATATTTTGAAAGCCACGGCATCTCTGAGAATGGGAATTACTGTTTCGATCATGTCGTCTCATTCACTTCATAAATATAATTGTAAATATTCTAAGTAACTCGTGTTTTTCGCGGAGCCGCACAACTTCTCGCCTTCGGCTCGAAGTTGTACGGCTCCGCTAAAAACACTCGTATACGATGACGTCAAACAGAGAAAAATACCATGGGATTATATATAAGTATATGCAATATTGCCGAAGAAATTCATTTTATGGACATCTTGGATTTGGTTTTAGGCAGACGTTTTCGAACTTTCGCAAAGGAGGGAAACTCCGGTTGGGGGGCACGACATTTTCCATTTTCCAATAATCTCTTAGTTACAGTTAATTAAGAATTGAAGTTTTTGAAATTAACACTCTTGACAATATTGACCCAGGCTCTTTTTATCTTGCTATAAGACCCCAATTTCTGTAATTTTCAACACCAAACCTTCTGAAAATACATCATTTGGAGATGTACTATGTCTCTCAAAAAGCCCGGCAGGTTCATCGGACTGCGTTCTGGCGTGAGATTTGCAAGGTGCGAGACCCTAAAATATGCACTGCGCATTCCAAGGCTTCTACTAGTGCAGTACAGTATCACAAAAAAAAACGTTGCAGGGTCGTCACTTGCGCATATCCCAATGTTTTCTGTCAACTACAAGTATTACCCTCGGGCTTACAGCGGTTTCTACTCATGTTATATCTGTGTTGCGGTAACTTTTGACCCACAGCGAGATCGAAATTAACTGGCTTACTTATTTACTGAAAATGTAGGTCAATTTCCAATCCAGGTACATCTTGCAACCATGAAGCAGTTTGCGTCCGAAAAGTGAGACAAGACACGTACTTTTCTCCAGCTCAGACTCGATCAGTTATTTACATCCCAAGTGCAGATATATTGTAGCAGCTGACCGGATCAAACGGCGAGCAAATGCACTGACATCGCGAACAAGGAAAAGCGCATGGAAATACTTCATCCAATATCCCAACTTTTGTAAAATGAAACACTGCTATCAAAGCCGCAGAATGCATTTGGATAGATATTTTGCACGTGTTTATTGAATACATACGCCCATTAATTGGCGCGAAATGTTCGAATTCAAAACAAGGACGCTTGCTAATTTTGATGTTCCTGAAAAATGACGAGAATGGTAAACGATCAATTTCCGAACAATACGGTTTCCCGTACGGTAGCGACAGGTCGCGTGGTTCTCTTAAGAAAAACGCTTACAGTGATTTTCATAAATTTACATGAATTGACGCCATTTACTGTTCAGGTGCATGTCTTGTCGGCGACGAGATGCCCAGGGACGTGATTACGTCAGGAACATTTTCTTCATTTCTTTCTGAAGCCTCACGACGTACTAGGCGATTGTCTTCGCGACGATCAACCCCCTCCCTCCCTGGGGGGGGGGGTGACTATGATGACATCATAGCGATGATGGTTGTGTTGATCAGTGTCGATAGGGTTTACCTATACGCTATCACAATACATGCCGATTGTCGACTCCGCGCTATTCAATTACGCGCAACTTCAAGTCCCTGGACCGACAAACCGATCACTGGCGACCGAGTAATAAGCTTGCCATGATATGACGTCATCGAAGCTGCCATGAACAGGGACATGTCACAGGGTCGACTTACCTACTGTGAATGCGTTTTTCTATGGCAAAACAAATGAGCCAGAGACAGAGGAGCAGACCAACCGCCGTGCATAGTCCTCCTATAACAGGCCCTAGTGCGTCGTCCGAATTGCTTTGTTCTGAGAGAGAGAGAGAGAGAGAGAGAGAGAGAGAGAGAGAGAGAGAGAGAGAGAGATGTTAAGTCGTCAGGTGATAGTTGTAAATCGCATCAACCTATTATAAGAGAACATAAATTTACATGCAAATGGGCGCACCTGGAGAGTTCTGAATCTAACTTCTTCATTACGAAAAATGTTTGTTTTTTTTCAGGGGGCGCTTTTAATTAGACAAAAAAGATATATATTTTTTGAATTTCCATTTACATGCCTCCGGGATGTTTTTACTATTTCATTTGTAATTGGATGCGACTCAAAAAATCCCAAAATTTTACGTGTTTTAAAAAATTGCGAAATAATTTTAGGGTTTGAAATAGAGTGGATCGGGTTACCGGAAAAACATATTTTTATATCTTGCCTTGCTAAAAATGTGACCCTTTTCGGTTATGTTGATTTGTAATATTGTTTCTCGTGGATCCAGTATTCTGTTCATCCGACAGATTGACATAATTATGGCAATGCTGTCATTTCTAGGAAATGTCACTAACAACCTACGAATGTTCAAAGAGCTACCAGACACGCCGCTCTTCATACCACAACTAAGTAAAATGTAATGAAGCGCAACTTTAATTATATGAGAGGATACTTGACATATGGCATCGTCTAGTAACTCAAATGAGCTACCGGGACTCGAAAGAACGGCCCTTAAGTTGAATCAAATGCACGAGCACGTTTTTGAGCGCTTGGTTTAATGGAACAAAAGCTAAATTTGAACTTATTTACAAAACGTAACATTTCTTTTTGTGACGTGTGAAAAATAGCGACAACCAGAACCAGAGATAACTGTGCTGGTTTTAATAGATAATGGGCGAAAAATATAATACCGTTTTCGTGGTAACGATTTTCATGTTTCTCTACCGTTTCCAACGTTTCTGGTACTGCAGATTCTATTTCTCATGTTTCTTAGAGCAAGTCTGATCTCTTACATTAAGGAGACACACAAAACAAACACGAGTCTCGTGAGCAGTGACCAGACGATCTATAAAGGGTTTGTAAGTCACCTGTCAGTAATATTTTAGTATTTTCTGACAAGGCAGGTCATTTTCTTCACTTGTTATCGCTTAAAGACCATCAAAATTGAAATATTGCATGTAAAAGTACTTACAATTTCTTGATATGTGCACTGTAGCAAAGAGGTTTGACAAGGAATATGATGGAACAAAAATGGTGATCCCGACTTACATTTTGCAATGCGTGGCAAGAAATGCATCTTACCCTTTGACAAAACTATACCATTTCTTTTTGGCGTAGCTTTCTAAAACGTTTCTTTACAGAATGACTTTACAATTCATGAAGACATGAGAGGGTTGTTGGCTAAGTAAGGTTATCGTTATCACATTTCTTCGGAAACAGTGAAGATGACTCAGCACTTTTCCAGGGGAGGGGGAGGTGCAAGGAGAGAAACCACTTTTTAATACAATGCTCAAAATGGCTTCTCTTATACCAGACTTTGCGAAATTCAAAAAATGAAAACATTACAATGTCATTGTGTTTGCTTGCAAATCAATGGCACTGGTTGACACTGTACGAGCCATGGATAAAGTCCTCTAACTCCAACGAACGTTTGGATGGGAAGTTCACCTATCGAACAAGATGAAATGTTGGCACAGTGACGTCATCGGTCAAAATCGGCAACAATCTTTGGGGAAATTAAAAGTAATGGAACGCTAAACTCAAGGCGTTGGCAGTAAATTTATGTCTGGTTCTGCAACTTTCTGGCAAGATACGATTCTTTCGTACCTCTTCAGGGACACATCCGTAATGAAGATGTATCGTCTTGGTGTATTGAGAGCAACACAATAATTTGACTCGACCCCTCAGATGTCAAGTACTATATGAGTTCTGCGAATTGCAAACCGATAAAAATCGTGCAAAAGTCAACGCTTGTAATAAATTATTGTGTCAATGGGTCAAGCATATCCCGTGATCTTGGCGACGAATGTTATTATACAGCGGCGACAGGATTGCTCTGTCGTACACATGAACAATAAGAGTGACGTTGGTCGGTGAATATCCATCACTTAATAATTTGTGGATGTTTTCCGGATGAATAGCCAGCCTTACGGTCCCGGTTTCTGGCTAATACATTCCTCGCAAAGACCCTGACAATTTTCAATCATGGCGTGCTTCCGAAAGTATGGAACTTGTCTAGACAAGCAGTAGTAAGATGATTGGCCACATTGCTACAGAGGCCCTGATGAAGCAACCTATGTGACGTCTCCGATTGTGTGCACTTGTGAGCTCGCGTAGACTGGGGTTTGGAGAACGGGAAATTAATACGAGAGAGAGAGAGAGAGAGAGAGAGAGAGAGAGAGAGAGAGAGAGAGAGAGAGAGAGAGAGAGAGAGAGAGGAGAGAGAGAGAGAGGGGAGAGAGAGAGGGGAAGGGGTGGCGTGCTCAGATGCGTATGAGGTTGAGTCTGCGTGATAGTGAGGGGATCGTGTTTTGCTGGAGGTCGCTGGTAAACCCCAAATTTGCCTAATTTACTGTTTTATCAAGATTTTAGGATATACGTGACTTTTGCAAACACTTGTAACCGGACATCTCTTTGTCGATTATTGTTACATTTCGTGATCGCTGCACCGAGTATCGGGAGTGAATCCCTAAAATATGTGTTGTTTTATTTGTTTATTTGTTCACGGCCGGTAATTATAACAAAAATATTGCGGCCATTGTGGGTATGAAATTACATTTGTATAAGTCCTTGATCGACCAGGCTTTCGCTTGTGTAGGAATGTACCATTAAATTTTGGAAGCTTAGGGACGTACCATCAGATCCTTGGAGCGGTTGAGAGAAAAAAGATATGCAGTTGTTTGTGAAGAAAGTCATGCGTACTTTCCCCTAAAACTTTCGCATTTTGTCACGACCGATGTTGTAGTTTTCACACTTTGTACTCCCGTATATTATTCAGTCAACCACCGATGATTTGTCTATTTCTTATAATCTTTTGCTGATATTTTCCTGGTAAGCTACCATGCGTTCTGGTGGTCGCGATCGGCTAGCAGAACTAAAGTACTGTCTTCGATAACACTTTCACGTTTAGGTTAGGTTGGGTAAACGATCAAAAATAATAGTTGAAATGACGCATGTCTTTGGATAACCTGTAGTCACAGAAGGACTGTGGACTGACAGAAACACAAGACGTAGCGACACCATTCGATTGGAAGTGAAATGATTTCGTTGTGGAGCGGAGGTCTCATTTCTCTGCCTCACACAAACAAGCTGCTCTTATCGTTTCGACCTTCCCTCGACACCGATTAAAAAATCTCGCAAGCCTCGGCACGGTAGCGGCATCGAACAAAAATTGTAAACTCTGAATGCGACGAAGGGTGGTAAGCGCGGGGCGTACCGCGCGATCAAAGTAAGGTGTGTAACTTTCTGTGGGGTAATTACATATTAGCTTTCTCCCAGGCAGGTGTATGACGTCATTGCCGGGAAATGTGGCGGAGAGGAAATGAGTACATTTTAGGGACTTTGTTTTGTTTAGATATTAATGTACAGAAACGCTCGCATGGGTACATATTTTAATAGGCATCAATAATGGACGACTACACTTTCGATATATGTGTTGCAGATAACATCGCACAACCTAATCGTTGAAATTCAGCGACTTGGTACTGGTTGCATCGCTTGATGAAAGGCGAGCAGAAATCTTACCTATGCCAGTTGAATTTGCCGAAGTCGAGTTGTCAAGTGGACAACATCCAATCGCTCTGGTTGTCATGGAAACCTGAGTGCTGAACGGGAACGTGGAGTTATTTGCATATGATGAGGATTGGTTCTCGAAAGAGAAATGAGCTTTCGTTCCATTCTCGAAAAGTTCCGGTGTAATTGTGTAGCTATGAGATTCCGTCGCATTCCTGGGGAACACAAATCTTTCTGTGGTCGGCAAGAGTCGAGAAATCGCTCTCTTTGAAGTCTGGCCACTCCGTAGCGGCGATTGCATGCTCACGGCGAGATGTCTGGCCTCCTCGTCTCTGAGCGCGAGCTCTTCTGCAACAGGCATCGCATCTGTGCCGTTCGTCCTATTTGCAGTCGTCATGGCGATACTGTACTCTCATCCAATTGCAAAGCGGGGATGTAAATACTGTAAGGAATGTCGTCCTGTCCTGCCAAGAGAGTGGAACAGAATCATCAATCGAAATATCTGGCAAGAACCAGCAATCCCGGTAACAGTCGCCCGATTCCCTCTTGTACAGTCTGCAACAAAACATAAATGTTAATAACGCGAGACTGCAGACGAGACTTCGGTGTAGATTCAACTGTAACTCTCAATGCGAAGTAACATTTTATCTGGAAGCAGAGCTTACTGAAACAATTTAGGTGATAAAATTGGTCTCTTAGCCTCCACCTCTCCTATCGTGTTACACTGCAAGTACGTGCAAAACTGTGCACCGATACCCTCAGACATGAGTCCCAACGTGTTGAAATTAGGATGGAGTTGCATGTTTTCCATCATTTCGATAAAGTCGACTTAAAGTGCGTCACTTGGACGTGTACAATCTTGTTTTCCTATTGACGTGGCACCGTTTGATGAGCGTTTTAAACTGATAATGCTTTGCTGCAAAAACAACGGTCCAATGGCACACCGACGGTGGCAGCACTCCGCGAGATTAAGGCAATCTCCTTTGACGTAGATCGTTTTACAACCCTGACATGCAGATATTTTGTAGCTGTTCAGAGATCTACTGGTCTACTTTTATGAGATTACCGATAAATTCATATCCTAATTCACCTTTGAACGACACTGTTTTCACCGTGCGCATGCGCCGGCAACGTTTCGAAGGGTCTCTGCGCTGCACTTTGGTTATAATTGTCTGCTTCGAACAAATTGAAATGTACGCCCGTCGCATGTCGAGATTCTGCTGATAATTCCGGGAGATGATCAGAGGCCGAAATATAGTAAAAAACACATGAACAAACAAAAGAAAACACAATACAAAATGTTATACAGTGTACTAGTATTCAGTACATGTTTATGTCTTGTAAACATTTCGATGGCGTTGTGTTTTCCAATGCAGGATTACTCAGCCTTGGTCTCGTCTCAGAGAGTCTGAGTGTCCTTGCTTGTTTTCAAATCGCTTCATCAAATCGTCAGACCCAATCTGTGAGTATCACTTCAAACACAAAGATCACCGGGCCAGAAAGTTCGGATAAAATGATCTATGGTTTATGGGGTTGAAATCGAAATTTGTAGCTTTGTATCGTGACGGTCTACCGATTCCGAAGCTGCTTTTGCCAATAATTTACTAATCTAACACGGTAACGATCAGCAAAAAAATGATGAAATATCCAATCTATACCGCTTTCGATAATCAAAGACTTTAATGTCACCAAATTAACGCACCATGTTGGAATATATACAATTAATTCTTCTCGCGCCAAATTTCCGGTCGATATTTAATGTTTTGATCAAACGGCAGTTAAAGGCAGATACTGGGGAATACGCTTATCCTAGGGTTTAAGTAACGTGTCGCGTTATCACAGCGATAGGTATATCCCTTTCCGTACTTCGCGGAGAATTTTTAGCTTCAACGATACAAAGACCTTTCTTGAGCTAATCCTACGCTGCCTATACGATTGAAAAAAAAACAAGTGGTTGATTAAGGTTGTCCTTGTGTGCTGTACTTTCGTTTTTATTGCGTTGTTTGTAGTGTTACCTTTCCTTGGGCATCCTAACAGTGTAATATACAGCAAATGTCAGAGCGTGTCCGGTTTCACTGACGTCATCGATGTTTGAAAACACATCAAGTGGAGTCCAAATTACCAGGAAAATATTTTACGACTGGGTTTTGTTCCTATGGCAAACCTTTAAACAAATCACTGCTGTCCAAGTAGCGGTGTTCTTGATCACCAAATGATCAAGAAGCTGTTATGTTCCCGACGCGCTTCACTGCAGAACATTCCATCACTGGGGTGAAACAGAACGTTGTTCTGAAGTCGTTTACTTCAGCCGGAGCTATGCAGATAAAACATGCATTGTTTATTCTGAGCGTGTTTGCCATAGCCACAGGTGCCTGGGTTGCCGGTGTACATTCATAGAGAGAGATCTCTCTCTGTGCATGTACACCGGCAACCCAGGCACCTGTGGCCATAGCTGTCTTGAACGCTCGGCGATAATTTCACTTGTTGCGCAGAACAGAACAATTATTTCCACGAAGGGTTGGGTATCTGAGACGCAAGTGCACCCGAAATATGTAACTTGAGTATCTTACATGTACAATTTGCGAGCTGGCGAATACGCGCACTACATGCAACCCCATATATTCTGTGTACATTGTTTTACAAAGCATCAGTAGCTAGCATGTCTATTGGAAACAAGAGGACTGGCGCGTTTTGGACATTTGACAAGAGCCTGTTATGCCCAATGCAAAATCAACGGTATTCAAGGTAAACTTGAAACGCTCATATTTCGATCGGCAGGAGCAAAAGTGATTGCGCAACGCCAACTCACGGACGATGGAAAACGTGTAAATGTTCCACGGACAAGCATCAATGGTCTTACGGGGAAAAAGCGTTGAATCAAGGTTAGGGAATTTAAGTGTAGGCGGCAACTTGTTAACAAGAAATTACGAGCATAATGAGAGACACATGCAAACAGCAGCATACCTGGTCCACCAAGTTGACTTATCGACAAACTAAAAACATGTATCAAAGATCTCGTTTTAATGCGCTGAAATAACATCTACAACACTACAATATGTCTCCTGGGAAAGTACCGAGGAACAAAATGCCCTCTGGTGACCCGTACTTGTCGTAATTTTTGATATACATTTTACTGTGAGTTGGGTGGATTTCACTGCAAGAAGAAAATGTATTCTGTATCTTCGTCAAAACAAACAAAAACAAAACAAACGCGCGCATCAGCGTTTCCTGGCGAGTGTAGTTAAGATTACTATCTGAAATGATGTCTGAAGAATTGGTTACCTGTCGCGATGCACCCGTCGAGTGAGACAACACTTGAATGTCTGTGAATGTAGATTGAGCTACTGATAAGGCGTTGTACTCGTGTCGTAAATTCAGAAAAATAACCAGGACCGGGGTCTTTAACATGCCTAACAGGTAACTACGCTGTCAAATGGCGCGTGACAAAGCTATGTTGTTAAATCTGTAGCATCCGTACCTTCCAATAAATCTAAATCACACGACAAGAAGACAGAACTGCTGGATCTGGATGCAAGGTCCAGCATAGTTTGCTTTGAAATAATAAATCCCTCAAAATCTTTTTGTAGCTCTGAGGGCGGTCATGGAACTTCGGAATGTACATGAAAATCGCAGTGAGGGATAATACGTAATACAGGTTGAATGCATTGTCCATTGAGCCGGCGGATTATTGTCGAGAATGAAAGGCAACAAGGCCCAGTTGATTAATAATGTCCAAATTACAATATGTGGGGGTGTCGATGACGTACTAGTGCTACTCTGACAGATTTAGCAAAAAAAACCCACAAAACCCCTACATGTCTATCTCACTGAGTGTGTCCTAGGAACTGAGAAGAGGTCTGACATTACGCGCTGCTGGAAATTGTGGGGAGATCCTTGATTGATAAATTTGACGAAATTCTCTGAAATTCAAATACATTGCCTTCCCAACGCCTAACATGTCCAACGAGAGGGCATTTTTTGTGAGATATGTACTTAAAATGCAATAGCACCACTACACATACACGTGTATTGCATGAGCTTTCTGTGAGGTGAGGTACTTGCAAGAACGCGATAATTTTACGGATACGCTGTTCGTATGGCCGTTCTACCTGTTGCGGACAGGAAATCGATAGGTCGCTGCGGTCGAAATCAGTTTGTGCATGATGTTCGCTGATTATGTTGCATTTTGATTGATGTGGAGAGACGGGGATTGAGGGAACAAGGTCATTCTCTTACAGATGATGACCGGTGCTGGCGTCATCTTCATACCTAATTTGTGACACTCGTTTCTTTGCCGCAAATTTGAATTCTATTTTATCTCGAACATCATGTCGAATTGTTGTTTCCACTGCTCGAATAAATGTTATCACTTCACCTGCGGCATACTATAATAAGAACCGATGATGTCATCGATATCGTCGATTGATATGCTATACCTGTCTATGCCATATGCTATACTGAGGGCCCCAGGCAATGTGACAAAAATATGGTCACACCCAACAATCTAATCTAAGATATTAAAAAAAACCCAGCGACATTAAGGTTTTATGGCGAAGCAACAAACAATAACCATGACAGCAACAAGGGCAAAAATGACGTCAGAAGAACTACATTATACTATATTGTAGCTTTGAGAACGCCTTCTTTGAAGCGAAGCACGAGCGCTAGTTTTCCTTTGGGGGGGGGTTGAGGCGGGGGAGGGGTTCTCTCCTTTGAAGATTAATTAATTTCCTTATTGATGGATAGGTAGTCACTTGTTTATTTTGTTTTGCCATCGAATTGTATAAACGGTTGAATGAATCGCGGATATAGAGACGTCTATCATAGGGTACGTGCGTGCGGTGCACGAACTCATTTGTGGCCCGTTTGTGCGACTGCGCATGTGCGGCTTTCTTGTGCAAAGAGCGATGTATATCTTCCACAACGTTTGGCTGAAGCACATGTGATGAGGGAACTGTGGCTGACAAGTCAAAATGACAAAAAAGTTTATTCTACGCGAAAAGTGTTGCACTTTTCAATCCTCTCAAATATTCCTGGGTACTGTGCTTATCCGTACTACTGGCTTCCCTGTACGACCTTACAGCGCAGCGCCTAAGATTTGTGATAGCATGCATATGGCAGGTTGTATACTATAGGGGCACTTTTAGCAGTTATTCGGTCCTATGTCGACCCTGACGGCGGAAATTGAAATAAACTAAGCTGTGCATGCTGTGGCAGTAACTGATGAAGCTATACAGAGACACAGTCAGGAAAATTAATCGAAAGGTTCATACAGTGGCGCAGCTTTGTCGCTGGAGATCACATTAGATTTCTTGTATTTCTACGCATAAATTAAGCGTAGTCATAACAGAGTACAATTTGGCCGATGTGTTGCATTCTGGACATGAAGCACAACCATACAGGAGCGCCAATGTGAACAGACTACGATTAGGTGTTTTTAATCGATGTATGTTTCGCAACTCGGTGCATAACAGCACAAAATGTAATAACATGACCGTTTTATAGAGAGGGTCATCGGTAGGAACGCACGCAGATTAAGAAACAACCTGAAAACACTAACAAACCATCTTCGGTTTGCCGTGTTAGAAGTTAGTGAACGCACGACAAAAATAAGACAGAAATAGCTGGATCATGAAATGCTGCGAAGTTTTATTTTACATTTCGAAGCCAGTTATTAATAGATTTGACATTTAATACGTTGATTTCATCGATGTTATTTCACAAGTGTTATATTGTCACATTTGAAGTAGCACATATAAACAGTTTGAGAGACCTCGGTACAACTTGGTTCAGCTGAAATCTACATACATCCATAGTTGCCTGACCTGCTGTAGGCATTACCTTTACATTGAAATAAAGTTTTTCAATTAGCGACCACTCAAATGTTTGCCAATCATTGCGGGAGAGGAAAGAGGTGTCACCGGTTAAGACTATGTCATCGGAGTGAGGGTTCGCTCCACAGGTTGAGGCTAGTCGCTGACATTGCGCGTGCACCGGAAAAGTAATATGCAATAATACTGGAGTATCGTTTTGGCTCTGGCGGATTTGATTTGATTTGATTTAATTCGATTTGATTTGAAATGTACATGTAGTTCAGTCACAGAAATGCACGCGTTTGAATATGTATTCTTGTCAGAAGTGTGAACGGGGGAAACAACCAGAAACCTGACATCATTCTTGTCATTTGATACAGGGATTCGATTACATGTACCACGGGGTTGGTTGTATGGGTTTGCATGGAATGGCGAGCTGTGTCGTCGATATTCTACCATCTGAAAAGAAATACACTGGCTATTCATAAAACACCAAACGGAACTAGTAACAGCAGCTTTCGGTTAGCTCTAAAATGCAAATCACCCCCGATTGCGCTGAATACATCAACAAATCAGTGTGTAACACTAAAGAGAGTGACAGTGTACCTATAAGTCTTGTTACACTGTAATATATATATATAATATATATATATATATATGAGCGAATCGCAAACTCATCGATATTCTGCCATCAAGAAGAAGAATTATCTCTGAGTCAAGACACTGACATGCTAAACGGTTCCGTGATCATTCTGGTCTGCAGTCAAAGTACCTTGACGAGTTAAAGGCTTTTTTTTGCATCGTCGATGATAATGGTGCTTTACATGTAAGCATAGAGAAACATAGAGTCGCAACGGGTATTGTTACAGGCGTGAAGCGGTTACGTAACCCATCTATGTTCGCCTCGACTCGGGTTGCTCTCGCCTCTCTTTTCCGAAGAGTGCCGACTATGAATCCTTCGGTAATTTTCGGATTTTCGCCAATTGTTAAGCGAAAGTATGTTCGGCAAAGTTTGTGTTGTTGTTGTCGTGTGGTGCTGAGCAGAATTGACGTGCTGGCGAAAACGGGAGTGTTTTGAGCTTCAGGAAAGTGAGTTTTACCGTTTTAAAAATTCCTCTCATATTTTTATGAATATATAATGAGTGTGTTTGAACCAAATTTGAAAGTCTTTTATCGATACTGTCTGGTTTTACTCAATGGTTTACGGTCAGTCATACCGTCTTTTACACGTCCGTCAAGGGAGGACATGTTTATGAAACTGCTGGCGTGTTATGTTTTGATTGGCGTGAAGCAGTGTTTCTGGCCTGAGAGCTCACAAAGTAACTATGGTTGCTACGCGACTGGCAGTACGATGCCATCTCGTCGTATTTTTCGCATAATCTCGTGTAATTATCAACCACAAACAAAGCCTCCAAGAAGTTTAACACCTTTGAAGCTCATTTTAATATGAAAAGCCAATAGTCTACCGAGACGACCATGGAACAAAAGGCATGCAAGTGTTGCCACTCTGTCTATGTTTCTCTGTGATGTAAGTAATAGACAGAAAGACAGCCCGAGACAGACAGACACAGACACAGACAGACAGACAAACAGACACACACACATACATGATAGTATGTATGTATGTATGTATGTATGTATGTATGTATGTATGTATGTATGTATGTATGTATGTATGTATGTATGTATGTATGTATGTATGTATGTATGTATGTATGTATGTATGTATGTATGTATGTATGTATGTATGTATGTATGTATGTGTGTATGTGTGAATGCGTTTGTGCCTATGTGCTTAATATATACATCTGGGCATTTGAGCCATAGCTCGACGAATCCGATGACGTCAGCACAGAAAAGTCGGAAAAAAATATACGGAACAGCGTTGTGTAAAAAGGAGAAATTTATTATCAATGGCATATTACATACCTTCAGTGTTGAATAGCCATAGTCGTCTCTGAACGCATAGTCAACTGATGCCGAGACACAACACCAACGTCCTTTTGACGATCTGCAGGAAGGGAGACATAAAAAGTTCGCATAAACGATATAACATTCATATAGCGAAATATTTTACTATCTCGCTCTCAAGAGTTAAAAACTCATAAGTGTGTACTTTGTCGTTGGTACATATACTGTTTCTCGGCGTTCTAGGCAATTACATCGACGCTCCTGGTGAATTCGAAAGGAAAACAATTATCTAAATGTACTTGATTCCCGCAATTTCATCTCGTATGGGAAATTTGATAGCCGTATCCTTGATTTCAGGTAGCGGGCGACAAGGCTTGACGAAATTAGTATTTCACTTGTGCAAACACTTGTGGGTTTACAATCAAACGCTTCTGGACAGAGTTCCATTTAGCTGGGGGTTAATACTCTCCACGTTGCCAGAATCACTTGTGTGGCCGCCGAGACTCTCGTTTATAGTACACTGAGAAAGTTTCGTAAAACGTCGTTGCCGTTATTATCTCCATTGTAAAAAGGATACCATTAGAACAATGTGGATAAATGTGTTTACCAAAATGTCAAAAAAATAACAACATTCAACACAAACCCTCGCATTGTGCTTTCTTTACTGTAAACTAGCCCGGAAAATTAGCTTTCCTTTTCAATTGAAAATTTTGCTCAATACTCTCCAAACCTCGCACAATTTTGCCAAATTCTGCTGATTTATGATTGGTCGCATCTACTGAAAATGAAAATCGAAACCTATGCAACGTTCGCCATAAAATGGCATACGGCACACATTTTAACAACTCTGACCTACTGACATACATAGTCTCATAAACTGTTACCAATCCTGTAATGTTGGCGTGATTTTCCGTGTACACAAAAAATACTAGTATTCCTTGTGTAAGCACATTCTTTTTAGCTTAATAGTGCTTAGTTGTACGGCTTGAGGTTGTGCACTTTTCTGACTGTATCAGTGAACTCTCAAAAGATAGCTGATCTATAACTGTAACAAGCACCGCATCAGAATCAATGACAAGTGTCGTACAAGGGAGTCTATGGCCAGCACCAATGTACAAAAGCGGAATCTATGGCAAGTACTATTAACCAACGGAGTCTTTTAGCAAGCTCCGTTTACAATGGCAAGTACCATAGTTTTTCAACGCCTCCCATTTTTACATCTTTACAATGGATGCCAGTTAGCCTACCAGTCATCCGCAGATATGTAGAGCAGCTGTTTTCCAAATGTTGCTGTCCTGATTATACAATAACCATTACTATATTGACCAAATAACAGGAAAGGTGATGTGAAGGACTTGTACAACAATGCAGAACACTAATCCACTTCAAGAAAGTTCTGATACAATTCCTGGCAAAGGATCATCTTCATAGAAAAGCGCGATTTCACAGTGTGATATCACGAATCGTTACATGCTATAGTTGACTGACGATGGTGCTCTATCTTTTTATTTCTCGGCCAATATGCCAGCTGTTGACTTTTTCAGGAGGAAACTTACAGTGTCCAAAACACTGAAGAGGGGAATTCGGTCTCACATCGGTCTATGGCAACAATTTTACACCCGGCATTGCCCTGTCGGAGGGGGCGCTCAATGGTTGCCCCACCTGGACCCGACCGAAACGACCGGTCAATGATTGCACAATTCCCGACAGGAGACGATCAAAGTGGCACGCGTGAAAATTACCTGTCATGTCTTGACATTTCTATAACGCAGAGTACTGACGTCACACGTGGCAGCCAAAATGATGTTGTAATAGTCTAAGAAAACAATCCTGATGGTTTGAAAGCTTAAAGTACTGTACTATCATGGTGGCAACGCACGTATCTGTCCCGTCCTCTCTGCTGAAACTTGCAGCAAACGCAATCGAAAAATGCGCATTTTAGCAAAACAAATTTTTAAAGGCCTAAAACCCTCATTTTTACTGTAAAATATATTGCATTCCGATCGTGAAGGCAGCGTTCTATCGTGGGATGATGTTCCAATGCTTCATGATGTAGGTATATACTTGTAGGCCATTGTCACAGGGGACTTGTTTTAGTACTTAGGAGACGACCCTGACACGGACATGGTACATTGGCCAAGAAAGTGAACCGTAATTTGAAGGTTACACATATTCTCCAATAATACATCGGAGATATATAGGGTGTAAAATGTCACGCCTCTGATACAAGCATTCTCTCTCTCTCTCTCTCTCTCTCTCTCTCTCTCTCTCTCTCTCTCTCTCTCTCTCTCTCTCTCTCTCACACACACACACACACATACACACAGACATACAGAACTTCTACACGACTGCATCACAACTGAAGTCACATTTACAAATACAGCTTTTGACATTTTCACGCAGCTTAACGGAACTCCACATTATAGCATGTGATTTCTGAACCCGGCATATCGATATATGGCCTCTGGTTGGGGTTGGTTTGGAAACATCATCTCGGCCCAATTCACAGAAGTACTCTCTGCTCTTCGAGTTTGTGTCCGATCCGACAAACGCGAAACAGTATCACAACTGATCTGTCAGGAGAAAGGGATTGAGATCTCTTTGCGTTTAGACAATAAATTTGAAGACAGCCTAGCGGCCTTCGCTCGCAAATACCATTACCGAGAGTCGCCCTTGATACACGCAGTCGCTGTATTCATCCTTTCCTCGCACACACGAATGCAAACGCAGCTATCTGAACTGAGCTATTTTTTTCTCCGAAGAGCAGAGACATCATGTGACCCCGTCTTCTTTGAAACCTCCTAATGGACGTATTTATGATGAACATGGCTCCTATATTAGCTTATTGGTCGTGAAACAACCAGTAAATATCAATTTGATGCCTGGGTAGCTGAAATGACACGGAGCGCGAAACGGTTGCTTGTGCTCTCCTCCGAGAAAGAACATCACGTTTTTCTCGTCGAACCAATCACTCTCGCGTTTGCCTTCCTCTATGCATGCTGACTTCCTGCATATTTAGCAAGTGATTGCCCTTCGCCTGGCAATGAGCAGCATAGCGCACAATTTTAACAGGTCGTATGCAGAAGAAGTGCTATCAGCACCTACAGATTGGCCGTCGTTTCGAACATTGCTCCGCATTTTCCCGCGTATTTCGCTCTCACTTGTCCGTTGCAATGTAGGTACTTCAATAGACATATCCGCGTCGTGGAGTGAAAACGTTACCTCATTTTCACATGCGTAGCGCCTATCGAACCGAATTTTACGGAAATTATTCACGCAAAACTGGATACGTGCGACTGTTCATGCCTTTCTTCTCATACAGCTCGTTCAGTCTGCGTAAGCTATTCCCTCAGAAATGCTGTTGAAATCGGGCGTAAAATTGAAACACGCCAAAGTCTGGAAGCGTTACTATTTGCTAGATCAACACAGAAGTACACCAGAAAAAACCACACATACTTAAGAAATGTCAATTTTGCTTACCAAGAAATGACGTTTTGTTGATTGTGACCTTATAGATATTTGGTTATCTCGACGTGTGGCTGACCTGTTAGGTTCATGCACAGTCCGTGTGACTAATTAACCTTATGGTTCCCTATCGAAAATTGATCCGCGTTTTGATTACATCGTAAGTGACAATGCACAAAGATTGCTCGAAAGAGAGGCTCTATATATACTAGTACGTAACCGCACCAGCCACATTCACGGTAATATACATCAAACGTTGGCACTGGGAGTGAAAGTTGACGACGCACCGACAAGAAAGTGTTTATCTGTCAAAGTGCTCATAACTCACAAACCATTTAACAAAATGAAGTGTAGCGACACCGGCAGTTGGAGAAGTGGTCTGTGGCTCTGCTTTCCAGGCAGGCAGGTGACGTCACAAAATTCAGAGAACCCGCCGACCGTGTTACCGTTTATACATGGAATAGAATATTACTCCCGCCATCTGCTCGCATTGAGCTCTCGTACCGCACAGCGATATATCGAGACTTCACAGCGTGTCTACGCACACACACGATGTAAATCCATCAGGTATTCGTTCAAGGAGCGAATGCGTGGACCTTTTTAATTGCTTCATAGCATTAGCGCAGTCGCTGGGGTGTATTCCGGTCTTTTCGTCCTCAAATTAGACTTGGCAGTATTGCAATACGCTATACTGGAAGGGGAACACTTGCGCACTGACAACGATACCAAATATTTGCCCGAGGACAACGATATATATACGTTCTCATTACTGTTCCTCAGTCCTGTTGAATAAAAGAATTGTCATGGGCCGACAACAATGTCTCGAAGCCCGTAATCGAAACCGAGACGATGTCGTCGTTGGGATGGCGGTGCGAGAAGCAGTTAACAATTTTTTTTTCGATAGCATCTACCAAGATTGCCTCGGTCCAACACCAAGCATGCATACACACGAAAGGCACAACCCTTCTCTCTTTGCGACGATCACGTGAATGCAACTCGAGGAAATTTTGATTCTCTGCTGCCGCTCAGCTAAAACAGCGAAAAACACCTGAGCGGCCATTTAATGACATTTATTCACACGTACTGACAGCAGGAGGTGATGTTTTCTGTGTCAACCGTTGGAAGTGAATAGTATGTGTAAGTGAATGAATGGAGGGAACTTGCCGTCGTTATACACAAACATATACGCAGAGATTAATAAGGCCTATTCTATCTCATAATTTTGATTGGATGGAAATATAACGGTGAAGCAGAAATGAAATTACGCGTCGAATTACATGTAGTGCGTCGGGGTACAGAAATGTCACCGATATTGACGCAAGGAATTCAGATGGGATTTATTCCTACCTTTTATGCGTTAATAAGTTCAATCTTAACTGACGTAGCGACTCGATATTAATCCGTCCTTGATCTAGCTCAAGAACACAGCAAGAGAACGCAAAGTCAAGGGCAAGACGGACGATGTTATCTCAAACAGACCTAGGACAATATCAACAGCTGTAGACGGCAGATGGTGTTGGTCGCATCCTGGCACATTACAGAACAGTCACATAGCATTAAAGCAGGCTCGCTCTCTCCCACTGCAGCTTGATCGACTGCGACACCGCGAATGCTGGAATAAAGCTGTATCCACAGATAATCTGGTCACCCGATAGACTCCCTCATAAAGTGGCTTCGAGATCTCGCCGACGATAGGCTACGCATCTCTGCATGGTGATGGATGGACGCCGTGACACACAGAGTGTCGAGCGCGTTGATCATGCACACTGTAGATGTACACCTCGGTCGTGAACCTGGCGAAGTAATTCGAAGCGCTCGCCGCAACGATCTCAATCAGGTAATTCGTTCTCAGTCGAACCGTCTTGCTCATTGGTCGCCCTCGTCTGACACATGTATGAGTGTAAGCTACACGTAAATCACGGGATCTGCGAGTCACACTTTACGTGTTGTCACATAGATCGCCTCTTGCGGATTGGAGATGCGACTCTTTTTCAGATTAGGATGACGTCCGCTAATATTTTCCGAGCAAAATGAGGAAAATGACCACACAAGCATTAGATTGGGGGGGATATTTAAGACAAGAGGGGCAGTTTGACCAGACAATGATTTTTTTTACTTACACGAACTGTTGAGGCGAATTTCACGTTCGAGTTTGAGCACCATCGTAATCTCTTCACGCGGCGCGTTCTAGAGCTGGACTGGAAAATTTATGGTGTTGGGAAAGTACTTCAAATTGACATGCCCCGTAGGTAGGCTCCATAACCATGATAACGACGGCAGTTCGTAAAAACCTAATGGATTAAATTGGTTGGACTAAGACATGCTTAACCTCAACTGAGGCGGCTTCATTAAACACGCCCTCCACAGGCAGAAATCTGCAAAGTAAAGCTGACAACCTAAGTTGGAGTGATGGATAAACCTTGGCTTTACCCTGTCGTTTTTATCGCTCGGAAGAGCTCATGCAAAACGCGCCGAAAAAGTGGTCATTAACTACAGTAAAAAAACACCTACGACAAGCCACGTTTCACATATATTGTGGATTTGCTCACCTGATGATGAAATCACGTTTTACGTTACGCCTTACATCCATAACATTTCGAGAATTCCAGTGAGCGCTCATTGAAGGTCTCAGAGTCTCACACTGAAAAACAAAATCACCTGGCCTTCATCATACATGTATGACGGGCTCTGGTCGAACTGTGCATATTTTCCCTATTATATCACACCAGTATATTGATGGCACAAATAAGCTGATCTGATTGGTCGAGGCGTGAAAATAACCGTGCTATATTCGCGATATAGCTCGGTTGTATAACACGCGCGAGCTCAAATCTAGAGAAAATTTCCGTTTTTACATTTCACGCCAGAATTTCAAAATACTGGTATGATACATTTGCAATAAACCACCCCAGCAACCGATTTTGACCAGTTCACTCTGTATATGTACAATCTTGCACAATCAACATAGTGGTCATGGTCACGAAATAGTCATCGGTGTTTCGAACGTGACTAAACCGTAGAGTTGTGTGGGCGGAATCAGACGATGACTGGTCTCAAGTACGACGGATAAGCGGAAGCCTCCCTCGTTTTCCCCCTTTCCTATTTCAGGTTGCAATCACGGTCCTTTTTAATGTGTACTCGGTGCTCTTCGTTTGGAAATGCGATTTGACCGAGGAGTTCTCTGCCACGGAGGGAGAGCGCTCGATGAAACATCGTGTGGACAATCGCCGTTCTAAAAAAAACCCAAACCAAAACAAAACAAAACAAAGACAAAAAACCAAAAAAAAACAAAAAAAAAACTGAAATCGGTTCAGGCGAAAGATTCGCCCTATGGAAGAAGATGCCAAGCAATCTGAATCTGAATCTGAATTGCGCGACTAAGGCTTATACGTTGAGATGTTAAAATTTCATTGAAACAAGTCACATCAACAACATTTGAGGCGATGTATTGTGCATTTTTGTGGTCCTTTCCCCCCTCTTGAGTTGGACAGTGTATGATGGAACAAAAGTGCATTACAGGGGGTGAAAAAAATGAAATTACATGGTCCACCTTTCTTCCAAGCACGTTGGTAGCATCATTCGACATCCGTTGTTTCACAACTCTTGGTAAAGTTTGAGGTGGTCCGAATAGCATTGCTTTTCTCTAATAATTGATTATCATATCGTGTGTCGCAACACACGAGGTTGTTTTTCACAAACGTGTCGAACCATCTGCTGTTTTATGGGTGAGATCAAAGTTCAATGAAGGACGGAGAGCAATCAAAGCGTTATTACTGTAATATCTGTATGTGTTCACAGATGTGTGTGTATGTATGTATATATAATATATATAGATATATATATATATATATATATATATATATATATATATATATATACATATATATATATATATATATATATATGTGTATGTATGTGTGTGTGTATATGTGTATATATACACTAACACATACATACATACATACATACATACATACATACATACATACATACATACATACATACATACATACATACATACATACACACACACATATATATAATATATATATATATATACATACATACATACATACATACATACATACATACATACATACATACATACATACATACATACATACATACATACATACGCACACACACACACATATATATATATAATATATATATATATATATATATATATATATATACATATACATATATATACATACACACATACATCACAACCATAATGCACATACATATACACACTAACACATACATACATACATACATACATACATACATACATACATACATACATACATACATACATACATACATACCATCAATCAATCAATCCATCCATCCATGCATTTAAATGTGTGTCGCCGTATCTGATTTCATGCATCGAAAGATAAAAAATGTTCATGCTTTCGGGGATCGGAAGAAGGTCGACACAAGCAAGTAAGGTCGTTTATCTAATTTCCCTTCCGGCTCAATGCTACAAAGTATTCTTTGGTTCGCCTACAGTCGAAGTAACCTTCAACGTCATGGTCGACGGCATGGAGTAAAAGCGAGCGTATTACGGCATAGGCTTATGCTCGATCCAAATCACAAGATACACGCTGCAGATTTGAGTCCAAGTTTACACGTACCATTGAAAAAAAACTGATATTATTGAGAAACTTACGAGAAAAAACCCAAATAAAAACACTGCATAATCGGTGTCTGCAAAATATATGAAATCGTCCTCTTCAGAACATGAGGCGTAAGGCAAGGGATGAACATTATCGGCGATGAGGGTGTATCAACAGTCAGTGTTCTTATATAGCCTATCCCAGCGCACCGACACTACATTCATCGCATTACTCACGAAGGTAAATTATCATTGCTTGACAAAATTGACTTTCCTGGCGCCCAACTGCAAACACTTGAGCTATTTGATAAACCATTATACTCTACAGACACTTTGGCAACGATCAGTGGCCACATCTTTCTTACCTTCAGCCATCCGTATTTTAGAGTAGTCATTTTGAAAATATCATAAAACAAGGAAGAATCTTTGGGCTTCAGTTAGCTTGCTCGATAATTGCGGACGAATCTTTGTGCAATAAAATGTTTGGCAGGACGAGTTTTATTTTCAGATGCCCTGATGAAACAAGTTAAGGTAAATTTGTGTTTTTCTTGTGGAGATTTTATTTGAGATCGCATGTTTAGTGACAGACGTAAATTTTTAACCGTTCCGCTTGGTCAAGTTTCGATATCGCGGATTGCTGAATGTCGTTTGAGCTGCCGGTGTCGTAAATTTCTATGATGTATACACACAGACGGGCATACCGTAAATGGGACAGACGGTGGAATTACGACAAATTATAATACACCGTGAAAGAAAGGAGGTCAGTTTTTTTTCTTAAACCATTTCTGAATACGACATAACAAGCAGAAAGATTGTAGGTAGACGCGATAATCAGTTTTGATGATCGCGCATGCCATATGAAATGTGGATGCTCGAATGGCATTCGCTGGGGGAGATGAAAATACCTCGAGGAGTTCGTTGACGGGTCACGTCCGGCGGGAACGACGGTAAATCAGCGGGGGAATCTAATGTGATAATAGCAAAGCATTCAATCCGTCTTCTGGCTCAAGCTATTCAAACCAATGATGATGATTTAATGAAACTAATGGAAAGCTATACTTGAAATCTATGGTGTATGGAACCCGTGTGAAATATAAATGGAACGCCTACACGACCCTCACCGTCTTTGCTTCAATTTTCTTCCTAATTTATACGGCGGATCAAGATGGTTCTACATGGATTCGCAGAGATCTGGGACAGCTATATGCCGTGAACATTTTCTTGAATCAAAAAGAAGTGTTCACATTTAAGCTAAAAATCCACATACTGGTAGATTACTAGTTTTGGTAGTTATAGTAGAGGTGGCTGAGCACCATTTCTTGCCTATGTTCAAATGCGACAAACTGATTCTAAGTTCATCGAAATCTCGAATATTAATCCAATCTAATTTCTAGAGGCAGTCATGCCTTACTATATTCCGATAATTAACATTTCACAGACAAATACAGGCCCGGATGACAGGACTCTCGCATTTACACCGATAAAATTTATTCAGTGAAAACCCTGCATCATTACGCCCGATTGAAAATCGCATTCCTTTTCAGTACGTCAGTCCGTGCAATAAGTATTGTTGATAAAATCCATAGAACGTGACTTGATCACAGTTCGTCGGTTTATGATGGCATTCATAGACCGGTGCGCATAGACGCGCGCACAATCTCAAGTAAATCGATGTTATTGGAAATTGATAGCAATTTACAGGTAATTGTGTGGACTGCTACTGTACCGTCCGAGGGTTCCCCTGCCTGCTGGTTTCATTAATGATGTCGCTTCGTTCCGATGGAGAGGCGTGTAACGAGGTTGTCCACTGCCTCGGCTGTTGTTTCCTACACGCTAATGTCATTGTAACAGCTTAAAGGAACTGTGCCAGGCACCATTGCATCGTAAGAATCGTTCTGATGTTTGCTCTACGTACTGAAATATTCAGGGCTCCGCAGCTGCTGCTGCAGCCGATGCATTCATCTGACTGTATTCAACCGGGCAGTGTTGGATTTCTTTTTACCAAGTTTATCGCCAGTGGAATTGACGATCACCTCATTGAAATGCCGATCCTTTTATCATGCACTTGTTTCTATTTATAACTCCGGTCATCGTGACACTTGCTTCACGGTCAAATATTTACAATTTCCCGTAATTACAGTCTCAACATGCGTGCCTACTACGCATGTGTTTTATTTTGACGAAATTAGAAGCCATCGCCCTTCGTTTTCAATAAATTTGATACAAACATTGTATTTCACTCTGGTGATAAATTTGCGATTGTTCGAAAAATACGCATATGCAGTCCCTTCTGACTCAAGTCCATTGTCAGATTGATTGGAAGGAAACATTTTACAGGTGTGACGTCATATTTCTCCACACATCGTTGTTCCCTTTGTTTCCGTACGACATTCATCTCATGCTGTTACCCACATAACGCCAGTCATTTTGCAATTCAGTTAATTTATTGAGCGAAAAGTAAATCAATCGTACGCTGAAATATATAAAGACTTCATAATATTAAAAGGAAAAGCTAGCTAACTTTAAATACCTACTTAATCACGTTTAGTTTCAATTGAAATGGGAATGTTTCAGCCGCAATCATAATCAAATTCTTAAAAAAGTATTTTAACTAATCAATGTCGGATACCGTGTATTGCAATCAAGTTTAAGTGTTTCCCGGTTATAAGATATTTAACTTCTTCCAACGATCTATTATTTACCAGTATTTCAACCTTGCCATGTACCAGAGTGTCTCTCTTTCCTCGCACAAGTTTTGACAACATTCCCTCGTCTCGCCTTCTGGGGTTCTTACTCTACCTACTTGAAGCAGAGGGCCCTGGTTTATTCTGTAGACAGAGACTGACTTTGAGAATCCGTCTTTTAAAGTTGACAGCGTGTCGCAAATCATCTGTGATCACTTGTTCATGATTTTTTAAATACACTGTATATTAGCTATGCATTGCTGTGAGATCAGATTTTGCGTGCAATAATTTTGAAAAGGTATGGAATGCGCCCAGGGAACAGATATCTGAACTCCCAATTGTTCTGGTGTACCACTTATGGGGCTCATTTTAAAGCTCTTGGAATGAGAACAACTTTCATCGTAGTATTTTTCTCGAACATTGAAAATTTTTATTCTTTTTCCATAGAGGTAACACTTGGACGGCGGCCATTTTGAATTTCAAATATTGGTAAATGTTTGGTACATTGTAATCTGTTTCCCTAGTACCAAAATTTGCACGATGACCCCCTATTTTCATTCTTGATTTGGTAAGAGTATGGTTGAAAGATTCCTCAAGGAAAGTTTGAGCAAAAGGTTAAGTCCTTCACTTTCCAGGCGCAAAGCAAAGGAAAGTTATGATTCTTAAACACGATGTTGGAGAGGGAAAAAGTCAGACCCATCAATTTCACTTGGTGGGTGTGAGGAAAACAAGCAGATACTGGGTGCCCTATTTTGAAAGTAAGTATATTTCAGAAGGCATAACAATTTAAAGTTCATTGAACATGTTATTAACTGTCCAAGAAGAGCTATAGGTGTGTAGATTAGTAACACGGACATATCATCATTTAGCACCTGGATTGTGCACACACAAAATTCGATAAAATCCTTTTCTTGACTACAAAGCTAAGGCTTTATATAATATGTCTGTTTCTGGAATATCGAGTAGATTGTTAAATTGCCGCATCTCCACTAAATCGTGGAAACTCCAGTGGCAGGATATAACCCCTACACAAACTGACTTTTGCAAATCACTGGCGATAAATATGCCATCTGTCTTGCAAAGGAGTATTAACATGAAATCTGACAATGAAACATTGAATCCAATACGATATATGCAATTCGATAACCATTTCCCGTAAGAGTGATGTCTCTCTGTGACACGTGCTCAGTCATGGACCCTTGAGCAAGGACCTATGGTTTAGAAAGAACTTCCGCAATGCATTCTTGCCCATGTCTGAGAGACTGGCGGCTACATCACAATATAGTTACTTTCGCTTGACATGTTGCGGTGATTAAATATTTGTTCAATAACTTTAGATGCGTGGACTTCCTTTTACAGAAATACGATGTGTGATAACGAATAAAGTGCTCATGTAAGCTTTAAAAATATCTGGCGAAGATTTCTACAGCAGTTTTCATGAAGTTTTTTTCTTAAACAGTATTTTAGAAACGGAAGGCTTTAGTCATATATGCATTGGCCTGTTCGGATACTGTTCCTAGAAATAGTGTTTTGAAGGTCATCCTAATCGATCTTATAAACTGAAAACTAACAAAAAGGTAGTATTTTAGAAAAATGGGTTATATTAGCTGCCTCGGTTTGTTTTTGCTATCGCAAGCAAAATACTTCTGTATGTAAATGACCTTCTATGAACAACTAAAGAATCTAAAACATCCAAGACTTGATTCGGAACCTATGCATGGGGCGATGAATTATTACCTATAAATCGTCGACAGCCAATCAGCTATTAAATTTACACAAAAGGGTAAATGTGTGTATTTCACAAATAAATATACACTGTAAAACTGTCGGGTAATGGATGCTGTCAAATATCAAAGTTTAATGGGAATCACTTCTGAGGCAAATATTTGCGTGAGTGTCTGCTCGTTAATAAACATTCGCATAAACCATTTTTGATGATGGTGTGTTGAGACCGTTAGACTCGTTATATTGACACGCTGTTACAGACACGCACAGCCTACAAACAAATAACTATATCGTGTTAAATTAGAGGGTTCCGGAAGTCATGTTTTGCGACTTTTTTGTCTCTATATATACGGTGTATTTCCTCAAAAATACCATTTGGTTGAATCACGTGAAAGTAGAGGCAAAATGCTGCAATGCCTAACACGGGAAGAGTTTGAAGCACGTGACTTTCTACCCTCTCAGATACACACACAGTTATTCATACACTCATACATTCACATACATTCACATACATACATACATCCATACATACATACATACATACATACATACATACATACATACATACATACATGCATACATACATACATACATACATACATACATACATACATACATACATACATACATACATACATACATACATACAAACATACATACACGTTTAGTCAACTTTGATTCTTTGTATCTCCATAGAATATATCAACCCATGTAGTGTTATAAAAGCTAAATAACAGCTTACGACATAACCTCAGGTAGCGTCGATCGACGGCGAGCTGCTGTGAATGACGTTTCACAAACATCGAAGCGCGTGAAAGCACGCCACATTTATTAGGCTGCTAGAGAGCCGTCAAATGTCACTTGAATCGGTTCATGACTTATTGTAACCGTGCAGCACTATTGATTTCCATTCGGTGGAGGTAACACGCTAAAACTTCAGCCGCTTACATCAGATGAGGAAATTACCCCACTGAAGAGTCACCGATCCCAACCCTTGTCAGGGCGAGTGTCGCGGCATTACATGTCCGTGGCACAGATTAGATTTAATGAGGTGAACTTCGGATGATCTTTACAACGTCATAATGTTTTAATGGAGTATGATGTAGGCTTACAAGGAAACTCGGTGGGGCTCAAACCATTACACTATTTTTTATGCGTGCAATCCACTGTTTCCACGGTTAACCTAGCTACATAATTATTTAGGCCGACTCTTTCTGTTTTTGGAGTCTCAGGTACGGTTCAATCGCTCAAAAGAATCATCTAGACTTCCTATTCAATCAGCCGATCGTCGAATAAACAGTTACAGTATATGAAATTATTAAAATAATCCCTGTGTATGTGCATATTAGTAGCAGTGATTTTGCGATCACAGTCACCTTGAAAACTTTGTGAGTTCAGTTCAACACACGTGTGTAATTGTCATCTTCTGTCAGACTGATGAGTTGTCGTAGTTTAAAATAATTTCTCTTGCCTTTCCCCCTCTTTTGCAAGCACCTTCCGCTATTTATTGATCATGTTACTATTAAATTATGATTTGTGCAACACTTATTTACCATAATGCTTATTCACTCGTATTTCTAAAAGGAATTCATACATCGGTTTCTTTTGCGAGGCCGGGGAATCAAATTATGATACGTCCTCTCATCTCTTTAGTAAGAATTAACCTTGCATCGAATGTCCATTGGTACCAACTCAATACTCCTTAAACATACCTTGGGTCAAAGTCTCAAGGTAAGTTACATTCATGTGTAGTTCAAGTTAAGGTAGTACACCTTGAAATTCAGAGACTTCAACTTTTGCGCAAACTTTCCCAAAGGAAACTTTCAACCATTCTCGTTCAAAATCAAGAATAAAATCAGGGTCACCGTGGATAGTTTGGTTATAGAGAAACAAGTTACCTCATATATACCGATATTTGACACTCAAAATGGCCGCCATCTCTGTGTTAACTCTATGGAGAAAATTTGTACTTTCGGTTTTAAAAAACATAGCCACAGAAAACTTTTGTTTTTCCATGAACTTTAAAATGAACCCAAAACAAGTGGTAGACTAAAAGGGATTGTAAAAGTTTGAGATTCATTTCACATAAACTTACTTTAGTGCAGAAAGTAAACCGATTCTGCATGGATGTATAAGTGTATAAAGTTAAAGTGGCGAATTAATTACTGACAACTACAACTAAGTTATTTGCAGATACAGTAGCATGGGCCCTGCGGAATTTTTACAACAATTGTTTGTGGAGGTCAATTGTTTCTCCTGTTGAGAAAAGTATTTGTCCCCCGACAAATACAGTGACCTTTTGATACTGTTGAGGAAACGTGAAAATAATCAGCATGACGAACAAATACATGCAAGTTTATGTGTTCAAAACTATATAATAACAGTTATTGAGAAAATATGAACTACCCGACTGACAATGGCCAAACACACAGATAGTCAAAGTTCACATAGTCGGTCACTGTATGAAAAGATGTTTTGACTTCAAGACAGACATGCAGACAAGAAGGGGTATCAGATGTTTTAAAAAGCGAATTCGTCTCTCTTCCAATCGGGCGTATCAACGCGGTGACAGTCATAATTCAGAGAAGTCTCCGGAAGAATGAACGATCTTTGGACAACTGAAGCTCCGCAGGCGCCCTGACGCCTTGTTGCATCAGTTTATTTGTATTGCATATTTCCCCGGCAATTCACAATATATCAAACAAATGCTTTGAAATTATTCAAAAGGCAAGCCAGCTGCTGCACAATTTCATGGGCACAACTGTTGTAAGCATTACTGAAATGGGGTAACTAACTATTATTACTTGAGGCCGAATACCCAGTAGGCTAACGTAGGCTACAACTCCCTGCGGGACGAAGCTGTCGATAGCGCCAACCAAAGATAAAAGAATGCTTCGACGTCATTCTGAGCGAAAAGACGAATTAACCTGAAACTCATCTGAATGAAAATTATTATATTTCTACGTGCATTTTTCACGAATCCGAAAGACGACATGTCACAAGTCTCGGAGAAATGTAGGTGTAGTGTAAATTTGTCAGAGATATGTGCATGTATTTAGATTAGCCCAATAAGTTTTCGCCTAAGCCTTAAAAGTCCCAATGCAACAAAATTAGCGTGCCTGAAAATCTCACCGTAACATATTGATATAACCCCTGCATTAATTAGTTTTTACGGTGAACTTGTCCGGCGTTTCGTCACTCGTAATAGCTTTTTTTATTTCATTAGCCGGTACCATACGATCTCGGTGTTCCTCACTAGATGGTTGGGTAAACCATAAACCTGTAATAGGTTGGAACAGCTGTTAATACCGTGCGCGTCATCTGTAAATACACTTACGTCGGTTACTGCTGAGTACATGACATTTGATCGGCGTTTTATGAACAACTAACACAGCTTCTCAAGGCTTCTACATATCCGCCATGAAGATGATACGAAATGGACAATGAAATCGATGACACCCGGTGTCAGTTTCAGGCACGGTGGTAGTAAAGTCACAGCACTACTTAAACGATCATTGAGGTGGTATTGTAGGAGGTGCTTTAGTAAATTTCAAAGTGGAAATATTTATTTCACACGGTCTCTTAAACCGCACTTACAGAACAAATTAAATTACGATGTGGAGGTTCACTTGAAATAACATTCTTTCTGCATAACTTGGAAACTGTCATTGTTTGATGTCCGGTACGGCGAAGGATGCCGTCGGCGCTATCACCCACTTGCAGTGTCCAATTGCTTCAGTTAGAATAAGTCACAATATGGAACAGGGAGAGGTTACACAATTCAGTAGGGCAGTTTAGTCGATCTACGATGTAAAAAGCGTTTTGCCTTTCCCATGACTGTACTGAAGAGACATTCTCATCCATCAACACTTCAAAACATTCATCTCTCAATTTTCTCTTTTCGTAAAAGTTGTAATTTGTCCCTTGGCTATCCTTTGCATTAAGTGGAACAATATCGCAGCCACCATGCCAACTCACACCAGAATATAGGCGAGGCTGCTCTGATACGTTCACTGCGTACTCCAATATTGATAATTTCAATTTTCTCAAAATTCCTTGTTTTTTAGGTTTTTAGAAACTGTTCTTTTCACAGAACATTTATGGCTGAAACCTAAAAAAAGCAGGTAGTTGGAGGATAGTAATTAACATGCGGTAAATGCCACATCGTTTAGATTCTAAAACTTTTCATTTGTTGATGTATCGCCACCGTATTGCTTGGGAACGTAGCTTTAGATAAAATTAATATTTCACCATTGTAAGATTTTAAGGTGTCTAAATTAAACTATATATAAGTATATATATATATATATATATATATATATATATATATATATATATATATATATATATATATATATATTATTGTAATGAATCATAGTATCAGGTTTTGAAATACCAGAGAGAGAGAGAGAGAGAGAGAGAGAGAGAGAGAGAGAAGAGAGAGAGAGAGAGAGAGAGAGAATGCTTGTATCAGAGGCGTGAGACGAGAGACGTGAGACGTGAGAGAGAGAGGATTGTTTGGGCAATGCCATTTATCAGCTAAATCTGATTTTGCCCGAACAAGATTTTGAAGCCTGGAAGTCAGAGGATGTTATTGGGCGAGGTGTGGAAAGCCTGGAAAACATAATTTCGAGATATTTGCTACAGATGATGGATGGGACATTTATGAAGTTAATATTATATATTTTGGATGATTTTAAATTATTAATCGGCTACGTCATCGCCTGCGTACGGGGTTGTTATGTTACTAAGGATGAACGCTGTTTCCTTTGCCATCTTTCTATGTCCTTCGTACGAGTCAGATTATTCAAGAACGACTGGCATGAGGTCTTGATCATGTAGCTAAACAAAATAGCAAGAATTCCAATAACTATCGTGGATTGAATAACTCGAGGAGTTGGTAACATACTCACCTAAAACCCAGACTTGTGGTCGCTGGCCGTTTATCTTTGAACCGAGTGAGAAATTACAATGGTACGATCACTATTGGCACATTCGACCGGGTGAGTAAAGATCGGTGCTTGAATAAGACATCTCGATGTGTTGGCGCGTTAGAATGATCTGTCGGACCGAAATGTCCTTTTGTGTGTCCCTGGAGTACGGATGACAGTAGAGCCACCGTATTGTAAGCCAGTACAACGTCACTGGTCGGTCTATGTCATCACTAGTTTGGGGTCGCTTCCAGAATCCGTTTTACATTTTCCAGGCGGCACACGGATAACTCGTAAGTACACACGACACAGGGACAAATGTCGCAACCCGTGGAGGCACTGTACCAATTCAAATTACAGAGCTGCTCGGGTAACCGTGATGACAGGCACAAGATGCAGTCTGCAATTGAACGTGAATGAAGCCAAGCGTTCGTTTGGCCGATGACGTGCTCACAGAGTTGACCGCGGGGTCAGCTGCCACTTTGCCGCATCGGGCCAATCATCCTACGGCAGATGAATCAATCTTCCACCTACGTTCACACAGGTTCCACGACTACGGATCAACTACGCAAATTGGCAGACTGGACTTGTACTTTTTCTGATAAATACAGAAATATATGGCATTTTAAAGTTCAATGGCATGTTGTACTGCAGAAAAGCGCACTGAAGTATTCCACTGTCGCTGTGCTATCACATGACATATGATCGAAAAAAATATTATGCATACGTGTTGATGATTAAATTTTCAAGTCTCTCTCTGAAAAGTTCACTTTACAAAGAGCTAGACGTCAAAATCAATTTCAAAGTCCATTCACCATCGCAATACTGGTAGAAAACTGATCGGCGGGAGCGCTTGCGTTCGCAAAGTGGAAACCTATCAAATTTTGTGGCTTGCTTAATTGTGGGAACCCGAACATACTGTCGTTATTCGGAGATTGCCGGATTTACTGCCGACTGTCGTCACAATATCGCACCCATCTTTCGGCAGCGCTGTTGTCGAGAAATCAGTACTGTAATTGAGGGGAGATATTTTCATTTGGTTTGTTGGGTTTTTTCCCACATTAAATAAAACACAATCTGAGGATTATTCTTTATGAACAACACGGCAACAGTTAAGGCAATCTTTTCAGTTTGGCTCGGCAGGCGCAGAGATTCTCCACTTGTTTTATAAATTCCAAAAATTTCCTGTCGGCGCCTGATATTGTACACATAGAACGGCGGGCCAAATTTCGAGCAGAAGGGTTGAAACATACGAACTCATCGGCGAGGCTTTAGAAAATGGATGTACTATTGGACGTTTCCTCGTCACATCCTTTCAAAGTAGATGGGGAAAATGTTCAGTCAATTGCATAACCCAATCGTCAGTTGCCTACACAGCGTATTGTCTTTTTCTTGTGTTATTGTTTCCAACTGTGAGTGGCCTTGTATTATCAGGAATCCAGTTTGTTTCCTCCCAAATTCTCCAGAATCTGATCCCCGCTCCGATGATATCAAACGATCAACCCTATAGGAACGACGTGTGATATTTCCCTGATACTACAACATGTGTGGGGCTGTTAGTGTTCTGGATAGAGGCAAATGACAGCAAGACTTTGTGAAGTAAGACTTTTGTATAACTGAGTAGAATGATACACCAAATCAAGAAGAATATTGTTTGTCAATATTTACAAAAGTAAAGTTTCTGGTAACTCTTGTAAGTTCTTCAAAATATTGTAAGATATATCAACTCCTCCAAAGTAAATGGTGCGATGGACACATGGTCGAATTTCCGATATATTTTTGCTCTGCCACAGCATTTGCCGATGGTGCTACAACGCTGTCATCTCTGGAGCAAAACTCGCATTCGTCGGTTTTCTCGAGCATTATTGGTCACAATCAGTACGCCAGGTACGGTGACGTCACAAACCGACTGGAAATCTCATACATCATATCACTTACCGCACAATCAGATTAATATCTGAAACTGTTGGCGTGTGACGAGTCTGTTAGATTCAACGCCCAAATTAATCTTCGGTTTATTGTGATGCGATGATAAAGTCAATTTCAAATAGAAGCAAAGCGAACCGACATGGGTCTGTCATTTATCTTGTTTGTCACGAGGATTTGTAAAATGCATCACCTGTCCATATTTGATGAAAGCAATGAATACAACACTCCGTGTCAAAGGATGTTTGAAATTCTTGCATTCTTGTAGTTGCATTGAACTTTAAACGTTCAAGATTTTATTCGCAGAGGATATGAACAAAAACAGTAAATGAACGCATAGTTAGCCGTTGGGGGAAATTACAAGTCGCAGGTCACGCTAATAACCCACTCTGCGTTCGTGAACAGATGTATTAAATAGAAATGTCCACGCTCTTTTAATTTCCAACGATACACGACATCGAAGTTAACGGATAAATGGTACTTATCTGGGGTCGAGGGTTACATCGTTAAACCACGAGTCCTAGTGGCAGCCTAAAGATTCAGTCTGCATAAATGTTTTTGGCATGGGTTAATTGAACTACACTTAATTTCTCGTGTGGAACGTAAAATAGCCAACCCCGCACAAGAGTTGTAGTACGCAATGCTTGTAGTACGCGTTTAAGGCGAAGTTGTATCATGAAAGGTAATTCAATTCCGACAAAAAACGCCATGGTATTTAAAAATTTGAAAACTATGCAGCAGTAACAAAGTGTTTCCATTTTGATCTAAGTTAATGCAGATTGACATGTCTTTGTATATATCAATGCCAGCTATACACAGGTAGATTGTCAAAAACGATGATGATTACAATTTGATGCTTTATATATAAAACTACCATGCTTTTCTTTGAAGTTTAATTCTTTTGCGAATCCATTCTTTCAGAAACACGATTGGAACTAATTTAGGATACTTGGATGGTGAAGTAATGTCTATTTGATCTGCAAATGTAAGCTTATCTGCTTTTCGTTTTAAGTTCCGCACTTGTTATGAGTAATTTGTAATATCACAACATTCAGTTATAGGGCACCTAACATTTTTGAGAAATTTGAAAAATATGAAAATCCAATTATCCCAAATTAGTTCCAATCGTGTTCAGAGCTGTTCTAAAGATAAGATTGCGACGATTTGAGTGTTTCCGGAACCCTTCCGATAAATAACCACTGCTCATTTTAGGTACCCATTGCACTACCGGCCGTTATCGGTTTGAGGTTGTGTGCGACAGTTTGTATAGGGGAGGGAGAATTCAGGAGAATTCGGAACGAGGTGGCCCAAGGATTTTATCACGTTGTGAAGTGGCAATTAGCCCCCGAACACTTGTTGTATCTCTGGAGAGGTTATGACGACATAATTTACAGTATCCTTGAAGATTGTATGTATTTTCTCGGAGCGGGGTAGAGTAAGCATAGATTTTTAAAAAGGAATCCAAGTCATGGGTAAAAACAGGTCGCCTGAAAGTATCAATTTTGCTCTGCAAAGTGCTTCCATGACCATAGAGCGATACCTTAATGAGAAAATGATCTTACTGAGCAATGTTGACTATCGAAGGAGGAACCTCGAACGGTCCTTACTAAATATAGAAACATTTCTTTTATAGAAGGCTGTATTGAAAGTTGAAGATTGAGCCTTGCATGATGACATGAGCAAAACTATATTGGCGGGGAGGAGGGCTGTAGTTGACTCATTCAAAAATAATGACTAACATAAAATTCTTATCTTAAGCAAGTCAAATTTATCAGCAATAATGGTTCATTGAATCATGAGAGATTTCCGCTGTACCTAATATGTGCGTGTCTTATAATAAAGTATCTTTTATTAATCACATATATGACTTTTTCATTAACAACGATACATTGGATATTCAGCATCCATATAGCTGGATATTTAAAATGCTTTGACAACATTGATAATTGTAAAATCATTGCCAGAAACATACTTCAGTTGTTGTCATGTTTAGATTAAAAAATGCTATAGCCAATGCAATATGCACAAACCGGATCCCATATGATCAAATAGGTTAAAGGTCATAAACCTCTGACTCAGATGTGTAGGTTGTTTCAGTTAATGCCACCACTCCCGCACATTTGCAGGATTTCCCCTTTTTCTACCTCATTTGCATATTTTTGACACTGACATGTTTATTTGAACAACGTCACATCTCAACCCCTGGGTCTACTTGTGCACCAAACACTGTGATGGTAGGTGCGGTAGTTTGGGAGCTTTTGCATGTGACGGACATACATACATACAGACACCACCGACTCACCATATAAGCTCTCTTTGGTATTTATATACATACCAAATATGAGCTAAAAATATATCTATGTGAACAGATGGGACATGTTTGGCATAAAATGTACACATGCTAAGTCCGCTATGAGGCATCTTCAGAGAAGCTAAAATATGGCATAATTCCTCTTCTTAGAGTATTCACAGGTATTATTATACAACTATATCCATTCTCCAAGCTACATGCACAGTTCATGTGAGATGGTACATGCATCTAAAGCCATTTACTATGTACTAACATTGACTGCCCTTTGACCTATCTTGCTACTGTCCTATGCGTCAACGACTTCTGAAAACTGTCAAACCTGATCTGCTTGTGTTTCTAGAATGACAAGTAGTTTGAAATTGATAATTGATTTAGTAGAAGCATGCTATGAAAAAATTAAAATAGCAAACTTGACATATGTTGTATGTTCTTTATTATTGTCGATGATCACAAAATACAAAATTCTATATTATTTCTGTTATGACCAAACAAGTGAAAAGATTAATGACAAAGAATAATTTGCTATAAGAAATTTATGCCTCGGCCTTAAAAGGTTTGGGTAAAATAAGAAAATTCAAATCCAAATCTGGCTGAAGATAGAAAGCAAGCTATACTTGGCAACTGCACATTTTATGACTTAACTGGGACCACATGAAATAACTTCTTAGGAATGAAGGACTGATACAAAGGAGACATTAGGATCATTGTGTGGGTTGTACTTCAATTTTCTCATACCTACCGCTATCTGTTCATAGATTACCTTGTCCTTGTAGAGAGCGATCAAACTTGCTTTAAAAAAAACAGTGTAAGGAATGTGTATTAGGTGTTTTCAACACACCTGCAGAAATAACTGACATGCTTTCTGTCATCATGATATGTAATGTAGATGTGACCATTGTGTATTTGTCATGAAGTACAATATCCATGTCAAAAGTAGATACCTTGTAGAATAACTGCCAGTATACACTGAGACCGGAAACCCTAACATGTATGAAACTTTGTCTATGTGTTGAGATAGTTAACATTGCTGTCAGGATCCTGCCCACTCCTGCTATATATGTATGTCACAAGATTTTTTTAAAGGGCGGTGCTCGTCGGAATGGCGCTCAAAGGTTGCTAGGGACCCTATGATCATTATAAACACTGTATCCAAGCTACCTTAGCAATTGATGAAAGTTAAAACATGTAGGTCTTAATATACATCATAAAATTTAAATGTTGCAGCTATTTTGACATGATGCATCTATATATAGCGCACGAAATACATTGTTTGTAAACAAGAAAGTTGCACATGCACAGTTCTGATGACCATTTCCCTTTAAAGTACAGAGACTTCTTAATAGAGTACTTTCCTAACTCGAAACCAATCAATCACACAGACCTACAAGGTATGTACCACCTGTTGATTAAAACAAAAGCCTTCTATGTTCCTGAAAATATACAACATGTATTTGATGCTGGAGTCATTGCAGGAACAGATTAGGAATGGCCAGGGAAAACAATACAACAATTTCGCTCATTGTCCAAATTATCTTTATTAATCCTTTGATAATTTGTACTTAATTCATTAACAGTTGCAGCTAATTGCTATCTGTGTACAGAATGAAATCTAGCCTGAGCAATGTTGAACGTATTTTACGACTTGTTCAAATATTAGGGAATTGTGATATGTGGCAGATACACACATTATCTATTTTTTCCCAGTTTTGATGAAGTTTTTCTTCTTTGAAAAGTATTTCATGTCAAAGACAACTGGCCACTGTCAGGTCAGTTGGACTGGTGCAAACCGGTAGTTCTGTCCAGATGGACTGAAGCAAAACAGTTGTCCTGTCCAGATGGACTGAAGCAAACAAGTAGTTCTGTCCAGATGGACTGAAGCAAACAAGTAGTTCTGTCCAGATGGACTGAAGCAAACCAGTAGTCCTGTCCAGTTGGACTGACGCAAACCAGTAGTCCTGTCGCGATGGACTGAAACAATCCAATAGTCCTGTCCAGATGGACCTGGTGCAAACCAGCTTTCCTGCCTAGACGATCAGTTGACATAAAAAAAAAATGACTGGTCTTGTTCAGGGTGTAATGATATTTCCTGGATATGGGCCATCAAACAGATTGAGTTCTCTTTCGCACAGAGACTTTCTTGAGGACTTTCGATCTCTTTGATAACCGTACACAAATTGTCATTTGTCATTTTCTGTAGTCCTTCTGGGGTACTAGTTTAGTAGTCCACATTTTAACCAAAGAAATATTTCCCTGGGGTTCTGAGTACAGAATCTAGTCTAATTCCAAATCACTGTCCTCTTCTTCATCTCTTTGACTGGAATCCCTGATAATTGATGATACTTCCTCATCCTTTCTCGGGAGAATTCCATGTCTGGAAGAGAACGAAAGGAATACATATTACCTGTAGCATCTCACTTGTTGAAAACCTACCTACATGTAGATTAAGCTACTATTATGTTACAACTGTGTATCAAGTATTCTGTGGTTTATATTTGCTATCTACTGAAAAGGCCATGACCCTGAAAAGTATGTAGATGTTAAGTGTAACTGTGCTTTTTCATGTCTGTTGGACATATGCTGAATGAAATAATTTACTTTCATCTTATCATGTGGCTAATGTTTCCATGTACATGTTTTTCAAGCCTGACATGTTTAATATGAATGTCAATATTTACAACTAGTATATCAGAACAGACCATATTTACATTTGGAAGGGCTGCACATTTTGTGATACAGGATACACACTGGTTTAATTAGAATGTTATTCTCATGGGCAAATCAGTCTGGAAAATATTCTAATCACTGTTTGTAGTAAGTAATCTGCGAACATTTTGTTTTCAATTATCTAGGTGAACTGGTTGAGGTTAAAGCGGCAGTGCATTCCGATGCCAGACATTTTTCCATTATCACAGATCACACTGGGTTTTTTTTTCAGCGGAATTGTGTTATCAATTGAATTCCTGGAATAATTGCTGTGAGTTTACTGACTGTACAGGGCAGAGTGATACTTTAAAAGTATCACTTGTGTCTGATGCTGGTCATGTTTTCACAGAGAATGTCAAATATAGGGCAGTAAGAAGATAGCAAATATTGTGATGTACCTCCTGGCTCAATAACCACTGGATGTTCTGACTTTTAATGTGTGGTACATTGCAGATATACATACACAAAGTTCAAATTTAACTGTCGTTTTATTCTCTTTTCCTTCCTGATTTGATTAGAAAGTTTAATCATATACAAAGAATAGCCATTCTACTGATATCACAAACAGCTATAATTTCACCAGGAAACTGGGTTGCTTTTTTTCATGAGAACTACATGATCACTATAAAAACTTAGTTTCAATTGCTTGCTGAAATGGAACCAGAATTGAAACGTGATTGTAACTCACTTACGGCTTACAGACACTCTCTTTAAAGAGTGATCAAACTATGCAGTGACCAAACTTTATGATATCATCAGATAATGTGTCCATGAAATTGATCTGTCGATGAGAACTTTGATGTTTACTTTCGATGCGTCTATGTATATTTGATGTATGTCAAGAGGTGAAGAGCAATGTATGTGAAAAAGAATGGGTAGTCCAACTGATAACCACTGAAAGTTGTCTGGTCTGTTTCCCATTTTTTGACGGGAGAAAGTACAAATCAAGCATCAGTACACGAATGTTAATGATCTGTTTTGAACGTTGCATGCTTTCTGTCTCCCACTCTGATGCACTAGCCATATTCTTTAGAGAACATCATCTAGAAGTGAAGAATTACAATTTGACTTCACTTCTTCATCAAATTATTCTAATATTCTAGTGCATAGCTGGTAGTGGTCAGTGACATATCAGAACTGGGTGCTGCTTCTGAGTAAGATCAATAACTACTGACCAGCATGGTAAGAACCCCAACTACAATTCCTAATATCTTGAGAAAGTTTAATGCTTCAAAATATGATTAGAAAGAAATCATAATTTAATTATGATCACAGGCGGTGTGGTGACTTCTGAATGTGTATTGATGCCTTAAATCTAATGAACTGCTCTTGGTAATTAATTTGTGGATATCACTTTTCCTTAATTAAATTTGCATGAATAACAGACATTTTAAACAGTGACAAGATTTATATTTGGAGAACACAAATACACTAATATTTTAGTTATGGAAGTTAGTCATGTCCAGATGGGGGTCCATCTGTTGCCATTACAGTTGTAACAAATGTACCAGCTGTCTCGTCCATGTAAAATAATGCTGGCTAATTACACAATTTTCAAATCACCTTGTCAGGCAGTAATTTCATTAGAACATTCCAGGTTGAGCCAATTAATCTTTTATGATGACTTTTTACAGTAGTGGATGTCAATCCGATAAATAGGTCTATGAAAAACATTTGTTAGCATGATTGTAAATGCTGAAGAGTGTGACCGCATTGTGGTTTTGTGCTCAACTCTTTGGGGACAACTTGTCACAAACAAGAGTTTTCATTTCTCTTTGACATTTATTATAAGTGCTCAGCTGCAAATCTGGAAGTGTTTGCTTTTTTTGATGTGTTCTCTTGTACTTCATGGGTAAGAATGTTTAAGGGAGCTTTGCACATTACACATAAATTACCTTTTATCATTCATACTGAAACGTAAGTTTTTTACCCCAAATATAAACCACATCCTTTATGTAAACTATTGCTACTATACTAATTTAAGATTCTCTGTTTTATTTTGCACATATTGTATGAGGGGTTTTTCATGTCATCTTTAATGAGAAATGTTGCTTTGAAAAAAGTATGTCAGCTCACCACACAAAAATTTTTTTTCAAAGGTCCCCATGTTTTATTGTTTTCAAAGGATAACACATGACGACTTGTCACAGGACGGTAGATAAATTGCCACAGAATTCTTGTGACGGCAAAGATACCAGACATGCTACTCGAACGAAAAGGCTACACAATATCAAATGATCACCAGGACTGAAGAGTGACAAGGTCGTTGCAATGTGAAAGAATGTCAGTGGTATTGACATTGATTGCTGCAGTGAGGTAGTTGATACTTGTAACATATCTGTGTTGAGAAGGCAAATGGAATGAGAAAATAGCTGATGAATATGTTTGCTTTGAGATAAAAAATTGTAAAAACACTCACTGTTTATATTGCTTTCACAAATCCATTTCAATTCAGTCAGTTTTAAGAGCAGGAGAACATTGAGAAAACCTACCTTTCGAATATCAAATTCCGCAATTGTGTATTAGCAAAATATTTCTCACAGAGATCAAACTTCAACATCTGCATTGTTATCACTCTACCCAAATCCAAAAAGAAGTCTAAATAACTCCTTTCATCTTCTAGCAAGATCACTAAACACAATTCTTTAAGTATGTAAAGATCCATATGAATGTTGAAAATTGCACCAAATATTTGCTATGGGAATCGGCCCCTAGTGATCAACCTACCCCTGGGTAAATACCCGAGATTGACATAAGTGAAATGTTTCGCCTGGTGAAGTAGGAGCACATCTGCCAACCTGACAGAGATATTCAGCTAAATATCTACTGTGATGAAACCTAACCACACAACTTAATATAATCTGATGCTGTATTGATGGAGGCAGATGGCTGACAGCAATCCAGTGTCTACTTCAACTCTACATCAGCGAAGAAATAAAGCCAGGGGCCAGGCAGGTGACTTACATGCACAGAATATATAAATCATTGTGACGTACGCTGGTCACCATCTGTGCCTTCTTGACCCTGTTTGAGAGCGAAATTTTTCCCTCCCTACATCAACGGACCCATCTTTGTTTTGGCCTGTGTTTCACCTCGTAAAGTCTTGAATTAATATTTAATGCAGAATGACTGTCTGACAGCACACAATTAGACATCAAACGCACTTGCCCTGCCAAAAGTTGTGTGTGATCCTGTAATTTCATTAATGGAAAGTAAAATGTTTTTTGTGACCCGATGTCATCCTAAAAACCTGCAAAAAAGGCAATTATTAGAAAGGCTCAGGTGCACTTTGAAATTTATTTGCTTGTATGATAAGAATGAAACTAAGTGCAGTATTTGTGCAACTGAGCAAAAAGAAAATAGCTACAGCCATAACACATGATGTGCATGACATGTTTCCATATGTATGGCATGAGTCCATGGAGGAAATTTGTATTTTGAGAGACGATGGATTGTTTCACTGTGTAATAAACTAGCCAGTGATTGATGACAAATTTTGTAGGTGGTGTTTATGTTAACACATTTCCATTCAATTATGCATTTAAAAGTTAGCTGGATACTGATGTAGCCAGGTAAAGTTAGCTCTAGACTGACCTACCCATGCAGTCAAAGTTAGCTGGATGCTGACCTACTCAGTCAAAGTTAGCTGGACACTGACCTACCCAGTCAAAGTTAGCAGGATGCTGACCTACTCAGTTGCAAAATCAGCTGGACACTGACCTACCCAGTCAAAGTTAGCTGGACACTGACCTACCCGGTAAAAGTTAGCTGGACACTGACCTACCCGGTAAAAGTTAGCAGGATGCTGACCTACCCGGTAAAAGTTAGCTGGACACTGACCTACCCGGTAAAAGTTAGCAGGATGCTGACCTACTCAGTTGCAAAGTCAGCTGGACACTGACCTACCCAGTAAAGGTTAGCTGGACACTGACCTACTCGGTAAAAGTTAGCTGGACACTGACCTACCTGGTAAAAGTTAGCAGGATGCTGACCTACTCAGTTGCAAAGTCAGCTGGACACTGACCTACCCAGTAAAAGTTAGCAGGATGCTGACCTACCGGGTAAAAGTTAGCTGGACACTGACCTACCCTATAAATATTCTCAGCAGGTTATTCTGCTTTAGTGTAATGTTTTTCTGATTTTTACATCTCTTCAGCATTGCAAGAGAAGAGAAGCCTTTGATTATATTTATCACTTTCAGAATTGTCTATACGCCTCAAAAAGATTGATTCCCAGAGATTGTCCATTGAATGAAGAGCGTTCTGTGTCCCAAACAATAACACCAAGATCATCTGAGGAAATATTTTGTGGTATGCAAGAAAATGAGATAAACGAGTGGTCTTGAAACTTTAAGCATTTGTATGGTACATACTGTACATGTACATGTGTAGACATGATCAAGATGTATGACTTTGACAAATCATCTTTCCATTATAGACACGGATGTGTACACACATGTGTATATGAAGTGTCATGCACAATACTTTTCAATGAACAAAGCAGAGTGAAGTAATTTTTTACTGACCAGGAACTTTTAATGAGATTACCAATGGAAAGGGTTGGTTGATTGAGGAAAATCCAAGAGAAGAGGCTCCTAAGGGATATCATGACGTCTTAGTCATTGAATGGCTTCCTGAGTGTGCCCATTCCAATGTACGGTAAAAGACCTTTAGTTTTGGTTCTGTACAGATGACAACCTACTGTACGATCAAGGGAGTGGATCAAAGTTTTGTTTTCTGGTTTATTTTGTTAAATCATGCATACATGTATAATGGGTGTGTTTTACTGCATGTGCATTGAAAAAGGAAAATAGTTTGAAGATAAGTGTACAAAGTGAAGGACAGTTTCCAAGGATGTGCGTGTAGGTGTATAATTCTGCCGTCAGAATCTGATGAGTTGACAGTCAGCACAATTATAAGCTGTTGGCTGACTGGGGACATGTATATTGGCAGGAATTGGATACACTTATTAAGTTGCTATTTATCAAGAGATACAGGGCTAATTAGAAGACTGCATCAAAGCTTGATTGGTTCATTTATTCACTCTTCAATACGAGACATTCAGACTGCACCGGGGACTTGGTAAACTGGGGAGGCACTTGTTTTAATAACTATTTTCCTTTTTTATAACTTTGCTTTGCTCCATGTCGAGTTCGCTCCTGCAAGTGTCAATGGAAGATAATACACTATAGCCACATTGATAATGAACTTGGGAATAGCAATTGCAAGAAATCTTCTTGCATACAGTATTGCACCAAAACCAAGCATGTGATATTAATCCCCAAATAACACGACCTATCATTTCATTTAAAGGTATACAGTCACCTGTAATCTAAATATGCCCATATATGGTCAAAGGGGCGTTCCTTGGTATTCAAAATGCCAATGTTAGGGCGCTGTTTTTAAAGAGTGGCCACCCACTTAAAATCTGTGATTGGTTAGATTTTCTTTTTCCATATGGTAACTGTGGCACAATTGGGACAGGTGACAGTATACCTTCAACAGTGCACCCAAGTTAAACAGCTTTTGCAAACAGTCATTTGCTTTAATATCCAAAAATGTCTTCTTATATTATTCAAATCTCAGCACTTCTGGCTTTCTGAGCATGTAGCCCAAGTGTAACACTGGGACACTATACGATCACACATCACTTTCCACGGTGTATTATCTCTGAATGGGGGTTACATCTGTATGTAAATGCCCATGAAATTAAGGATCTGAAAACCATGGTCAGCAATATGTTTCATTCCATTCCACAATAAATGATTTCCCCTTTCAGCATTGCAATTTTGCTGCTAAGGCAGTTAAAGTTTGATGTGCCAATCACCATGCATACAGAGATCTTTGATCATGTCAAGATGCATGTAGCATTTGCCAGGATTCAAGAAGAGTCTTACTAAAAAGTATAATCAACCTATGATGATGCATCTCTCAAAGTGATACAGAACACAGAGAATAGTCAATCTATGCCAGGCTGAACTCATTCCATATGAATGCCCTGATGTACTGCAGACTGTCTGTCTGCCTGTCTGTCTTTAAGCCACAGATGCAGATTGAGTTCTTCGAAGAACCCTGTTAAAAAACACTTTTTAATAAAGGCTTTTGTGTACAACAGTTGGTTGACCCCTCTGACACTTGTTCCTAATACCTTGCTGCCGAGAGTCCAAGCACACCAAAAGTCATCATTAGTCTGTACCAGTTCATATTCAGACATCCTGAGCATGGGATAACCTCATCACATGGTTTTTGCAGTTGACACTGAACATGAATCAAAGTTTCATGTTGGACATTTTATTTCCCCTCACACTGTAATGTGATTCAACCCGCTTTCCTCTTGTTCCGGCACGGGTATGGATTATGCATACATAAACATTGGACGGCACATTAAGGGGATTGAGAAGTATATGAAATGACTGTAATTAATACTTACTGCATAGGGACTGCACCTGTATAAAGTATGAGAGAATTCTCTCAGGTGATGTACCCCTGTAGATGTACGATACACATATGGGAATGTGACACTCTGAAGATGCAACTGCTTCTTATGAAACGATAAGCCAACTGGTATACAAGAAAAGACAATTCTCTCTTGCGATTGTAAATGAGATCGACAAAAACAACTGTCAATCATCAGTGACACAGACAGAACTTCACTGAGTTTGAGGTGATAATTACGCTGTGGTTTGTCTGTGAAATAGATGATGGTAAATATGAAAAATGTGCTGAGTGTATAGGCCCTACTCATACTTATGTGCATGCTATTAGTTAGTAGGAAGCAGTACCAACTCTTGCGTTTTGAATATCTCTCTTTTCTGCAACTCGCTTGGAATGATTTGTGTACCATTATACACAGTAGGTCTGCCCTTCCATGCACATTTTCTTTGTACTTGTAGGGAAAATTATCAAAAAGCCTGTTCTTCTGCTGTTTGCAGCAGCTACCATAAATAATTGGTAAGACCCAGCTGCTGATTAAGACCCCGTATTACACAGAAACTGAAATGTGGCCCTGAGAATTATGGACTTGTATTTGATATTCTCCAGAATCAATGATTGACCTATTGTTTGGGAATTGTTCCATGGTGAATTATGGTGCCGGAGCTTTCAAATACTGATGCATAAAATAACCAATAATTTTTACCTTTTTTTTAAATGATCTTTGGTGGTACCAGATACTGCTGACAGGTTTGTGAAAAATATGAAGAATATCTTTATTCGGGTATTTACAACTGTACAGCTTTTAGATGAGCAATAAAAGATAGCAAGAAATGCAGCCTTGTCAATAATCTGCCAGATATATATGTATTTTTAGATTCAACTTATATTGCAGTGGCATTGATAGCCATGGGCAATGTTGACAAACCACTGACCAATGATATTAGGTCTACTTCTGTCCAGTGCTAGTCAGGTTTCTATGGTAACTATGCTCTGACATGGCATTTTCAAGAAACTGGCAAAAATACCCATTATTTTTGAAAGCTCTTATTGACTCTTTCCACTGACCTTCAGGTTGTTTTTCCCTTTCCTTGTACAGTCAATAAAAATTAATTTTACATTTTCCTAACCTGCGTTGATACTTGTGCTAGTCAAAAACACCTGTTGAGTAGAAAGAGTGGTCACGGGAAGGTAAACAAGACCGTCTTTGTTGGATTTCAGAAAGAACCTTTTAGTCCACATTTTAGATATCAGCCATGAGAAACCCTGATGAAAGAGCTGTCAGATCAGATTTTTCAGTTTTGATTTGTGACGTCATTATTGTGATGAACAGTCAGTCAAGGAAAATGTGACTTTCACAGCTATCAATGTTTAAAAGCAAGAATTGGTAACTAACTCAAGCAACTCATCCAAAAGAGTGTGGCTTTTTCCATTATAACTTTAAAATCGACCAGGGCCCGTGAAAATTGAAATAACATAATTATGTCATTAAAAATCATAATGATGAGTAATGCAAAAATTCTTTTTATTTATTGACAACCTGCATAATTAGAACAGACTATAAAAATACCGCAATTATACGGTGTCGCTCAAATTTGATCAGAATTGGTATATACCAGTATGGGTACCAAAGATCAACAGTAAATATTGTTTCTATCTGTTCAGTGCAGGAAAATTCTACGTTGATGTTCTGACAATGATTTCTGCACAGTACAACCAAAGAAACAACAAGAAATATTTAAACCAGAAAAAAAAGAATGACAAAAGTAAATAAGGTCTGAAACTTTAGGTACTGGAGGTCAACTTTAGCAACATGCATAGCAGAAACAGTTAGTCCCTCTTAGTTGGACCATAGACAGTCTTCCCCCCTCTACTGTCTATGGTTTGAGCTGGTCTGTTAATATGTAACAGTTCATAAAGAATGACAGGAAATGACTCAAGCATGTTTCAGACACAGTGCCATCACTCCTGTACATTTGCAGGATTTCCCTTTTTCTTACCTCATTTGCACATTTTTGACACTGACATGTTCATTTGAACAAATTCACATCATGCTGTACGCAGATGATTCTCAGATTTATGTTGTTTGCAATAGCCCCGCAGATGTTAGATCAGATCTTGAATTATGTGTTCAAAATATTCGTAAATGGATGATGTCAAATATGCTGATTCTTAATGATAGCAAGACTGAAGTAATTCAGTTTTCATCGCGTTTCAGAAGAGGTGCGATGAAGTTGAATTCCTTAAGAATTGGCACATTTGACATCAGTCCGTCTGCATCGGTAAAAAATCTTGGAGTACATTTAGAGTCTGATGGTTTCGTGACGAATCAAGTAAATAGTATTTGTAAATCTGCTTTCTTCGCTTTGTACAGGCGAATCGGTAAAATTCGTTGTTTGATCGACAAGAAATCCACAGAAAAACTTATACATGCTTTTGTGACATCGCGACTTGACTATTGTAATAGTCTCCTGTATGGGATTCAAAAAATACCAACTTGAAAAATTGCAGTCTGTTCAAAATGCTGCTGCACGCTTAATTAGTCGTACACGGAAATGTGAACACATCACGCCTGTTTTAATGGATTTGCATTGGTTACCTGTAAAAGAAAGATTCAAGTTTAAAATTCTTCTCCTCACTTTCAAAATCCTAACCGGTAAATGTCCAGAGTATTTGAAGTCACTGATAGATATTCAGGTTCAACGACGTGTTCTCCGTTCCTCTGATAAACTATTGTTAATTCGGCGTGATACGAGGAACACTACTGTAAACTATGGTTTTCGTGCTTTTTCAGTTGCTGCTCCAATATTATGGAATGAACAAGCGTTTACTAATGCTATTTTAAACTGTTCGGTTCAATCCTTTAAGCGCCAGTTGAAAACTTATCTTTTTAAGGAATGTTACTGTGTTTAATGATATGTATTGATTTTCTTTTATTTTCATTCTTATTTCATTGTTTGTGTACAGAGCACTGAGACGAAGTGTAGTGTGCTTTTTAAGAAATAAATAATAATAATAATAATAACCCCTGCATCTACCTGTACACCAAATACTGAGATGGTAGCTTTGGCGGTATGGGAGCCTTTGTGTGTGACGGACATACATCCGCACATACATACCCACAAATATACAGACATACAGACGCCACCGACTCATCATATAAGCTCTTTTTGGTATTTATATACAAAACCAAATATGAGCTAAAAATTATTCTTGTTCTGTCCATTTTTGTGTGACCTTCCACAGTTTTTGGATGGATGACTTAGATAGAGCTGAAAGTACCATCCAGGAATACTTGGCTGGCTCTTTTCACGGGCAAATATTTCCATGGACAATGTATCCCGGATATACATGTACTTACTGAAGGTTGAGATAAAAAAAACACTAAACCGAATACAATACACAAGATGATCAAATTTCCATTGTGAGATATTCTGTGAATTCACATTTTCAGAAAACGTAAATTCACCACTCGAGTCAAGAACGCAGAAACACTGCATAAACACTGGGGAACAGCGTCTTGTGGTTGCATACCCAAACCGGATTACGGTTTATTTTTCAATTACTCAATGACATCACATCAAAGCACCGTCTCAATTGGGACTGACTCAACAATGGAAATCAATGACGGCCACGTAAATTAAAAAAAGTCGCCCGTCTTTGGATGCAACAAACTCTGATATTTCTTCAGGGAATCTGTCATCAATTTTTCATCTATTTCATCAAGCTCCACGCCACGGCAACCTTTACTTGTGTATACACACTGCATGGGGGTGAATACACTGTTGTCATACTAACACAAAGACAACGTTCCCTTTTTCCTCGGTAATCAAGAAAACAAACACGTCTCACCTTGGGTATTTGATGGCAATATGGTGAACATGTACTTTGTAACAGTATAAACAGACAGACATATTTCAGAGGGTTTAAATTTGTTGTTTGATAGTGAAATAGTAAAAATAACAAAGGAAAGCAATGTACACATACACATGAACACACATACCGGTATAACCACAAGGAGACATACCGGTACACTCATCTATCTTGTCTGTACTCATTGGCCCCATAATGATGGTATAACTTTTTCTGAAGAACCGTCGCTGGTTAATGGATATTTGGAATTACATTCAATCATAATTTCAAGTCTAGCCTGCAAAATTGTCTCAATTAGATCAAAGAATGCTTGCATTGACACTAAAAACGTCTGGAACAGAAGAGTTTGTCTGCATTAAACATCAATATCTCATTCCGTAGGGTGAATGACAGTCACCAGCATGGAAACAACCCGAGGGATCAGTTTGGATTATTACAATAAGACCCTGTAATCAAACCCAGGAGCGGCAAAATGAACAATTCCCATCGGTAAACTCAAAGGTCAAAACCACATGTCCGAGTGAAGTTGAATTTGCAAGAATCAAACTGACAGAGATTGGAGGCTGCTGCATGATGTACCAGTAGTGCGTGCAAAGGCATTTTAGGATTTTGTTGACAGCTACCTGTAGTAGACGGCAGCTGTATGTCATTTGGTTCAGACAGAACTCCAGGGCAAGTCTTAAATGATGCGTGGGATACTGGCGTGATATAGTCCATACTCATCACAGTCATGGATGTTTATGATTTGTTTTTGATGATGTGCCAGACACGTACAGGCAGACGCGTAGTCTGTGATGTTGCGAGTTCGGAGTCCGAATTGATGGCCTGTGTCTGGTAAATTTCTTGAGAAATCAGCGCTGACTCTCAAGAGATTTTCAGCTGCATCATGGATCATTGTCATACCCTACATGTTTAAAGTTCATTTGCCCTCAGGACCGGTATATCAACTTTCCCTTGACTTTGTTGAAATTTGTTCTGACAGTGAAGAATTCCAGCCTACCATCCCCGATCCCTTCATTATACGTCACATGCTGACATGAAAAACAGTAGGATTATACCAAAATTTGTCGTGGGGGGGGGGGGGGGGGGAGGAAACAGGAAGCTGACAGTCTGTGGGCTTTCCTTCTTCTGATCCTTGCCGGCAGAAAAACATGAAATTTGACATGGGCATGGAAATTTCAATGTCAAAAATTCTAAGGACATAAAAATACCGTCAATGACGCTGTACCTTCTCTAATGTGTGGCCAGGTCAGGTAATTGGTTGTTGGCATGGAGTTGTTGGTAAATAGTTGATGATGTAGGGGCATGAGGTGGGATATGGACCCAAAGAACCCAAAAGATGATTAAATACATCAATCAAAAAAATTCTAAGCTACAGTATAAACTGCCTAAAGATAGTTCAATGTGGAAAAAAGTTAAACAATTCAGAAATAAGAATTAACAGTCCAAAATAGTAATGACGCACTTCCTTACTGACCTGAGTGCATGTGAAATACACAACCTGGCATCTGTAAATTAAATGTATACCAAGTGATCATTTCCAGTCACTTTTAACTGTTTTTAATGGATTTTCCAAAGAGTCCTGTGGAAATGATGAAAAACGTCTATCTGGTCTTGTGTTTGTATAACCTCATGGCTGATAATTGTCATAGTATTGAAAAAAAATTGAAAGTGAAGAAATTACTGTTTTTAATAGGCATATTTTCCTTGAAATACATGACCATGTAAAGAATATATGCTAAAAGTGTTTAAGAGTAAATTTCTTTTCAAAAAATAATTTAATTTGTGACCAAAGGATTTTTATTCTTTGAGTTTACAAATTCAAACATTGCAATTTGTTCAATCATCTTGTGCAGTGCAAAATTTATAAAATGACTGAAAAAAAAAAAAATTGGCAGAAATACAGTCTTTGTGATGTAAAATTATGGTTGACATCACGATAACTGTTAATCTGTTGAAGTACTAATATACTATAATTTAAAAAAGAAAAATTCATGCAGAAACGGTAAAATTTATTGTCAGCAATGTAGTGTTAATTTTGACTTTACATCATAATATGCCTTTGCTGGATACCAAATATATAGGGCGAAATATCAGCCATGTTCAGCAAAATCACACAACAGCATTGATCCTTTTCTAATTTGATTTGATTTGCTTATGTTATCCTTGTATGATAGTCAGTACAATATGGAACTTGAACACAACACAGTGAATAAGTATGCTGTAAATGAAATGGTGTGGCTGCATCCACATGCAGCAATAGGAGTGCCTTTGTCTCTCACCCCTCATTTCCAACCTGTCCCATCCCTGAAAAAATAGTTTGGTCTTATATTTATAATGTTAATAATTTCTGTATTTGTTAAAATGTGCGCATCTCAAAAACTTTTGATCATAAACATTTTCATTGTTTTTTATAGCTGACCAATCAGTTAACCTGTTTATTTTGAATATTTGCGCATTTTTCCTCAATATTTGACATTTTCTGAATACCTTCTTATTCAGTTTGTCATTTTCTAAAAGTTTAAATGCTCCATTGTGTGGTCAAGCTTTCCACAAGCATCAAATGTGGTACTTCATATAGGAGGGTCTGCCTCTAGAGGGCGGGCATCATGAACACTCCTGTGTTTGTTGGTTAATTCCTCCACGTAAACTTCTGATTGTACTGTAAACATTGAACATGGCCGACGTCCGATTTTCCTGTCTAAAACTTTCACTCATTTTCGTTCATATGACTCTGAAACTCCAGGAAACGATTGGGAAGAAAGGGTTATCTTGAAATATTGAGGTACTCGCCGATATTTTGCAAAATTAAATGAGAAAAAATGCAAGGAAAATGCCGACAGGATGACAGTTTTCAGACTCGGAGGCATATGATCATCTCTGCAGATTATGCAACAGGCCCAGATCACGTGAGGCCATGAGGGGATATCCACGCAACTCAGTACCAAACACTGGCGCTCACAGAGTGAGCAAACACAAAGTGAGTACCCCTAACGTCAGCTCAGTAGTCTGTAATAGATTGTAGTCAACTAAGAAACCTTGGAGAAAGGCTTAACACTGTGGCTATGCCGCCAAGTCCCTTTTGATTTTTGTCATAGCTCAAAATCGTTCTCCCACACCTCAACCTGAGCCATGAACACCCCCACCAGTTTATGATATGACCCATCACAATGGCATGACGTCAACGGATCTTGACAGACGGAAGTCTTGACAGACGGAAGTTCTTGACAGCAGCATATTGGTTTTCAACTCTAATACCTTCTCTGTCTATAAATAGACACGAGAAGGTAAAAAATGACTATTAATTTATTTACCATTAATTTGACTGGTACATATCTGTCCATTAACATAAACCCAAAAATCCATCTGTGCCGTCAATATTGTGAGACTGTTAATGTAATTTCTAACCATGCTTTCTAAAATTATATTAGCGTCTCTTTATTGAATTTGTCCTATTTGATAAATATGGTATGCTCATGAAAAATACTAGTTCTGATAATACAGTTTTACAAATACTAAATGTCATTCATGTTGGGTGTCCATTTTATGATTTCAGTTGCTAAATTGACCCTTGACCTATCATGAGCCTGTAGAACATTACCCTTAAATAACACCCCTACTAAGGCCAATGACATTTGACAACTACTTCCTTGTCAGACTATTGTTCGAAATGTTTTGCTTAAATATGGTTGTGGCTGTGTACTAGTATGTAATTGCAGACTTCACGGCCTTGGTCCGTTATGTTTATCTTTTCCAATGTACCAGGGCATTCAAAAGATAATCTTGTATTTCAATGAAGTGAACAATTGATATTGACTTGACACAAAAACAACCAACCTAACACATCCTTGACTTGCATCACATCACATTTAAGCAATTTGAAAAAGCAATATCTGGCACACAAATATCACTGAGTCAAACCTTTAAGAGCCATACCTACAAATGTCATGTCACTTTAATACTCAAACCATTCTGGTGCACATTTGTGTTTAATTTGTTGAACATTTTCAAGTCACTGCACCAGAATGGTTTGAGTATTAAAGTGACATGACATTTGTAGGTATGGCTCTTAAAGGTTTGACTCAGTGATATTTGTGTGCCAGATATTGCTTTTTCAAATTGCTTAAATGTGATGTGATGCAAGTCAAGGATGTGTTAGGTTGGTTGTTTTTGTGTCAAGTCAATATCAATTGTTCACTTCATTGAAATACAAGATTATCTTTTGAATGCCCTGGTACATTGGAAAAGATAAACATAACGGACCAAGGCCGTGAAGTCTGCAATTACATACTAGTACACAGCCACAACCATATTTAAGCAAAACATTTCGAACAATAGTCTGACAAGGAAGTAGTTGTCAAATGTCATTGGCCTTAGTAGGGGTGTTATTTAAGGGTAATGTTCTATAGGCTCATGATAGGTCAAGGGTCAATTTAGCAACTGAAATCATAAAATGGACACCCAACATGAATGACATTTAGTATTTGTAAAACCTTATTATCAGAACAAGTATTTTTCATGAGCATACCATATTTATCAAATAGGACAAATTCAATAAAGAGACGCTAATATAATTTTAGAAAGCATGGTTAGAAATTACATTAACAGTCTCACAAATATTGACGGCACAGATGGATTTTTGGGTTTTATGTTAATGGACAGATACATGTACCAGTCAAATTAATGGTAAATAAATTAATATTATAAAGTGATGTCTACTTTTTTATACTGCTACCAGTGGAAGTATCAAAGTAAATAATGCCTTGGAGTGAAAATGTGAAGGCTGTTGTGTGTTTGTCATCAAGCCTGACTGATGTACAAAGATCAGACAGGTAATATTGTCATACACCGATGGAGCAGTGAGTTTAGATTAATGAGCTATGGACTGTGTCTGAGCCTTTTCATTGATAGTATTCAGCTGAAAACAAGTCATCGGTACACATAGCCACTGGACCAAAAGTATAGCACAAATACCGTGTTGTATTGTACACCTGGGATTGCATGCATTCAAAGGATATCGTAAAAAAAAGAAATTGACTTGTCTTCTCATGTCAGTCTTGAAATATAGAAAGGCTTATACACTTACTCTTGAAGGAAATTTTCAAGATCGCCTGCAAAGAAGTCATGCCCTAGGTGATTGGACACTTTGACAAAATTTCCGATGAGTGTCCCCTGCTTGTACACTAAAATTGCCGGTAAGCCTTGCTGTGTCTGCAATGAAAAGGAGAAATAGGACATGAACGTTTAGATGGAATCATGCTATTAATTCTGCATTTTGCAAATATTTTGTTTAATAAATTTTATTTGCATTGGCTCTCAAATTTTAGAATCATGTGACATTGTGCAGATGAATGGAGAAACTGCAGAAGTAGATTGTCTGACAGATTTCAGGCTCACAAATGTGCATAACCACATAACATGAATTTTGTAGCGTAGTCATCCACACCTGTGAGGATTTCATCATGTGGTGACACACATCTGTCAGTTTCATTGTGATTTATACTCAGTAGTGAGTCAGTAAACAAACATGAAGATCTGTCAATGATGCCACAATGGCTGCTGAGCAGCCGTTACAGCTTTTTTCCCCTCATAAAACGTCTGATGGAATACTATATCTCAATTATAATGTTTTCTGTGTTGACCAATGCTATAGTCTCTAGATTGAGACATTGAAAAAAACAGATGCAACTTTTTGGGAAAAAACAAAAAACCCACAGAAATGATATTACTAAGCAAGTGAGGCAGCAATGAACTTTAGCGTGATTTATTTATGCAAAACTGATCTGTACTCAGTTCTCAGGTACTGCAGTTTACAGCAGTAATGTTTTCAGACTCTGATGGGGAGGGGGGTGTGAGGGTAGGGGGAGGGGAGATGTTACTGTGATTATTTCCTGAATCTCTACACCATGTACATGTATGAGGCTGAAATGACAGCATTGTATGAATCAGAGTCAGTTGCTATGAGCAGACTGAGTCTGGGGGGGGGGGTTATGAGGGTAGGGGGAGGGGATGATATTTCTGTGATTATTTTCTGAATCTCTACACCATACTATGAGGCTGAAATTATTGCGTTGTATGAATCAGAGTCAGTTTCTATGAGCAAACTGAGTTTGGGGGGTGTGAGGGTAGGGGGGGGGGGAAAATATTTCTGTGATTATTTCCTGAATCTCTACACCATGTATGAGGCTGAAATGATGGAGCTGTGTAAATCAGAGTCAGTTGCTATGAGCAACAACTTCTGAGACAGTAACATGGTCCAGCTAGGCTACCACTGTGAGTCACACAGTTATTGTCCCTCTAATACTGGCGAACACTGCGCACTTTCATTTGTTTTGCTCCCTTGCAGCTCAAAGTGATATTTGCCAGCCTCAGGATTAGTTTTTGTCAGAGGTGTAAAACAGTCGGATTCAAAACAGCATGAAATTAATTGCAATTTCTAGAGAAGAAAGAATATTATATTATATCCAATTATAAATTGAAGGACATTGCCTCAATTATAATCAGACACAGCCAATTTGGTGGAAGCAATATTTCCTTCAAATTTCAGAACATTGGCATATCAATTAATCATTGGATGTGCTTTTGACATTTGAATGTGCAGTACAGGTCTGTAAGCTTGGGAAACTGCCTTGCACACACAATGGTGCTCTGCTCAATACAAAGGCTATTCATACGTTCAAGGTGGTATAAATAGATATGGTATCAAAGAAAGATTTTCATGGCCTCAGTATGCCATGACTGTGATCATGAAAAAATGAGATTTTTACACAAACAGAACCGGTGCCAAGCACCTAAAATCAAAAATGTAAATACCTGAAACAGCAATTTATTGATGTTTTTGACTAAATACAAAACAAGATACTGTGCAAATTTCATTATCATTTGCACAAAACTGAAAACGGTCAGCCTCAGAAACCTGTACACTTAATTTGAAAGCTATAGGACTACCATTCTATGAAAATACATTTTGATCGAAATGACAAGATTGTCCTAAAAATTTACATTATGCAGATATAATAATTTTCACAAATGATAATTAAGTCATCTCTAGGGACATTTCAGTACCCTTTTGAACCTATTATGGAGAATATATTTTGACAAAAAATGAGAAAATTGGCGCTACATATTTACATATCTAAATGTCACCATAATTTGGACATATGTAAACCAAATTATACACCCAACAGATGTGGGGGAACAAGTGATTACTGAATCCTTTTGTACGAAATCTTTTAGTATTAGCACTATTATTATGGTAATTTATGAAAAATAATTGTCAATGAACATAAGATTCCTCTCCATTCTAGATAAGCGTCCAAACATTCAACATACCAAAGCTGGTCACAGTTGGTTGAAAATTTTTGAGCTATATGCTCCACAAGTTTGGTAAACAAAAAGGCTAACCAAAGGATATAGCCAGAAACAAAATAAGATACAGACTAATAGGTGTGATTACATTGCCCCCCCACCCCTTCCTGAATGTGTGCTTTTGGCAAACAGGGAGCCAGAACAGGTCCAAATGTGTATAAAAATCAATAAAATCTCTTAGTTTATCGATGTTTACATAAAGTAGAGGAAAGGAATATACTAATTTGCTTCCCTGAATGTGGTCAACACACCGGACAATGTACATTTTAGACAACAGATAATGCGATATTTTTGATCTGCTAAGTTGTAGATAAGTAGCCAGCTATACAGAACATGCATTTTAAATCTGTCATGTGTATCCTAGTCTTGGCATGCCCTAGTGTCCTGGGTTAGTGTGCTTGATCTTCCACTTTTAAGATTCATAACATGAATCCAAAATTATATGAATCTTGAAAGAGGAAGTTAAGATTGTAGTTGCTAGGGTAACATCTCTAATCTGAAGCTCCTTTCTGAATCAATACGTTATAATGGGTGGGGAGGGGTTATAATGGGTGGGGAGGGGAACACTGACGTAACTGAAAAGGTGGAATGGGCCAATGTACTGGTAGATCCCACATGGCCACTGATTTTTCCAAGCATGGATAGATGTACATTTTTTGCATGATTACAGTGAACAACCGTCCGGAGTTACATTTCTACTGGTACACACAGTCTTTTTATTCAGCAGTATTTACAATGAAATATTGACCCGTCTGTCTGAGAGCGTCAGATGTTGATCTTCCTAGATCTGGCATTAAAATAGTCTGGGAGTTCTATTTGAGGTACAGTCCATTTGCTTTGCAAATGTTACATTTTTTTAAATAGATGCCGTCATATTTTGCTTTTGTTCTTTTCTGGGTTAATTTTCCTTTGGACTCCCCAAAAGTAGACCATAATAGCAACAGTGTGTGTGAAATGAAAAGCGGGGCATTACGGTTTTAATGTGGCAATACCTGCTACACCCAAATGATAAATATGTAAGAATAAATGCTTTATGAGGCTATAGCAACCGGTTAATTGTATTTTTATTGGAAAGTACTTTTGGGCGGTTAATTAATTGAAGGATAAAGTAGGTACCCTGACTTGCAAAGTTAATCATTAATAATTGTGACGTTATTATGCAAAGGAAAACATATGTGGAAATCTATATCCAGCAACGAATGAGCAAAAAAATGACCTGACATTTCAGGTTTATGTAACTAAATGCTTTAGTATGGCACAACTTTTTACGATATTTTCACTGTTTTTGTCCAAGTTACAAACGAACACATTTTCGAATTCATTTAAGTAAAATACACTGAAATACAGCTTATTGTCTTATCAACACCATGATTTGAATACAAAATGCAATAATTGACAAATAGGTTCAGTCAAGACTAGAATTCAGTTGTCTAGAACAACATTGGACATCATGTTGTATATACGTATATATGCAATATTTGAAGACTTCATTGTTAGTCTGCACTTTCACTCCTTATAATATTTTTCATCTATTTGTCTACTTAGTATTAAGCCCGTTATTTTTATATGTATTCATAACCTTCTGACTTCTTAGCTGTGCACATGTAGTTCAGGGACATATTTTCAGTTTATAGCGAAAGACAGTTGAGCCATGGACTGGATTAACTAACTTGAAACTACATGTATCTCAATAGCCCAGACGGGAATTGTAACCTGCAATTCCAGATGTGTATACACAGCATTCATTTGTCCTTGCACTTATCTGTTTGTACATTTAATTCATTACTTGCTAGACATGCAAAGCGATTCTACACAAAATTTGCCGATGAAGTTTTACACGCCTCCTGAAATCAACTTTACTCATCCTTCAATTCATTCATTCATTCATTCATTCATTCATTTACTTGCTTATCATTTCTTTCCCTCTAAGGATATTTTCAATAAAAGAACTACTTGGAACTGATTCAATACATACAGTCCTGACATATTTTTTGATTTCACAGATGAGAAGTTTTTCAAGTACTGGTGCATGATTCTGTCGATAAACAGGTATATATTTCCATGGAAACAGAAAAGTGATGAATTATCACAATATCTATCATCATTTGCAAGTGAAGCAATCACCGTGGGTTTCTCCATTAGCTTCAACAAGCATGTAATTTGTCTCGGACAAAAACAAAAAGAAAAGAAAAATGAGTGACAGGTGCTTTCTGTGTAGGCAGTCAGACAAATGAAGTGATAAGATTGACCTTTGACCCTCTCAACAGAGGTTTGCTTTCCTCGACAACTATACATTTTGACATTTACAGCTTATTTATTGTCCCCTTACTATATCCTCCTCTAATGGTATAATGTTTCAAGAACGCAATGATATCCAATTTTAATGCTCTTAAGTGATTTCTCCTGGGACTGCCTGCCAACTTTATACCGGCAATATCGGAACTTTGAAGATAATGTAAGATGACTGTACGTGAAAGAATGTATAATAGTTAATGAATGTACCCATGTGTTGTGTATGGACAGCTGTTAATTGTACGGTGCTTACACAGGGTACACCCAGCAGACAATGCTGGGATTTTTTATCATAAAACTCACGCATGCGAAACACAATGTCTCAATTCCTGCGTCGACTGATCCCGCCCTCCTTATTCTAAGTGAAACTCAATATGAAACTGATCATTCTCACTGTCAAGTTGATGCTAATCAAAGATCAAGATCGGTATGACAATCGTCAACAGGGAAAAGTTCAGTGATCTAGATCTGATACCTGGAACTTTCTATCACTCAAAAAGAAATGGCAATTAATCTGACTGTTGACTCTCTTGTGACTTGTGACTCCTTCAAATAATTTAATGCTGCAGCAGGCTGTTTCTTTTGACCATATAGTCTACTATTGGTCAAAACCTACAGAACTAAGACATACTGATGTTGTAAATATTGGCAAATGTCATCGATATAAGCTGGGATCATGCAGGTGGCATACCGTAAAGACTAGCTCACTGATTTCACATTCCGTTCTCTGTAATCTTTTAGATATGTAATAAAACATGAAATTATAAATCACGCTAGTATAAAATAGAGAGAGATGTACATATACAGTGGCCTTACTTCAACATTACTATTGCAACTTTAGGAAACAGAAAAAAGCTGAGTCTCAATTTTATAGGTACAGTTCAGCTCTGTTATTTCAATATCAAGGAACATTAGCAAAATTCAAATTTGCCTTTGAATCATGTGCTAATTTATCATTTCATGTGTCTAACATTGCTAAAGAGGTGCTGGAGATTTTACTTTTGAGTTTGTTTGCAATATGTTTGTAGTATGCTAACCAAATTTGTTTTTTCTACTCTCCCAATCATAATGAATGGCCTAACATTAATCTTGTCCACACATATGCATACAAATATATCTGATTCTGAGAGTCTAGACTGAATTGCATTGTGGTTATGTACACATTGACAGTTATATTTCCTGATACATACCATGTACCATGTACACTCACAAGTCACACTCAACATTCAATATTTTAGCAAACCATAATCCTTCTATGAATACAACTATAATCTATTCAAGGGTTGAGCACACCTGCAGAATAGTGGACCCAATCATTCTTGTGGTGGTACACTGCCTGCCCTTTCATAATAATTGGGCTGATGTGCAGCATCTTGGAAGCTGTTATCCAATTGGTTTGCTGAACCTTACTGTTATCATTGAATTATACACAATAGACTCCCTAAGTTGCTGTGAATAGTGACGACCAACCAATCAGATATAACCTTCCGAGCCAGCTGCACATCAGCAGTAATAATTAGAGGAAACACATCCCCTAGGTTACTGTTGAATTGTAATATGGCTTCGTGGCTTAAAGTAACAGAAGTTTTAAGAGTTATCACGTGTCACAAAATTTACTGAGGGAACTTTAACAAAGGTTATGGTCACTGTCGTTTTCAACCGTGAAGTTATTGATCAATGAGACTCTGAATAGACAGAGACATGCTTCTCTAAAATTAAGTGGATGGTTTGGGCATTTGATTGTTTAATCATGAAATGGATCTCTTTTAGTTCAGTAATTGCCTCCAGCTCTCTCTCTTGCTCTCTCTCTCTCTCTTTCTCTCTGAGAGAACAGTCCATTGGAATCAGGCTCAATAAAGATGTCCAATTAAGTGATTCCATGATAGCTTGCAATTCATCTGATCATAATGAAAGTCAGGATACAACGCAAATGAGAATGGAATTCACTCTCAACTGCTTTCCTGTTCCTTTCAGGACAAAGCCATTTCACATCCTGCCGATTCAGACGGACACAGTGGTTTTTCCAGTCAAATCTAATTGTTGACGAAGGGCACAAGATTGGTTAGGTCGGACCCACAAGGTAAAACTGGACAAGGTTGGTTCAATCAGAGTTGGGGGAAACAGAAAGCATCCTGACTGTACATCAGCTATAGCAATCTTCAGCTCTTAAAGGTATACTGTCACCTGTTCCAATTTTGCCACAGTTACCATGGAATGAGAAAATCTGACCAATCACAGATTTTAAGCGGGTGGCCGCTTTATAAAAACAGCACCCTCACATGGGCATTTTGAATACCAAGGAATGCCCCTTTGACCATATATGGACATATTTAGATTACAGGCGACTGTATACCTTTAAAGGGCCAGTACATGTAGCTGTTACTTTTGATGATTTTTTTGCTTATTTTGCTTTGTTTGTACATTCAAAGTTCTTGTTCTACACCCTGAAGCATATTGAAACACTTTGCTTGTCAATACAGCATCGAGATCTATACAATGTAAAATACATTGTTGTTGTTTACATTTGAATTCTAGTCCAGGCTTGTACTCACTTGCCAACAATAACAACATCATTCATACATGGACAGGGTTAGTGAACAAGCTGATTACTTTGGTTGCTTTTGGGAGTAGAACAAGCAACTGTAGTTAACAAAAAGTGCAAAAAGATCATGAAAATTTATAGCTACTAGCCCTTTAATGGAATATACTTATTTAGGTATATAACAATTTGATCAATACCAAGACAACCCATCATTTATACAATAAGAAACACTTGGGTTTCACTTCATCAGTTTCCGTTCTCACACAATGCATAGGGCAATACTAGCTGCTACTAAAGTGCTCATACAGACTTTTAATAGTGAGGGATCTCACTGCATCACTGAATACGAGCCACTGTCGTCACATTATGTACTTCTACACAGTCCTTGATGATACAAATTTTCATAACTGAGACGTGTGTCTACAAATCTTTTATGGACAGGATTAGGTTGTCTAGGATATACTTGTGTGTTCCATAAATACAAAAGTGCACACATTCATATCAAACTTTCTTGACAAAATAACACAGAATTTGCATTTCTTGTTAAAAGAGACTTGACAAATTTGTCCTTTGCCATCTTGCATCATGGTCATTCTCTTCTTGGTGGTTGCATTCTACATGGGATCAGCAGGGAAATTTGAAAACCGTTTCTGTATACATATTAAAATTTGTGGCTCAAATGGCTTTGAAAACACGGTCAAGTCCTGCAAACATCAAGTGTCATGTTCAATGTTCACCCTGCATTAAGTCTTGGCTTTGTTGGTCTTGTAACTTAGATATGATGGACGCCCTGCAGTAAAGCTTGGATCATCTTGTAACAACATCAACAAATACAGGGACGTGGCCTTTGGCATGTTGACATGTTAAGAGAAGCAAGGGCATCTCTTTTGAAATGTAAGCCAAAGCTACTTCAAGTGGTTCATGTTTTTTTGTAATATACATTGCACATGCATGTGAAAAACAGCTCTCGGTTTCCTGTTTATAACCTTGTGAAGAAATTCATGAGAAATGGACTCTTTCTCTCAATTCAACTTTCCATCAAAAGCTGTTATTGATTGACGTGCTATTGAGAACACCACGGCCTTCATGCATGCACAAAACACATAAATATCCTAATTTTTGAGCTGTGTATCTATTTGAACTTGGCCTATTCACTTCCTTCGTTTCATTGTCAAATTTTAAACATATTCACCCCCTTTCTTTTCTAAAGGCAGGTATCAGTGGTATATATCTTTGGGCTGGGCTGTATCTCTTTAATCTGAATATTGGATTAAGAAACCATTAGTGGAATTTGAGCTGCTCAGACGTTTTAACTTTGGTCTCCATCAAAGGCTTATGAAAACTCATCCAGGGCCTGTGTGGCCGGTGATCCTGTGGGGGAATCTGTGATACAAATACTCTCTGCCCTCCGGCCAGAAAACTTTCATCACAATGTCCCATCCCGATACATTCACTACTGTGCGGGAGAAAACCTCACACACCAGAATAAAACAATTTGCTCCTACGTGTGCTGCAGCTGAAGGTCCCGCTCAGTTTACAATGCCGTGGTACTGATTTGCATAAGCGGGAATGGATACGTTATTGTTGTAACAGTGTAATAACAGCCTACTGTCTGGGCAACGTTGGGGACATCGCTGAAACTGCTGTCGGTGTGAGACCACAGACATAAATCTAAGGTCAGAAATTAATGAACATGTATCAGGTACATGTAGTTAACCATAGACACCATTTGATAGCTTATTTTCTACACTCTTGTAGGAATAGATGGGTAACATTAAGATTGCTGTTAAACTTGTAACAATGGATTAGTACAATGCCAGAAGTTTCCTTGCACGAGAATCTTCTCGATATCTATTTTCCTTTTTTGTAGGATGAATGTTCAACTATTTTGCCAGCAACGGAGTATGGAATTTCTCAATGTGCCACTACAAGATCTGACATTATTAACTATCACACAGTCCCTCCACCTGGAGATTGATAGAGGGACCATGACTTCCATGGCGTCTTTCCGCCATTGCAGCATGGCTGTGATGGAAACCATTCTTTGTATTTGGTGCGGCTTTTGGACCTTCATGAAGGGACGGAAAAAGGATAAAGAAATCACTGAAATACTACATAAATACTACAGCTATTTAAACTTATTCTGAATCTGTGATGTACAGTCTAGTCTATTTTGTGGGTGAGCTGAATTTTTTTACCAGTTTACCAGTTGTAATATTCCTTAGGACTGTTAAAAATTAATTATTAATGGTATTACTAAGACGATGACTATGGAATGCAGATGTGCACTTGAGCATGAAAACTGCAAATTCTGAAAAAGAGTGTAATTAAATGAACATATTATCTTCTGGGAGTTGGAATTTAAATGGCATTATAGCTTCTGGTACAGTTGTCCAATAGCAATCTGATTGCTGTCTTTCTTCCAAATCACGCAGATTATATGTTGTTCTTGCCAGCATACCATGTCAACTGAATTCAGTGGACATGGTAAGCTGGCACAAACAACATAATCTGAACTATAACCCTGACAAATACTGCTACATGATCAAAAATATTTCTAAAATTCACTCAGGCAGCGAGACGCAAAAAAAGCTAACTTTGATAATTAGGCTACTCAATGCATTTAGTCACGTACAGATACTTTTTGCTTCAGTGGCGCTCCAATCTAATTTGGCCATCAACTACAATTCTCGAGTGCTCCGAAAAAAATTCAAATATTTCCTAAATTTTGTCTTATGTTGGGTTCTCGGGTACATCAGCCAACTCTACTTTAATCATAGTTAATATCAAAGTAAGAGTCACATGCATGTGCCAGTGTTCATTTCAGACCGGTAGTATTGTGAAATTTTATGCATAGATGAGAGTAGCGGGAACACTGTAATTGAGAAGTGACTTGGCTTATAAAAATAGTTCAGGTTTAACATGATTTGCATTGTGACTATATTGAACCTGATACTGAATAGTGCATGCATGCATCTACACTAAATATGTTAGTGGACTCAAACTCTGAACTGCGGCAGGTACTAGTGTACGTATCAACGCGGAATCCTGACACACATGCAGACTGTCAAAATTAAACTTGTATGGCTTCTGATGAAAACTGTCACCGCGCTTGGATGCTCCAGGCTACAATCTGCTCAAACAAGTCCGTGGAAGCATGCAGATGACTTTCAGCACCAGAGTGCCTCTGAGCCAGCATGTCCTTTCACTACTGAGAGAGGTCAAATGTCAATGCTAGCGGTAGCCAGGTGGGTACCCTAGCAACAGTTGCTATGGTTACCAGACTACCAGTCTCTGTCTGTCAACGTTAGAATTTGCCCGCCTGTCATTTCTGATTTGATGCCATTGCTTTCTGTTTTGCTAATCTGGTACATGTACCATATGCTCCTTGATAGAAGAATGTTGTTAAATGGATTTTTAAAGTGCAGAGCAAATATGTCCCAGCAAAGACAGTTGCATGTTTTATCACTCGGCTATTCCATTGTTTTTACAGGAGGATGCCCTACTTGTACATAATGGGTGTTAGGGTTGAGGTGTGGTAGCCATATTACTTTTGACAGCTAAACCACACCATAATAGGGCCAGTAGCTGTAAATTTTTGCTGATTTTTCCCGACTAATTTTGTTTTTACTGTCAACTATAAGTTTCTTGTTCTACTCCCCAAAGCATGTTGATCTACATGGTGTTCAGCTTGTCAACTCAGCCTGAACATGTGTAGACTTCATTGTTATTGTTGACAAGTGTATTCTGGTCTGGCTTCGAAGTCAAATGTTAACAAGAACTGAACAGTGCACTTTACATGCATAGACACCGTGCTGACAATCTAAATAATAATACGGGAGAAGTACAGAAATTTGCAATTACCATGTTAAACATTAGTGAAAAAATCATGAAAAGTTACAGCTACTGGCCCTTAAAAGGTGACAACGAACCCTGAAAATGAAAGTTTTCAACTTTGGCTAATGAATTGCTGATGAAAATTTCAAAGTGTTCTTTTTTAATAATGCAAGAATAAACCTCTGCTGCCGCAGCGCAAAGTTTGGCATGAAAGACGTGAAGTACATGTGCCTCAAATTTACGAATCTTTGAAATTCAAAATGGCTGCTAGTCTCTGTTTTAGCCATGTGCAAGAATACATTCAATTTGTAATTTGAACAAATACAAGATGCTGAGAACTAAATTTTCTCTTAAATTTTGTCTCCTAAAGGTGCATTTTTGCCTTGACGGGCCGATGAAATGGTTTTTTCCCCTCTTTAGATATGACTTGGAGTAACTTTACGGGAAGTATTCACTATGGTGTTTTCACCAAGAGTTCATTTAAAGTGGGGATAGCTGACCATATTAGCAAAATTGCATTGGTTCTCATCACAAACAAGTGCATGGTGATGTTATACAATTCAAACAGAGGCCCTGTCTCATTGTCACTATCACAGGAAGTTTCAAATGCATTACTTATTAACACAAGTTAAGATTGGTATATCTTTGGAAAAGCCAAAAAAATTGACTGGTGAAACAAACTGTTAGGAAATGCTCATATCACAAGTCTTGCATTTGCCTGTAACTTAGACAGTAAACGCTCACAATAAATGACCATGGAAATGAATATACATGTACCGGTATTGTGTCCAGGGACCACTAGAAGCAGCCCAAACATGGCCCTTTAAAGGCCAGAGACTTGATCCCCAGTATCAAGTTTGTTTTAGTCTATAAGAGGATTATGGAGTGTCATAGCCTTTTGTTTTCCATTGAAATTATACCAGTAATCTAATAAGTAGCTTTCCCTGTGAGACAATCTGACGCCGGCACAGGCCTTTATAAGTGTAGTTTGCAGCCTGCTGTGATGTGTACTTGCAAATAAGATGTGGCTTTAAGCTGCTTATCTCCCAATAGCTGTCGTGAATCTAATTGACACTGATTTTATAACAATACAGATGAAATTTCTCATGGCCTTAGAACATTTTGTAAATCATTTTAAAAGTACACATTTTCATCTTCAGACCGAAATTCTCATAAACAAGAAATGGAAAACAAATTTCAGCAGCAAAACTGGCTTGCCTGTGGTAAATTCATGAAACAAGGAACTTTGGTTGCCTAGCTGTTGCCACAGTTACATGTCTCATTACTTACAAACTTTGTGCTGACAGGGGTTTCTGAAGACTTGATTGCACAGAACTTGACTCTTGGATACTCCACAGAGAGACACTGCATACAGCCATTGACAGCGTCACATCCTGGTACTCCCTGTGAAAAATGGCACAAGAAAACAAAATGGTGAGACTCATATTTCCACACACAGTTACTATTAGATGAATCACTAGAAAACATGTGGGCTGTGTTTTAATTTTCTTCTATATCTGCCATGATCTGAAAAAAATCCTTTTCTATAGAACAACATATTAGAATACCTTCCATATGTTGCTTAATTGATTCAAAAGTGAAAAAAACCCAAGTTCAGCTCAATCCGAACATTTGACTTTTCCACATTATATACCACAATTCCCCACGATAAACTTAAAACAAGGCTGTCATCTCTTGTTAAACAAGCTTTCCTGCATAAAAATGGCAGTAGAAGGTACCAATACATTACCATCAAACATAGGTAAGGTTATTTCAGTAACAACATGGATGCCCAGCGTAAATACACAGATGAAGAAACTATTAAAATGCTTAATAATTTCTTAATCGACAACATATTCGTTAAGTTTGGCGGTATGACATTTCAACAATCTATCGGCATACCAATGGGTACAAATTGTACATCCCTTCTTGCAGACTTATTTCTGTATTCGTATGAAGCAGAGTTCCTATAATCTCTCTACAAGACAGGGTCTAAAAAACTTGCAAGACGTTTTAACAACACGCACAGATATATCGATGATCTGATTAGTCTAGACAATCCAGACATATCAAATTACTTACATCATATTTACCCTCACGAGTTGGAAATCAGAGAAACAACAGAGGGTAGGAACTCTGCCTCATATCTTGATCTGTTCCTACAAGTGGGTACTAATGGGCTACACACTAAGCTGTATGACAAAAGGGATGATTTCGTTTTTGAAATCATAAATTATCCCCACTTGTCAAGTAATATTCCATCTGCACCTGCTTATGGTGTGTACGTGTCTCAACTTCTCAGGTATTGTAGGGCTAGTGATTCCTACGCTGAATTTCAACTGAGACACAGCTCATTGGTATCAAAATTACTGAGACAAGGATACACAACGAAAAGACTCGTTAGGACTTTCAAAAAGTTCTACGGTCGATATGACGACATTGTGGCCAAATATGACACCTCGGTCACTCAAATGATTAGTGACAGCATTCCTGGCTTTGACTTATCACAGTGATTCATATCCTGTATCACTTCATACAATATTTAGACAATTTTGGGACCAATCCTGACGGGTGTAGCATGCTAGCAGGGTACGCTTACCCATTCCGGACACCTGGTACCACCACTAACTATCAGTGGTTCAGGATGGTCCTACTTAAATTTGTAAATCTCAAATGTCCCATGGACCTGGTAATATATTACCTTGAATGGAAATGATTATTGGACCAGTTTAATGTCATTTTGATGGATCATCTGGTCAACTCCTGGATTGGTCGGATGATTTGACAACTGTCAGTACTGTAGAATGGAATTCTCAGTGCTTTTGCTGTTCTTTTATCAAGTTCATTAATTCATGTAGTGCAAGAGCAGCTGACTGAATGTCAATTTATTCTCTGTACATTTCTGAATCTCCATAAACACAAAGAGTTATTCTTCATTGTTAAAGTTCATACATTTGCTTATAAAGGTTCTAAATTTGCATTCGCAAATGGCCTCTTCATATACCACTTGTGTGATTCCAATACTTTTAAGTTTTGACATTTACAAGTCAAATTTCCATTTTTTGCAGGGCATCTGTAATAATTAGGAGTCATGCGCCAACATTCACACAATGACTATATCAATTGACAACTCTTGGCTGTCTTTAAGAATCCTACATTTTGAAAAAAAGAGAACTCCTGAACTTTAACTGTGTGTGTGTCTATTTTATGGCTGGGCCACAACAAGTAGGATATGCACCAATTGTGTTCACACTACACATACATGTTTTCCTTTAAAAATAAAACTTATAGTAATAATTTGAAAGTTTTCAGAAATAAAAACAATTTTTGGAACTGTAGCACCAAAACTGACATGAGAAAGTGCAACTAAAGGGAAGTATTTTATCATGTCAATGATTACTTCACCGTCCTTCCTAAATGGAAAACACCTCCGGATTTATTCTTTTCTATTCTAGAGGGAATTCACTTTTCCCGGATACTTGTATCAGTAGAGCCTGTGCTTTAGTAATCTGATTAATGGAAAAGTCACGAGTGCTGTACAGATCATCTGGATGTCGAACAAAGCACAGAATACTCAGAAGGCATTACGTCATTTTGAACAAAGCAGATATCTTGGTGCGGAAATCTTAGAAAAAGGGAAAGAGTCGTTGCATTCATACATGAAAATGAATACAAGATCCCAAAACAATCTCTAGCAACCTATAGCAACGTTTTAGAGCGATTGACTCGTGACAAAAAATCTGCAGAAATTGCTATTCACGAAACGCACAATATCGTGAATCAAAGGACTTATTCAACTCATCTGATCCATCGGAACAGAAATAGCTGCCATTAAGATGATTATGACACACCTACTCAATTACACAAAACGGCAGTTCAGAGGGGTCAGTGGGGAAAAGTCAAGAATTGCAGGTGTACTCAACCGATTTGATAAAATTCATTCTCTCTTTGTGCAGGGAATGTTTGATGAAAACAATCGAATTATCTGCCAGTTATCAGCATTTGCTATTCTTAGTAGCTCCTGATTGATGGCAGTTGTTGAGGGGAAAAAAGGATGGCAGTTGTTGAGGGGAAAAAAGGAAAATTTTGACAACTAAGTGCTCATATGAACAGACTCAAATCAAAATATTTCACTGATGAATTTCAATAGCAGGAAGAAAATAAGATTATGAAACTGATTGTAGCAAAGTTACTACATGCTGATAGAATGGGCTTCTAAATATCCTAGTCGGTTGATCACCATAATCATACATGTATATGTATTCTTTGCATTGCTATATTCTTAGACAAACCCTCCAATTGTTGTTGTTTTAAATATTTCTTTGCCAGACTCGGGACCATCTCCATTGTCTGGAATAGCATTGTTGGACTTCTATACAAAGTCACTAGGCAAGGGAAGGTGTAGCTATACCGGTAAACTTGACATGATATATAAATTTACTGTACATGCAATGAATTCCTTCTGAATAAACAATTTATTTTTGTATACTCTGCAAACCGTAAACAAAATAAGATGCTCATCTTAAAATTGTGCCCTGTACAGGTTCGAGGTTGAATTTCAAAATTTCAACACCTTGTCGGATATTACACTACATCTATGTCAAGTGAACGAAATTCAGATAAGTTTGTCTTCCTGTAGAATGTAGCATTGAACATCGATCTAAAGATGGTTCTGCCACTAAAATGCATCAATCCAATTGAAATAAAGCTGTTGGCTTGTTTTATTTGGCTGTTTGCTAAAACAGTGTCCTGAAGATACTTAACCCTGAACAGTATCGAAAAATACAAGGTTATTCACAAAATACTGGGATTATGTCCGAGTACGGTACATTGTACAGCTGAGGTAGTGTCTGAGACACGTGAAATTGAGGACAATAATGTACAATGTACTCAGACTTAATCCAAATGTTTTGTGAATAATAATATTATTCTACTCAGTTTTTTATCCAATGTCACAAAGAAAAGTCAAAATTATAGTATTTTGTGTCATGCAATCGCAAGCAGACTGGAATCGCATTCAGCACATCCATTGAGTCTAGAGAATGAAATTCAACCCACACAGTGGAGTGCACGTGCTAGAAATTGAAGTTCAGCAGCTTAACCCTTTGCACCCTGACCCCCTGGTACTCTATGACGTCATCGGACATTTCTGTCCGAGCTGGGTTCAAAGGGTTAATTTCATAAAATAATTCATAGGTTTTAGACTGACCATCATCAATATGTTGAAGCACTGAATGTAAGATGTACATTTTTGGGAGGGGAAAAATGAAATCTTGCCCTGATTTTCGTGAGTTCACAAAAAACTTATGAGGTCGAAGGTCAAATAGCATCCAATAACACTGAGAGTAATTGTACTAGGCAGCAATGTTATTAGACTCCACATCCTCTTCTATGGAAACTTGCTGTACAATGAAACTCCATAGGTTACAGTCGTACAGTGTATAATAATATCAAGTATGTTATCACTCATAACTTTGTGTTGATAAATACTGTATATCTTTAAGAGAAATGCTAAAAGGTCTACCACTTAGGTAGTACACTTAGATGGTGTCAGGGGATCTTTATTATCAGTCTTCCAGACACGACAAAGTCAATTCACTTGTCAACTTAAAAGTCTTATCTTTATGAGCGGAGTGGCACTTAGGCCTTGTATCAAATGTTGGCAGCTTCATTACCTGTCCAGGCCGAGCATCTGCGACATTTTAGCGAGATGGTGTTTCAGGTGAGTGGTCCTTAATGAAAATGGGCTATCGACTTCACAGTGAAATGAACACACCTCATTACCGGCAGATGTACCAAGATAGTGATGGTGAAACTTATAACTGATAAAGTTGGACAGATGGACGCTGTTGTTACAGGCACTCATGTATAGCTTTACAATGTGGCGAGCAGCATTGACTCTTCTCGGAAGGATGACTTCAGAAGAGCGTTTTTCATGAAGGAATTTCTTTTGATACCAAATTTTCTCTCATCAGCATTTCAGCACAGTTCTGTCAGTACGTAATGGTATATTTGTCATAAAGAGCAGTAAAATAAAATTTGGGAATTTAGGTAGAACGAGCCTTGAGCACATCTTTGCACTCTCAAATTTTATCAATATTTTTCAGGTCTACCACTTGTGTGGGCTCATTTTAAAGCTCTCGCAGTAAGAAAAATTTTCCCCGTCCTAGCTTTTTGAAAATTGAAAATTCTATTTTTCTCCCATAGAGTTAACACAGGGATGGCAGCCATTTTGAATTTCAAATATCTGGAAATCTTGGATAATTTGTCTCACTAGCATCAAATTTTGCATGGTGACCCCTGAATTTTTATTGTTGATTTGGCAAGAGAATGGTAAAGAGTTTCATTCAGGAAAGTTTGAGCAAAAGTTGAAGTCTTTCACTTTTGAGGTGCATACTACCCCGGGATACTACCTTAAGACAAAAACACAAAATTGTAATGGCTTACTTTTCAATTGATAATTCTTTTCTGCCAAAAAGAAAAATCTAGCTGATTTTTTGAAGTATTTGTTAGGAATAATTGGTGGCAATTTTATTTACAGTGGACTCGTCGTCGACTAGATGCACTGTCACAGCAGTCACTTGTGTTGTTTTGGTCTTTTACATGTATTATAGCAGTGAAAATTGAGGGCAACTTCATGGCTCATATGCATTTAGACTTCAACACTCGGCTGTTGTAAATTCCTTTGAAATGGCAAAAGCTATAACTTTGGGTGTAGTATTTTCATTATTGCTCTTGTTCCAATTTTATTCATCTCCCCAATGTTGAAATGTGGAACATCAAAATCCAAAGCAAATCAAGTGCAAAATAGCCATCTATTTATTGACAAAATACATTCTAGTCTGGATTGAAATTCAGCTGCCAACAATCAAATTGCACATGTCACAGACAGAGGCTGTGTTAACTGGTTGAAAAGTGGGTATTTTTGATGTGATCTTACAGACAGAATGACAATACTGTATTACACATCAACAGCTACAGTGTATGGAGCTTTGATATTCTGGGAATGAGTTGCTTACAATGCTTGTCTGCACAAAGTAAATGGATAAAACGGTTAGAGACTGTATAAGAATCTAATAGACTAGACATAGTGCATTGATTTCCAGTTTTGTAATTCTATCGTTTCGATGATTCTGAAGCATGGTTGTTCCGGAATTGCTAAAAATCAATAACTTGGTAACCGATAGTGAAATTTAGGCAAACAAGCCGGGGCTGCATGTACAATCCAAGAGCGAGTACAGCCGAACCTCAATGTTTTCACGTGCAAAAAACGAAGAGAGAAATTGCTGTTAGACAGCGATTGATCCTGCTGTACGTTCTTTCCAAATCAGAAGTCAATGACATTACAGATTGAATCTTTGGGACAATGCTTACCATGGACAACATCTGCTTCACTGATTGTATTTCCACAAAAGTTCCAGGCAGAACCTGTTCATTGTTCTAAATTTCTGTTGACAGCAAGACGGCAGGTCCTTTTATAAATCTTGAAAGGACTGCTTTCATTTCAAAAGTTTTGGTCATAATGCATAGGAATAAATGATCTCAAAAATTACAGATTTTTCTGAAGAGCTTCACTCTGACTCAGACATTATTGCCGTTGTGTTTGTTGCATATGCTTTCAAGGAGGAAGAAGGACAGAATCTAATTACAAGCAATTGAGCGATGAAACCATTCTTTGTGGAGACAGGTACTTTTAGTCATGCTTATTGATATGTGATATCTCCTTCTTTGTTCATACACAATGGGCATATGAAAGCTTGTATGAAGGGTAACAAAAAACGGGATTAATGAATTATCCATACGATGAATACGCTAGCCTTTAACAGACAAAGAGAAGTTATTTGTATGACGCACGTGTAGCAGAGTAGAATATTGGCTCAAGAAAGCCCATGACCATTTTCACAATGGTCAGGAGATCAAGATTGTATTAAAACTTATTGCCAGGAGACAAATGTTACTTTCTTGACTCAGGGAAGTTTCTCTGGTTTCCATGGCAACAACCAATCAGATCCGGGGACACAAACATCCACTGCAACAGCTGCCAATAAGATCTAGCCACACAAACATCTATGGCATATAAATGCAGCCCAGGTTTTATCCCATGGAATCTTTCAGTGTGTTTGGAGTTATAGGAGCAGTATAACTGCCATAGTGACAGCTATATCATGATGGAACACACGGTTGAAATGAACCTGGAAATGCTTTCTGCTTTCACCTGAGGAACCAAAGTAAAGCTTGGGTGAAAATATTTGTTCAAAAATTCAGAACTAAGTTCTAAAACTGATTGCCCTGAACTTGCAAGATGTAAACCCCAGCTCCACTTTTAAATAGCAGTTTGTCTTGTACATGTTGTCATATTATTATGTGGTTATAAATGGGGTGCTTGGAAATTTGGAAGCGGATATAAGACATCTCCATGAAAATTTGTGAAAATAATTGCCTTGATTTGCTCTATGATTGCTTCCTTCACTCGCCATTTTTATAACCTCTGAATAAATTTCCCCTTTCTTGTATTTTATAGACACACACAACGTTGCAGAACAAGAACTTTCAATAACGGAAAACAGTATAGCAGCCCATTCCTTTCTCTGTGCAAGCATCAAGGTAACGCCACAGCTCTCAGCATCTTCCTTCTGCTCATCACTGATTATGACATCAAGTACAGCAGTGTAAGCTTTCAGATCTTCACTGCTTTGGCCTTCCTTTCAAAGAAGTCTTGGGTAAGAGTTCTGTGACAAATCCTGTCAGACCCAACTCATCTTTGAAAGGCTGGAGTATTGTACAAATATACATACCACACATTGAGCATAATTTATGGATGTCATAAACCTACATGACATTAATATGACCCAGTTAGCTTTAACCTCTTTGTAATAACGAGTACCTTAAAACTTATATGACCCAATTTAATTTTACCTTGATTAGCGCGAGTCCATTTCAGCAATTCAGTAACCTACTTTATTTTACCTTTCAGAGATAAGTGCAGAAAGTCCCAATCATCATGACACATTTCGCATTTACCTTCCTCAGTGACTCTGAAACATCTATGCTCTGTATTATTAATTTCTATGTTCTGATACTTTTTAAGTGATAATTTTCCACTCTAAATGAATGATTGAATGAAGGTTGAAAGATAATGGAATCAATTCTCTGATACCCAATAATCAGTTAGTTCATGTCATGACCATGGTAAGGCCAAGTGATAAACAGACGCTGATTCTTTGAATGAACCACAGTCCCTCTGGATAGAGGGACTGTGAATGAACAAAAATTTAGAGTACCGTAGGAGCCTAGTACATATTCACATTCAGTCAGTCCAGTATTGGCTTAACCCTTCACAAGCGAATAGAGTTCAAGATTTTATGTCTAACTTTCAATACTTCAGCACACTATTTGAAAGAGCTGTTATAATTATACCGGTAGAGCTGTTAGAATAATTGTACGCATTTGCACTCCTGATCGGACCCTTCGGCCCACTTCTGAAGGTGCACTCACTTTACACTAGCCAATAGTCAACAAGTTGTTTTATGGTTGTAGATCGTTTTCTATTTGCGCTTCACAGCAATGGAACAGGCTTCTTCCAGGAATGCGGTGTAGTAATAATTTTAATATTTTTAAATCTTGTGTAAAAACATGTCTTTTTAGAGACTTTTTAATGTAATTGTTAACTGTGCTGTTGTAATTTTATAATTGTATCAGAGCTGTACAGCACCTTGAGATGTCATTTTACATGGAAGATGTTTTTTTAAGAAATCAATATCATTATTGTCATCAGTACGTACTAAAGTTGTGAGTTTGATGGAAGAGATGAAATTGGTAAAACAAATTTTTTGATAATTTCTACTTTTTTTCTGTATGAATTGTTTAGGTACCATGTTGTGCCATGCAGATGTTATAAGTACTTTGTCATTAAACAGTATAGTACCCGGTATACCGGTATGGTGCAGGATCCTAGGTACATGTGTATTCTCAATAGATAATGAAGAACATGCTCCAAAACTCATCGAAGACACAAATACTAATATGCTTGCTTTCAGCAATAGATGTGAAAAGGAAATCTCAGTTTGTAACTTTTTCTTATGTAAACAAGTCATCATTAATGACACAGTCCCCTCTGGATCAACTGTTTCAGAGAGTGGTTGATCCCTGTTGCTGATGACTTAGTTGCATTTTTTTTATCGACATGAAGGTATTTGAAAATTGCATAGCACAGTACTTACCAGGAAACCATAACCCAAGTCTGCAACATGACACGGATGTTATAGTGCATTGATCATTTTGCAACACCAACTGGCGCATGCATGTACATTATGTCATAGGCTTGCACAATTGTGTATCATCATACATTGTCCGTATGCCTATTGATTGCAATTTATTTACATAGACAAGCCTTCCAAATGACTCCAGAATTGAAAAATTACAAGAATGGCCTCCAGGTGGACATGATACATAGAATTAAGGCACTAGTTGATATACATATACATGACTATAGCATTGTACATGGTCTCTGTATAAAGTTTCAAAGGAATTCAGTTCATGGACTTCAAAATAATTGTTCTAACAAAACTGTCACCCAGCAGCCAAGTTGTATTTTATTGCGATGTAAATTGACATATTAAAACCATTGTACAATGTCCTTTACGAAGATTAGCAGGAGTCTGTTCAGACACATCTGAGTGCATGATGGTGTTGGACAAGCAAAATTTATAACAAAATGGCCGCCTGGCAGCCATATTGGAATGTATTGTGATACAAATTGATATGCATATGAATTTCACAGAGCATTGTCCTTGTATCAACTTTGAATGAGATCTGGTCAGGCATATTAGTGTAATGGCTCTGAAAAACGATAAAATCGCAACAAAGCAGCTACACAGCTACATGTATATTAGATCATGACACAAATTAATTTGCACCTCTGTGTGTCATAGTACATGCATAGTTCTTGCACTAAGTTTGAATGAAATCATTTTGGGCATGTCTACTAATAATGGCTAGCTCTGGATGTGATGGCCATATTTAATTGTATGATCAAATAAAATGACGTGCATATGAACCAAGCAATACATTGCCTTGTGATAAGTTTGAATGAAATCAGCACTGGCATGTCTGAATAATAGCTGTGGATGGACAGATGGATGGATGAAGCACACTCCATTAGTCCCCAACACATTGTCTGCGGGGACTAAAAAGGAATTGGGAATCAAATTGGCATACGCAGCTTACCTTTAAAACAGATGGGAATTTGCAATGATCCAAGGAAAACTTTCCACAAGAGTTGTCTGTAAGTGAATCTTCCAGGATATTGAAGGATAAAACAGCAAAGCAAACAAAAAATTACAACTGAACCACATTCCCAGCATGTGAAATAAACATTGTGGTTGGAAAATGGAGCAATGGGGTGAAACATGCCTCATCATGGTATTCCCAGCTCTTGGGCACCTCTGTTTTCAAATCTAATTTGTTGTCTGCTGTCCACTTGAGAGTCTTTCAGTCAAATTGAATGAAAGAAAATGAAGTCTTACAGCTGATAGTACCTTAACTTGGTGTGCATTTGTGTTGTACAGGGTAATGTCATCCATGATGGAATAAAGGGAAACTGACGAAAAAACCCTTAAGTGTTGCAAATTGAGAAGGAAAGATAAACCAGGATGGCGGTTATCCGGAAAGACCCTGCTTTTTACCCGTCTTATCGCCGTGGAGATCACATTAATCTGATATTTGACACTTCTGCCTACAAGATACCCTCAAGTCAGTATCAATTTGATTCTATAAAAAACAGTCTTTCAGTCATTCCAGTCCACCCCCCCCCAAGTGTTCCCCACCTTGCGCACACCTTGATACCTCACAATCTGCTCAATCCAGAACATGCTGAATCAAATAAATCTCACAAATTCTGCGAAATTGTTGAAAATCGACCCAAAATCTGGTATTTCCCTCATCAATGATGTTAATTTTACACATCGTTATTTAACAGCCATACTACGAACTTGTGGTTTTGAAAGGGTACAATAATCGAAAAGTTGAAATTTAACTAATCGTAGAGAGCTGATAGAGAATAAGTACACTTGTGATATTAGGCAAATTTACAGAACACGATTCACTGAGTTCTCTACTGCTCCCTAAATACAATTAATAAAACTTAACGGCACACAGGTGACAAATAATGATTAAACTAATTTGTAATGATTAAAAAAAAGACTGGATTGTTCCTACAACCAATACATCAACCATGATAGCGTGGAGACAATGTTAGCACTCCGATAAACCAGCAAACATCATATACCAGCTATCATCATTTATCAGAGAGATTTGATATCTGTGAAAAGCACAGTGTCTTTTCTGATGGCAATGAATGCTATCAACTTGTATAAGATGGCCAAACAAACATTAATTTTTTAAATTCATTTGGAACAAAGTGGAATGTACCATACCGTATGCTGGCTAAAAACTGATGATGCCCCAGTGGCAGAATGAATTATTGAGCCCAGAAGTTCACTTTGACCTTGATAATGTTAATGCAACAACTATAGTTTGACAGTGGTCTAATCATAAGCAAATTCTTTTTGTGCAGGTTTGGGAATGTGCGGTATATGTTGGTGAATGTACCGGTACATGCTTTGGGAACAACAGTAAATTTTCTCCTGTTACCGGGCATTGCTGCAGAGATATATACCAATGGGATATTCCCAGCAAAATGAACCTCTGCAATATTGCACCACCTTTTTTGTCCATTCTATCGGTACACATCAGATGAAAAAGAACTGAAATGCTCCCATAAGTTTCAGTAGATGCTTCAGTTTATAACTGTAACTGACACTTTTCTTTGACATCATTTCCACATGTTTGCAAGTTTGCTAAAATGAGTAGGTGACATGAAACTGCAATACGTCCGTGTCCTGTTGTGATTAACATCATTGATGAAATTCATCAAGTTTGATTCAAAATTTAAAGAGTTTGTCAAATAATACAACTACATGTACCAATTATTTGATATGAAGCAATATAGTTACAGTGTCACTGGAATTAATTGAGTCATCAATGATGTACCGTATAGATTCAATCAAAAGTGTCATAAAAACATGCAATTGAAATTAGCACTTAATTGCTGGCATGAAACTGCTGAACTGTCTTTCACTGCTGTAAATGTATTTGCATGGTCCACATATGAATCACGTTTCATCAATTTTTGTCAAGTTGTTCCAGATACATGACTCTAGTTGTGAGAGATTATTCATTACAACAACAACCAATTGGCTAACATGAAACTGCCAGCTTACTCATTGTGTGATCAATATATTAAGTTTGTTTTATCAACTTTGTTCCAAAGCTATATTTGCAAATGAGAAGATGTTATTGACGTAAAACTGTTAAATGACTTGAAATCTGTAAAATGTTTTTGAGATCAAAACATGTATATGTTCACTTACAAAAACAACCTATTGGACCCTATTGGGAAATCATATATGACTGCCCTATAGGGCGGTCTTACAGTATAAGGCTCTAAAGGAGTCCCTATAGGGCCGCCCTATAGGGCACACCTATAGGGCCACCCTATGGGGCACTAGAAGGATCCCCATAGGGCGCCCTATAGGGCACTAGCCGGGTCCCTATAGGGCCTTCCTTTAGGGTACTTGAGGGATCCCTGTAGGGCTGCCCTATAGGGTACTTGAGGGATCCCTGTAGGGCTGCCCTATAGGGTACTTGAGGGGTCCCTATACGGCCGCCCTATAGGGCACTAGAGGGAGTCCCTATAGGGCTGCCCTATAAGACACCAGCAGGGTCCATATAGGGCCGCCCTAAAAGACACCAGCAGTCTTCCCTGTAGGGCCACCCTATTAGACACTAGTAGGGACACTAGCACTGCCCAAAAGAAGATGAACTCTATTGGGACTTAATGGCTGCTATATTTATGTTGTGTGGCCCTTATGAAAATGTTTTGTTTTTTTATTTTTTAAGTATTCTTGAAGGAATACTATTTACAAACCTGAAAATGTCTTTAAAAAACACTGAATACACGACCTAGCATTTGTACACAAAGAAACTTTATTTCTAAAGTCACAAAAAATGACAAGTTATTGAGATACACAAAATATTATGCAAAGCTGTACGTAACAATTCAAATTGACTCTTATAGCTGAAACTGCTCAAGTATACTACATATTGAAATTAAGATCTACCTTTCAGGCATTTTTTGACTCGATATCTCATTGGGCAAAACTCATATCTTGACTTTTGTTACAGGTGAGCTGTTAGAGGTTCAGTAGATGCTGCATTGTCAAGTATCCAACACTAGTACAGAAATTTGCGAGAAATTTGCAAGAAGTTGACACTTTCTCGCTGTATTGCGAGAAGTAAGCAAGAATACACACTTTCTCGCGATCAAGCTGCGAGAACTGTGCTTTCTCGCATGCATCTGCGAGAAATTGAATTCTTGCAATCAATCAGCGAGAAATATGTTTTCTCGCTCTGCATCTGCAAGAAATTGTGAAATTTTTGTAAAATGCTTACACAGAAGAATACAATTTCTCGCAGATGCAGAGCGAGAAAACACAGTTCTCACCAGCTGATTGTGAGATTAATGAGATTTGATAAGTGATTCTGAGCATTATCTGATTTCTGACAAAATGCAAATTAAAAACTATGCAAAACACCTGCCATTTCCAAGCGAATTCTATTACCACATTTCCATGAGCCTTTCTGGAGATACTACACAAACAGACAGATTGGTACGTACAGATTTATGTGTGTGAACGTGAGCTAAAAAGTCCTGTCCAACAGTAATGGTATGCATGCAAGCAAATACAGGTCTGGGCCTCGATGGTATGTGTAATATCTACCTGTAGATGAAAATGCATCTTAAACTTTGTTTGAATTTCTAAGCTCGAACACAACATGAGGTCATAAATTGCTTCATTTATGGCAAGTTAACAACTGCACACTGCACTGCACATTGGAGTTTACGGAAGATGATTTAGACATACAATACGGACAGCCATTGGAGCTTGGTGAAACGTCAGGCCTGTTGCACATACCAGATAATAAAATGTATAGCATCTCAATCATCGCTGTAAAGTGAGGATGTCAGATAAGCAATGTTCTGTAAGCAAATGACATTAGCTGCAAGTGACTCCGGTTACATGATGATAGACACATGGTTACAGGTCTCATGTTGCTACTCAACATTGTTTTAGACTGTTTGTGGACACGAGTCCCTGATGCAATAAATGCACTGTGACCTCAATGCTTAGCATGCCATTTGTATCTCCAGTAGACACTTCAGTGCCACTATAGGGAAAAACAAAACAATTTGTACAAAAATGGACTTGAGGAAATTGGAAAAAGAAGTAAAAATAAAGACATTTGTTCTTGATAGAAAGAGGATCAGGCAGCAAGCTGCTGGCAGTTCCAATCAACACCACACGCAGAACAAGTTTCTACGTAACAATTTTCTCCAACAAAAGTACCACAAGGCTACAGCTGAAACAAACATGGTTTATTTCCCATCTACCAGATCAATGTAATATGTACAAAATATATTAGTAAACACACGTGTACACACAGAGACTCACACCAACGACTAAAGTAAATACAAATACGGTACTTTGCTCCAGGTCATCACCCTGCTATCATCAAGTTTGATATTTTCCCCAAATAAAAAAAAAATGAAAAACTAATTTTCATTGATCTGCATTAATTTTGTATTCTCATATTACTCATCTCCTACATGGGTTCAATACCTTCAAATTATATACTTCATGGAGCCCTCATCTTACACTATTTTTAATAAATTTCAAATAAGAGTTGTTATCGTCAGTTTCTCTTGGTAATAAATGCTGTCGGCAGACTATAACGCTATATTACAGATTTGACCTGACATGTACATGTACATGTATGTGTGTGTCAGTGACCTTGTCATCAAGTCACAAACCCTTTTGACTTACCTTTCTGACCATACAGATGTTAAGAAAGAAAACTGTCATTTTCAGATCAAAAATCTTGTAGGTATAATGAAAGGTCAGAGTTTAACGACTGACTTGCCTTAGATTAGCTTCTATAACTGAATTAGCTGTCTCTGCAGTGATCCTAACATCCTTAAAGCCCGATGAAAATATTTCAGACTTATGAAGTGCATTTTGACATCTGAAATGCCGCATTTTGACATCTAAAAGGCTGATGGACTTACTGAAATTACAGGAGATACTCAACTTGGCCAGAAGGAAAGTGCCTAAAAACTTCGACCTACTGCTTGAAATCATCCACCCACTCCATGAAAACTGATGGCGTAATCAATTTAGTTACTTACAAAGTGGATGGGGGAGTATGAAGTTGAAAGTGCTTTCTTCATGGTGTAATGTTAACCTGTCGGTTCCCATTCAGTGAGATTAATATTGCCTTGGCCATTTCAGAGGGTTGGCCGTTGGCAAGTACGACACTTAGATAATGAGATTGTGTCGCTTGTATCTGCCAAGATGAGTGAAATTTCTCGATCCTGTGATTGAAATTAAGGAGGGGAATTAACAGGTTTTGTGGGCAAGGTGGATGACTGGTTAGTTCAAACTTCTTGAAAATGCCATCGCTTCATTTGGGTGACAGTGAAGAATTTCCAGTCTTCTAGTTGAGCGCTGTGTCTAGACCGATAGCTGTGGGTGCATGATTACTGTGAGCGCTAATCCATCGAGTTGTGTCTCGGCCAACAAACACATAAATGTCTGGGGTTAGAGGTGTACCTGTACTTGCTGAGGATGTGCCTGCTATTTTGGTACCCAAAAACGTACGTCTAGCATCATGCTGTAATTTTCTATCAAAACTATAAAATTGCTCGTACATGTATATGACTGTGAAAGGACTCCAGCAGTGGACCAATTTCAGAGTGCTTACATACATATGGTGTCTGATGGTCTGTTGTACTGTGTGTCATGGCCAATAGCTGTCTGAGGGTGGAAGATACTTTATGGCCAATAGTCTGTTGAGTCATTTGTCCTGACTATTGTGAAGGGCAAAGAGCCGGAACTTAATGATTTTTTTCTGCAGTTTTCATTTCTTGTTGTACTCCCCAACAAGTGTGTTGAGATACACAGTTATGCAGCTTGTCAACTCAGCTTGTACATGTGTAGATTGCATTATTCTTTCTTGAAAAGTGAAAGCTTGTCTGGACTACTATTCTAATGTAGACAATAACAGCGCACTTTACACATACATACCTGGACACTGTGTTCACAAGCTAAATAGTGGGTGTTTCAACATGCTTTGGGGAGTAGAACGAGAACTCACAATTCATATACAAAACAAAAAATGAAGAAAAAAATTGTCAAAGTGTACAGCTACTGGCCCTTTCAACGGCCATAAGGTAGATGTGTCTTGTTCATTGATTGCAGGCCTTGGCCAATTGCTGTTTTGTTGTAGCACAAGTTGGGGATTGTGGTTGAAGATGTATTTTCTCAATGTTCAGGTTGGCCTAGAGCTGTCCAGGGAAGTGTCTGAAAGTCATTCAGTCCTTTGCGTGACTGATACAGCTGTCAGTGGGCAGGCCTGTCACAAACTGATATGTCTGTCTTGATCAACAAATAAAGCTATTTACAGTAGATGTGTGTGTTTGTCTATTCTTAATGGAACTGTTGGACTTTAGGTGACAGATTGTGTTGTGACGGGAAAATATTTTTATTATGGACTTGAAATTTCTGGAACCAATTCAACATTTCTTTCCTATCTGAACAAAGTTAGAAACACAGCCAAACACCATGAAATGAGTGAGACCAATTGAACATCTGCTCCGGGTTTATCAGGACTTGATATCCCTGGAATGCAATGAAAGAGTTGGCAGGGATAAAACAAATATTTTTATTCCATTTCTAGAGGCATGACTGGGAAAATATCAAAGAACGAATGTACATTGCGCAATTCTCATATCATATTTTTGCTTCATTCATTCACAGCGCAATTTCTGTCACTTTTGTGAAACCTTGTAACAAATATCATCACATGAAAACTTGCATATGTCGGTCATGGCTAAACTTTAATATCATTTCATAAGTTATGCATGCGTTGATAAGCTAACATTCTTATCAGACTGCAGCAGCTTCAAACATGACAATAAAGTCAACTACGGCAAATACGCAGCAGATAAGATCTTCCTGAGATCTTCAAAGCATCGGCACATCATCAGAATTTTTTAATAAGGGAAGGCTATCAGCTAGCTCCTTCACAGCAGGTAGCCAGTTGCCATGGGAATACGGAAGGTTATTAAGCAATTTGGAAAGATACGCACAAAGGCAGATGCTGGTAGCACCCTGCAGGCAGCCACAAAATAATTCATGTATCTAAATACCATCAGCTCTGTGACTAAATTTCTTGACTTTCCAAGGTTCATTCATTCATTCATGCATAAGTATGCATACCTTGGCATGAAAGCACTGTGCACCCTGTGGGAAAAGGCTTTGAAAAGGATGATCGGAAAAAAAAAAATTGCATCTCAAAACCATCGAACATATGGTTGACTTATGTAAACATGACGAAAGAAAACTTTTGCCATTAAATTTACAAGAAAAGCCATGTGTCAAAGCGCCCCTGCCTTTACAACTCATATTTTTCTTATTGTGTAGTATTATGTGCCTGTAATATTCCTTGTTCATTCACATTTCAATGGTGATAGATACACATGGACACAAGCAGGGAAGAAAATTCATCCAAAATGTTTCCACACTTTGGACAAGTTTGTGTAGTGATTTACATTATGTTTGCCAGATGTGAATGCCTGCAGGATAAACAATCATACTCTGGAAAAGTTATTTTAGACAAGGAATATATATATATATATATATATATATATATATATATATATATATATATATATATATATATATATATATATATATATATATATATATATATATATATATATACATATATGCCTTTGAAAATTTAACAACCATTCTTCAAAATATTGGTGAATTTAAAACTGAAAAATTTACTTTACTTCACTTTCATGCGCATCTGAGGAAAGCTGCTGATGAAATGAAAACGTCATGTGTTGTCTCCAAAAATGTGATGAAAGTTTTCATAATTAATGACAGATATGTCTTCTAAATGTCAGATTTACCTGGAGAGAAATAATAAGGCTAGAAGGTGTGAGGATTCCTTGAACTTCTCATGATTAATTAAATACCATACTTTGTTGGAATAAGATTCATGGATCTCTTTTCATTACCGTGGTACGAAATTATTATTTAATAATAACGATTAAGGTAGTATGCACCTTGAAAGTGAAAGACTTACACTTTCACTCAACTTTTAACCATTCTCTTACCAAATCAACAATGAAATTCGGGGGTCACTATGCAAAGTTTGGAAATAGCGAAACAAATTACCCAACATTTTGAGCATTTTTGCAATATTTTGAAATTCAAAATGGCTGCCATTCCTGTGTTAACTCTATGGGGGGAAATTGAATTTGGATATTTGAAAAACTTTGATGGTGAAAGTTCTTCTTTCTTCTAGAGCTTTAAAATGAGCCCCCACAAGTGATAGATCGGCAAAGAATTGTAGAAATTTGAGAGTCCGACTATCTGTCCCCAAGGCGTGTTCTACCTTGTTAATAGTCACACAGAAACTAACCAATAAAGATTCCCAGGCTATACAAACCTGCAAAGACTACCTGTATTTTGTTAAGTCAGCAAATCTGCATGAATTCTAAGGTCCTTTGCATCAGTTGAAAATCAAACCATGCAAGCTTTTTGATAAACTGACTGATCCTTTTGCTGACACTCTTGTTCTCTCAAGCTAAATGTGCACTTTTTAGATTATATTAATTTCACACTTATATCCTAATCTCATAGTTAACACATCATAACACCAGAGAGAAGTCTGACTTTTGTTTTGGAAATTCTCACCTACAGTGTACTACAGAATTGTTCATCATCTTTATGGTTTAATAAAATTCTCACAAGCAGTGTCTGGGACTTCTTATTATGGTATAAATGATTTGTATCTAATTATAATCTTCAACCCTATGTACCGGTATATAACCTAAAGATGCACAATTGTGGTACTTATCATACCCAACATCTGACAAACATATTCACCATGTCCATCAGCTTGATACCGCCATAGTTAATAAAAATAACATACTTAAATCATTGAGATGATGTGTGTGATGAGTTTACAACCTAAAATAAAGTGGAGGCTATATATAGTCTCCGATTAAACTGATAGGAGTAACTATGCTTTGCGGTGAAATTATCGACTCCCTTTGTAGAGGACAGATTTAGCAGAGTGGGGGACTTGGGTCTTTAAATTTTCAATTCTTGTCCAATTACAACCAAACGACTTTCCATTAGCCCACCTACTGAATATATCAGCCATGAAAGCATACCATGAGTGTTGTTGGTCTGTTTGGAACTTGGATACAATGTACCTGCTATTTCACAAGTTCTCAGCTTCCAGAGGGTATAATTTGCTGACTTTTATTTTTCCAAAACAAACAGTAAATCCATTTTGTATGACAAATTCAACAAGGTTTGGTTCAATCTTTTATAAAAGTCATCACACATACGCAAATTTAAATTTAATTTACACATGACAATGCCTGGATTACTTTGCTCATCTGAAAAACAGGACGAACATACAGTATCGTAGGGCATGCCAAATATCTTCATAGCAGCATGTTTTGACCCTAAAACCCCCATATTTGCTGCATATAGGTACCATTGCCCTCTCTTGCTCTGATGAGAGGCGATGTTGTTCCGCTTTATATATAGTGAGCTAGGCATGGTCAGCAAAGTTTTGTGGGCTTGGAGCTTGGCAAACTAGATCCTTGAGGACACATCAGTACAGTCAACAGATTGGACGCTGTGTAGCGAACCTGGGACTGCCAGAGAGAGTCCATAGCATGCTCTGGTACATCAAAGGTTAGTTAATCATGTAGTGAGTTTGCCGACAAGAATCATATTTCAGTCATGCATTTAATACAGGAAAAAGGTTAAAAAATGAAAGTCATGACCCAACTGTATGGCAGAGTAATCATCTTGTGATGTGGTCAGGGGTCATGAGTCAAGAACATGCTTTGCTCTGCCGACAGTGGTGATTGCTGTTTGGCTCTGTCAACAATTCCTCTGTGGGCCGACAAAAAAGGATGAAAAGATAGATTTACTTGCAACAATGAGACCAGAAGATGTTGCAGAAATGCCATGGCCAATAACCAGTGCGTCAGGCTGTGACCTTAACCATGATCTCTTGACAAAAGTTTTGATGTCATGTATCAAGCGAAATTGGATACAGCACCTGCATCGATTGTAGAATGTGACATTCCCGGGAAACTAGCTATATTGATGATATCAGCTGCTGCATTGTGGAAGATCTAATTTGTTACTTTGAGCATGAAGTCATGATATCAGACAAAGGATAAAGTGATTATTCCTTCTATCTGAAAGCAATCACTCATTTCTCAACAGCCAGCTCTAAACTACTGCACAAAATTACTGTAAAAGGTGAAGGACTTGCATTCCAATTAAGGTAGTATATGCCTTGAAAGTGAAAGACTTAAACTTTTGCTCAAACTCTCCTCAAGGAAAATTTCAAACATTCTCTTTTAAATCAAGAATAAAAATCAGGGGTCACCGTGCAAATTTTGGTACTAGAGAAACAAATTACCCAAGATTTACTGATATTACGGTATAAATTCAAAATAGCCGACATCCCTGTGTAACCCTGTGAGCGCCAAAGTCAACTTTTGTCGCCTTTATAAAATGTACTCCAGTCAAATTTTTTCAGATTTTTGCCAAAATTTTGATGAAAACCTGTAGCCAATGAAACATGATGTCCGTTTGATCCAAAATAATAAAAAAAATTACACAAAAATTCATAAAAATTGTTAAAATGTTGCACTAAAATTTTGGTGGAAAAAATTACAGCACCCAAAGGGTTAACTTTATGGAAGAAAAATAAAATTTTCGATTTTCGAAAAAACTAAGACCGTGAAAAGTTTTCTTACACCAATAGCTTTAAAATGAGCCCCCACAAGTAGTTGATCAGAAAACAATTAAACAATTTTCGAAGTCTGAATATCTGTAACTGAAGCGCATTCTACCTTAAGCAGACTGGTATAAAGTAAAAAAGAACATACATTTTTCAAAAATTCATTCATTTTTAAAAAATGTATATTCACATGAATAATATAGGTTAAAGTTATAACAGGGTTTCAGTCAGTCAGGTTTGCAGAGGCTGTTGGTTTTTTTCAGAAAGTTTAATTTTATTAAGACCAAAATTCTGACTGGCCGGTGTATAGAATAGGAGAATACAGGTAGTTGCTTTTACAATAAATGTCTATTGGTTGAATGTGTATATTTGGAGTTTTGAACAAAGTATGCAAACTGAGCCATGTTATACTGTGTGAGAAGGCAAGCATCTGACATACAGGAGAGTAAAACAGGTCAAGAGATGTTCTACTGTTCTAAGTGCTGTGTGTGTGTGCAAAACACACTAAATTCCCTGCCTCAATCACCAATGTGTACTTACACATGTACATTAAGTGGTTGCTATAGTATTTTTCATAGAAACAATACAAGCCATTACCCAGGGATGGACCTGTACTGTCTATGTGCGTGTAGTGATACTGTATGTGTGAGAACACAGGACTAACGTTGTTGTTGATAGCGCACTGGCTAAACTAGAACTACATGTGGTAGTTTATTTATCAATTAGTGAGTCTTTAATAAATCATATCTGGAATTATTCTCTAGACTGTTCATTCGATAGTGTTCACTTGAGTCCGCAATTGTAAAGATAAAATTAACTCACTACGTTACATTTACCATTTGATCTTGCGAGGCAGGGTGGTCAAAATAACGATAGATATTCTTGTGGTGGTAGTTAAACTCTCATAAATTTCTTTTTGATCACACACGGTGGCGCTCTAATTGCAGTCGGTAACCACTAGAATTGTCATTTCGTTGTGCACATGTGTATGCAGTATGTAGAGCACCGGACAGCTAAGTGTGAATTTAAGCCTGGTTGGTGCAAGTGGAAATTCACACAAAGAATACTGGTATACCGTATGACAATGTCCTGTCCTTACCCATTGGTCATACAATGTAGCTGGGGTATGGTACATGTAAAATATATACTCAATGCCAATAAAAGGTATACATAGTCTCCTCTGACTTTGAGAAAATTGTATGTTTTTATTGTATTTATTATTTTCAGATAATCAGTCTGTTAGCAGTTGCCTATTTGATGACTGGTCTAGCTGCACTAATGATTGTTCTACACTGAAAGATGCTCTCCAACTTCGTTAGCCAAGGGAGTTTCTTTGGGCAGAGATCGCAACCCTCCCTTGGTTGGTCAGGGAGACTATGCGACACCAACCTAATGAAGCCATGTGGACCGGACAATGGATGCTCTCAGGAGTTACAGAGTGGGAGCACTATTTCAATCCCATGATGCTTTACACAGCATCCTGATGGTGATACAGTACTTTCACAGAGGGTAGGAGGTATATATGAGATAAGCATAACTGTTACAGTAGCAAAAATGTGGTTGAAATAAACAGACAGGTAGATTTCACATTCAACAACGATAAGAAGATCTAGTCTTGGTTTTCTTGACGGGAAAAAGTGTGAACATGACAGATGGTGCAGTGTGCTGTTTCAGAAGACAGATTGATAGACTGATTTATAGTGTTCAGTGTTGTGGAACACATACAGTCATAGGTGTGTCTTTCAGCAAAAAAGAACCTTCCAATTTACGTCAAATGTCAATCAGACACAGTTTTGTTTTCCTTCTTACTCTGTCAATGAAGTTATGACAGCTGAGTAAAATTTCACAGACTGATAATAGCAGAATTTTCTTTTTTTAGGGGAGGGGGAGGGAGAGGTAGAGATCGAAACATTTTTTCAAACCACTTGTAAACAAAACTTATATATAAATAAATCTTGAATCAACTGAAAGTTTTGGAACTTGAACCTGGAGCAAGTCAATAAAATTATTAACATAATTTGGCTGACATGAGATTGGAAATAACATTTCACAGAGATAAAGTGTAATTTTCAACTAGGCATTTTTGTTAAGTAACCTTGTCGAAATAATTCAGTGCGAATGTTCAAGGTAATGAAAGCTGTGCCAACACCGGCAGCAGCAATTTCTATTTTCTTGGAGCAAGGTCGACAAAATAATTTATGTGCCCACAATATTTACCTTTTCTTTCAAGAGTTTATTGTAAGGAGACTGAAGATTATACGATATGGAGGACGTAAATACTTGCCAATCAAGGAGACCATCAAGGCTCAGTATTAAATCTTATAAAAGGTGATGCCATTATCTCAGCGAGAAGGCACGAGAAGAAGTGAAGTCACTCAACAGAAAAAAAAATAATTGAGAAGCACGGGAGAAATTAAGCTTGATTTCGGTGGAGTGAGATTGTGTTTTGGTGAGGCATATTTGATTCATGGTTCAGATAAATTTCATTGCGCCACATTATCCAGCAATGTTTTCCATAATGATTTAGGTTAAAAACTCAATTTCCTGTGAGTGGCACAAATTTGTGGGTACTTTTTGCACGAACTACGGCAAATCTTGCTGATGGTTAAGGCAAATCTTCCTAAAGGTTCCTATGGAATGTCTTCAAGTGGATGGTTATCCTGTTTTGCGGAATAATTGACACAATATTGCATAAAGTCTCAGATGTGAAGAAAATTTCTGACTTTAAATATCAACCAAAAATTAGCTACATGTACCGGTATGTGAGCTAGCTGTTTCAATCAAATTCTTTACTACCCTTTCTGTTCATACTTTCCATACAATCCGAGAATAGCGTTAGACAGTGAAACATACGCCATTCATTTTTCACAACTAGAATAAATCCTAATACTGGTACGTTGCTGGTGACATAGTTTCATCAATGTCACACTGGTCCTCATGTTCATTTCCTCAAATTTGAAATACTCTCTTTCTTCCTTCACGGACAGAAGGCGACATTGCTTGCTACATATAGGTCACAGCGCACTACACAATTGGCTGGTTTTATGGTGATGGGAAATTTCAAAGTACTATGCACTATATACATAAACGTATGTACTCTGGGTAGGGTACGTCATACCCTTTTCTATGTGATCTTATATTTGAAATGTAATAAAGTGAAATTTATTATGTTTATAATGCTATGGTACAATCTTTTTCAAAATACATCATCATCATATGACAGTGGATGGAGATCGTGGAAAGACCCTGGTTTCAGTTTAATAGCATGGAGCAATGCACAGCATCTGAATGGCAAGCACTGATGGTGGTTTGTAAAGGTTCCTCTAATTAATTTGCCAATGACGAATGAATAAAATGGCTGCCAGTCAACCGTATTTGATCATGTAGCAAAGCAATTCAAAAACAACTGACCAATAATAATAACATGCTACACTTACAATATTGTATCATTCATTTGCTACATGTGCAGTTGCAACTCTCCCTGTGCAAATTTACAAAAAAATTCAATCAATGGCGCCTCTAGAAGTGGGTCAAGGGCAGCAAAGGAGGATACTCCGACCTATTCATGTCTGGCTACAGCTTATGAAACTGAATAGCAACACTGCAAGTACCATCAACCCTCTTTGTGTGATTGGTTTCAGGCAATACCTGATTTTTTTCTTCTAATTTTCTTTTCAAAATCAAAGATGAGACAGTCCCCCCAGCTTTGGAGAATTTTGATGACTCAGTCCTCAAATCTGGAGAATATTTTAACAATACAGAGAACATTATGGATCTTACAGGCGATATATTCAAAGGGTGAAGAGTTACATCTACAGTGATGACAAGCGTTTTTACGAATTTGAATAGGCTCTTGATCTTTGGCAATTTGTGTGTATGCAGAACACCTTATCCTTCAGACATTATATAATTGCACAAAATTTACATCTTTATATTCCATCAGATGTCGCTTCGTAAGTCCACAGTGCACGGCCTCCAGACACAACATGCGGAGGAGACAATGGTCCACCACAAATATATTATACGGTAGCTTGGAAAAACCAATGTAAAAAATTTGAGCAATTAGAATGTCACTGAGTAAAAAACATCTCTGGCAGTATTGGAGACTTCCAGGAGGAGCATAGGGTATTATGTTATCTTTAACACTAAAACATTCACATATATGTATCTGAATATTTTCACATCATAATGCATACAACAAGGTTTTCCACCGACTGCCCAACCATGGGAACTCGATAAGAACTCAATTAACAAGGGAAATGGAAGCACCTGTACGAAGCAGCAATCTATTTATCTAGCTCTGCTATTTAACAATCCAGTGATAAATCACCGGATCATTTCCCTGTGAAAGGGTGATAATGTCATGATTGAGAGTTTTAATATTTTCTCATTATTTTTTTTACTTCTTCACAATGTACGCTGCGCGTCGCGGTAAATGCCAGAACGCTTCCTGTACTCCTTTGACTGGTTAATCAAAATGCAACCTTGCTATAGAGCTGGAAGGGATTACTTTGAACAGCATGCATTGTGGGATGTAAACTGAACTCAGCCGGTGAGCTGATATGCCTCAGGGTCAGGCTAAATTGTACGTCTAGCGACTGCATACCGTGTGCTGAGTAGCATTGCTTCGATTGAAATAGATGAAAACTTGTACAGATTTCATTAACCTTTTCCACACCTACCGGTACATCTTTCAATCGACCTTTCAACATACTCATTCTGTGCTCCTTTGTCTATTCCCCTCATCATTTCATTGGATTTCAGAGAGAGAGAGAGAGAGAGAGGAGAGAGAGAGAGAGAGAGAGAAGGAGAAAAGACAGACAGAGAGACAGACAGAGAGACAGACAGACAAGAGGAACACACTTTCTACAGAGTCAGCATGATTAAAGCTGCGTTTTCCCTTTTTACACTGAACTCTGTACATACTTATTCCCAAAAACATGAAGGAAAGGGGAGCCCTTTGTGGACTCTCTTAAAAATTGTTGGAATTAAATTGTTTGGCAAAATGTGAAAATCTGCAGCTTTTAGGGACAGACAGGACAGGATTTCACAGAGTGTCAATTGACAGTGGTTGAACCTATCAACCTGAGAAGAGGGGGAGTGTGGGGTGTGGACCGTAACCTAGAAACACAAGGTGTTCTAGATTAGCTCTAATGATCGTAAGTATCAACAGAAGGCTACAGCTTATAACATTTCATTCTGGATGCAATTGCAGACATTGTAAAATTCAGTTTTTTTCACAGCTCTATTTGGTCATTATTAGGGTTTCGAGACCACGGGTCCGAAACCCTCTAGTAATCGTTCCGTTTTTTATTATTAGGGTTTCGACACCATGGGTGCGAAACCCTCTTGTAATCGTTCTGTTTTTTATTATTATTATTCTTCTTCTTCTTCCGCCGCACTTCTGCGTTTACCACGCGAACACCGTTGCACCTAGAGACTTCATATTTGGTACACAGGTACAACTCAGCAAAAGTAATTTTTTGGTCACATGACCATAACAAAAGGTCACGTGACCTTTCGGCCATTTTGAAAATAAACTTTAAAATTGAGCTCATTTGCATAAAAAGTGAAAAATCAAAATTCTGCTCAAGTCACTTTTTAGACCATATAGCCTTGCTCCTTTATGCCAAATATCAAGGTCACAGGTGTTGCCAATTTTCAGAAGAAGATTTTTAAAGTATTATTTTTCTGAATTTTCTATGACCTTTGACCTCCCCTATACCTATACAGCTAAGCTATGGCAATGGCTTATTCTGGCCTATGTTAAAGTCAAAGACAGCCAGTGTCTATTGGACAATGGCTAGTAGGGGACCAAATTGCACTCCAGAATTTTGGGGAATGCACTTGACCTTTGACCTTGGCATCTTCCTGCAACTCATTTATTATGCGCATATCTAATTCTGAGCCAGCCAATAGAGCTAGAGGTCTGATTTTCGGTATATAGGGATAACATAGCATTAAAATTTTTTTGACAACTGTCATGTGACCTCGATGACCTTTGACCTTGAATATAAGTATATGTCCATAACTCGGTAACCACAAGTGCTACGTGCTTCATATTTGGTATGATGGGAGACCTTATGACACCACATCCTGTACCTCATTAATTATGCGCATATCTAATTCTGAGCCAGCCAATAGAGCTAAAGGTCTGATTTTTGGTATATAGGGATAACTTAGCAATACAATTTTTTTGACAAAACGTCATGTGACCTCGATGACCTTTGACCTCAAATATACGTATATGTCCATAACTCAGTAACCACAAGTGCTACATGCTTCATATTTGGTATGATGGCAGACCTTATGACACCACATCCTGTACCTCATTAATTATGTGCATATCTAATTCTGAGCCAGCCAATAGAGCTTGAGGTCTGATTTTTGGTATATAGGGATAACTTAGCAATACAATTTTTTGGACAAAATGTCACGTGACTTCGATTACCTTTGACCTTGAATATACGTATATGTCCATAACTCAGTAACCACAAGTGCTACACGCTTCATATTTGGTATGATGGGAGACCTTATGACATCACATACTGTACCTCATTAATTATGTGCATATCTAATTCTGAGCCAGCCAATAGAGCTAGAGGTCTGATATTTGGTACACTGGCATAAGTATTTGATAGAAGTTTTATGCAAAACTACCAGGTTGAAAGGATGACTTTTAGTACCATTTTAACAAATGTGCCAATTATTCATTAGGTAGGTGCAGATCTAATTTTTCTTTTGCTCTAATGCTGCCACTTGTGTCGAAACCCGGTCATCGCTGCTTGCAGCTATATTTATTATTATTATTATTATTATTATTCTTTTTCTTCTTCTTCTTCCGTCCTCTAAATGCAACTGCCACGCAAACACTGTTGCACCTAGAGACTTCAAATTTGGCACATAGGTAAAACTCCTCACAAGTAATTTTTTGATCACATGACCATAACAATGGGTCACGTGACCTGGCAGCCATATTGAAATTAAACTTTCAACTTGGCTTAATTTGCATAAAAATAAACCAATCAAAATTCTGTCAGATATTTTTGTAGACCATAGGGCTAGGCTCCTTAACACCAAATTTCAAGGTCATAGGCCCTGCCGATTTTGAGAAGAAGATTTTTAAAGTATTATTTTTCACATTTTCAGTGACCTTTGACCTCCCCTATAGATTTACAAATGCCCATTACAGGCTAGCCAATAGAGCTAGGAGTCTGGTTCTTTTTCGACGTAGACGATCATTGGCTGTTAATGTTCACCGAAATATTTTGGGTCAGGTCACGTGACCTTGACCTCATTAATTATGCGCATATCTAATTCTAGGCTAACCAATAGGGCTAGAGATCCGAATTTTGGTACACATTGACTACTATGGGATAGAATTCTATTGCAAATATGTCACATGACCAGACCTCATTAATTATGTGCATATCTAATTCTAGGCTAACCAATAGGGCTAGAGATCCGCATTTTGGTACACAGGGACTACTATGGGATAGAAATCTATTGCAAATATGTCACGTGACCAGACCTCATTAATTATGCGCATATCTAATTCTAGGCTAACCAATAGGGCTAGAGATCCGAATTTTGGTACACAGGGACTACTATGGGATAGAAATCTATTGCAAATATGTCACATGACCAGACCTCATTAATTATGCGCATATCTAATTCTAGGCTAACCAATAGGGCTGGAGATCCGAACTTTGGTACACAGGGACTACTATGGGATAGAAATTTATTGCAAATATGTCACGTGACCAGACCTCATTAATTATGCGCATATCTAATTCTAGGCTAAAAAATAGGGCTAAGGATCCGAATTTTGGTGCACAGGGACTATTATGTGATAGAAATCTATTGCAAATATGTCACGTGACCAGACCTCATTAATTATGCACATATCTAATTCTAGGCTAACCAATAGGGCTAGAGATCCGAATTTTGGTACACAGGGACTACTATGGGATAGAAATCTATTGTCAATATGTCACATGACCAGACCTCATTAATTATGCACATATCGAATTCTAGGCTCACCAATAGGACTAGAGATCCGAATTTTGGTACACAGATAGTAGTTTGGGATAGAAATCAATTGTCAATATGTCACATGACCAGACTCATTAATTATGTGCATATCTAATTCTGAGCTACCCAATAGGGATAGAGATCCGAATTTTTGTACACAGGGACTACTATGGGATAGAAATCTATTGTCAATATGTCACGTGACAAGACCTCATTAATTATGCACATATCTAATTCTAGGCTAAGGTGATAGAGCTAGAGGTCTGATTTTTGGTATAAAGGGATAACTATGATATTGAATTCTTTTAACAAAATGTCACATCACCTCGACTACTTTTGACCTAGATTTCACAAATACTACCATAGCCTCCCATCTTTTTGCATATGTATTTCTCTATTACCCCTGTTGACGGAGATGTCTCGAAACCCGGTGATTGCTGCTTTGCAGCTATATTTGTACTTGAAATGTAGTTTCTGCAGTCCTGACCGGGGATAAAAATACATTCTTGTACTCAGATGACATTGATAAGACAAAATTTCCACAGAAATAGGAAAGACTCGGTGAAGTTGTCACCATTATGGACAGTGATTGAATAGTGGTTAAGTACAGAAATACAATACTTAAGTCACATATATCATAAGTATGCATGCACCGGTACATATGTGGAACATTTGACGCTGCGAAGATAGAAACTTTCAAAAGAGTGACATGTAAAAATAATTACCTCCTCATAGATATGTATGATTACAGTCACTTGGGGTCTTTCACGGTCAATGGCATCCAGAAACTCTTCCCTTCTCAACTCAATCACTCGTCCAAACATTGGCCTGCAAAAGAGCAATATGAATACAGAATAAAATGGTTTTTTTAACCGACACAAAACTAGAGTTGAAAATCACCAAATGCTTTGATGTCTGTCATATGAATTATACTGGAATTTCCGGAGTAGCATTTTCTGTTTCTGGAAGAAACAGTTGTACAAATTTTAGCTTGTATCTAGTAGTATTTTGTTTATATCACCTTCATTATCTTTACATCAAATCTCAATATTAGTTTTCCATCTATTTACTATCACTATTATAAACACAAAGCCAGGAATAAACTTTAGGGTAAATAATAAAGACAGACCCATATACTTTAATCATCAATTTTATATTTTTGTTTGAAAAAAATGGTAAAATTTTCTAAACAGAATACCACTGTCAATTTGATGACCTGACACATTCTTTCAACAGAGCAAAATTCTGCTTTTAAACACAGGAGCTGTGTGCTGGACAGAGCTATGCTCACATTTGTCGATGTGGTCAAGCAACATCTTGTCAAGTGTTCTCATTGCCACAGTGCACTAACCTAAAACACTAACAATGCTTTAGGAATTTTAGTCACATGCAAAAAGTAGCATGCATCCCACTGCATGTCACAAATACCGGTAGTAGAATTGCGGAGAAATATTTAAAAATTCAGTTCCTTTCAGTACATCCCTGCCAGTCTCTGTATATTATGTATCTTCCGAAAAACCCCAAAGAAATGCAATATAATGTGGTCAAGCATGAAATTGAATGTGTAAATGCTTGGGGAAAAGGAAAGAAAAAACCTTGCTTGAGGAGACTCAGGTAATTTTTCATTAGACAATCAGAAATTGTATGTTCTGTGATTTTCTCAGCAAGATGAAGCTCAGACAGCAGATGATGAAAAATTTTAAAAATTTTGGTTTATGAAGCAAAATTTTCTTGATAATTTCATGCCATGATTGAAAACTGAAATTGTCACTGCAATTAAATACTAGTATTCTAAAACAGAAACACTAAATATTGTTTACAAGCGACCTAGCGGCCGATATAGCTCCGCTGTGTCTTATAGAGAATAACTATTTTTGACACATGTTGATGAAGGAGGTGGAAATCTTTGATAACTTAATGCAGTGGCCAGAAAAAAGTGGCAAAAAATAGTTGCAAAAATACACAATTGAAGATTTCATCATACTTTGAATATATCACAGCGGATCATCCCTAAGAACATGTCAACCAAAGCTATCTGATGAGTAGTTTTTTGAGAACAAAATTTTCTGACCAAAAATGGCAAAAATGGCCCCAAAAATACAACATATTTTCAATAAATATCATTTACTTCATGTGTAGGAACGTGTATACCAAATTTCAAAGCTATCAGACCAGTACTTTTTGAGAAACACATTTTTTGACCAAAAGTGGCAAAAATTGCCCCAAAAATTCAAAATTGCAGATTTCATCATAATTTCAATAAATATTATTAAGGTGATCAGTAGAAACCTGTATACCAAATTTCAAAGCTATCAAACCAGTACTTTTTGAGAAACACATTTTTTTACCAAAAATGGCAAACATTGCCCCAAAAATACAACATTGCAGATTTCATCATATTTTCAATATATATCATTAACTTCATGTATAGAAACCTGTATACCAAATTTCAAAGCTATCAGACCAGTACTTTTTGAGAAACACATTTATTGACCAAAAATGGCAAAAATTTCCCCAAAAATTCAAAATTGCAGATTTCATCATAATTTCAATAAACATTATTAAGGTGATCTGTAGGAACCTGTATACCAAATTGCAAAGCTATCTGATGAGTAGTTTTGAATATACACATTTTTTGACCAAAAATGGCGAAAATTGCCCCAAAAATACAAAATTGCAGATTTCATCAGAAATTCAACATATATTACTTAGAGCATCTATAGAAACCTGTGTACCAAATTTCAATACTATCAGACCAGCACTTTTTGAGAAATACATTTTTTGACTAAAAATGGCAAAAATTGCCTTAAAAATGCAAATTTGCATATTTCTGCACAATTTGAACAAATCTGAAATAGATCATCCCTAGGGACATATGTACCAAATATCAAAGCTATCTGACTGGTAGTTTTGAAGGAGAAGATTTTTAAAGATATTTTTACCAAAAATGACAAAATTGCCTTAAAAATACAAATATGCAAATTTCACCATGATTTGAACAAATCTGACTTAAGTAACCCTAAGTTAACTGCATATCAAATTTCAAAGCAATCGGACAAGCGGTTTAAGAGAAGAAGATTTTTTTACCGAAAACACCAAAAAATGCCCCAAAACTACAAATATGCAAATTTCACCATGATTTGAACAAACTTAAGTTAGGTCACCCCAAGTGAACTGCATATAAAATTTCAAAGCAATTGGACATGCGGTTTCAGAGGAGAAGGCAATTGTCGACGGACGACGGACGACGACGGAAAATCAACCTATTTGATAAGCTCCGCGTCGCTGACAGCGGAGCTAAAAAGCAGTGTACCCACATTACTCTGTAATGAAACATTAAGACTGGTAATTGAGTGAGATGACGATTGCTATACAAAAGTATTTGGGGCTTACTTCATAGCATTTTGGAAAGAAATTTCAAAATGGGCAAAAGTAGATTCAGTGAGCTGAGGAATTATTCTTTAATCCTTCCTGGCTTTTACAGCATTTTAGTGCATGAACCCAAGAAGCCATTGACATACAAACTTGATTTCTATACAAGATGGAAAAAACGAACTCAGGGCAGACTGCCCGGAAATGAAAACGTGGAATATGTTAACTGCAATGACAGTGAGATGTGACCCTATCAGGAAGAGGGCAACAAACTCAGTAAGTCCATCTTTTTTCCTTTTGGAAAGTCGCTATCCTTTTTATTAGGTCTATTAGTGTTCAATGAATGGTTTTCATAGAGCCTTGATTGTCGTCTGTATGCTGCAAAATTTGTTTTTATGCTTGAAAACTGGAGGTACAGGAAAAACGGTACACCGACAGTTTTGTTCCCAAGATTGGACACATTTTTTGAGGAAAAAATTTGGTTCCTTAGGTTGTTCTTGAATCTTTCCTTAGTGAGAATCAAATAGTTTGTAAAACTTGTTTCTATTATTTGATTTTGGATTTTGACTGAGATTCAACAGATATTTTTTTGGTCTGTGGTGGACAGACAATGCATGTGTACAAGGACATTGAGGTGTACTTATTCAATAGCGCTGATTGCAAATAACATCACTTTTCTCTCTCATTAATGTGCATAAATAAATATTTGTCCGCATTTTCTGCATAAAATGTTCAATCCTAGTGTTACTATGGCTACTAAAAGTCACACTAATTCGTATAAATTTATGGATCAGACAACAAGCTTTAACAACAGCTGCGCATGCAACAACAAAATTTGTCCAAATTTTAGTCATCGTTGTCCTACAATCGTGCGCATGCAGTTATATTTAGTAACAAACCTGAAATCGCGATCAACACTATTTAAAGCCTTTATGCAGGCAACACATATTGTTTATTTTGATGTTAAACTTCCGGTAGCTCATGCCTCAAAATTGAAAGGCTTAAACTTTTGCACAAACTTTCAGAAAGGGAACTTTACACCTATGTCTTTGAAATCAAGAATAAAACTCTGGGGTCACCATGCAAAATTTGGTACTAGACAAACTTGATTTCTCCTGACACTTGAAATTCAAAATGGCTGCTCTTTGTTGACTGCATGGTGAACAATTTTTCGATTTTGAAAAAGAAGCCGTTCAAAAGTGTTTTACTCTAAAAGCTTCAAAATGAGCCCAAAATAGTATTACGAAAGTTTGAGTCTCAATATATATTTTCCCAAGGTGCATTCTACCGGTACCTTATCTTTCCAACATGAAATTGTTTATGCTTTGAGCAGTGGATAAAAATCACCTAGAATGCAAATTTGAGGCAAATTATTGACTGCTGTAAGGCATATAAATATGAAAACACACAAATAGATAAATAAACAAATAAATAAACAAACAAATATGTTAAGAAATGTTATAGAAATGTTAATTTTGTCATGCATTGAGCACAACAATTCACATGGAAACAGTAAAAGTTGGCAATGGCAGATTCTATGAGGGCACATTCAGTTTTGATAATAGCATCCTCTACAAGTATGGACATCCCCCCCCAGTTTGTTCTCAATGGAACAGTGCACTGAAGAAAACAGTGGCATCACAGTGCACTGGTTAATATGAGAGGAGATGGGTTGAAAACTACATTCTCAAATGTGTCCTCTGGGCGTAACAAGATATCGGAATGAAATTCCAATAAAACCTCACGGATTTCACCAGAACCATTCAAACTCGCTGCATTTTCTAAAAACCTTAGAAATAATGAAAAATCTTCATAAAAATTTCACTCCTGGGAAGGATAAACCTGATCCAATTATAAACACTTTAGACAACCATCGATCTGCTTGCTGAGAAGACTGTAAGGTCAACACCCCGAGTAAGATCATCCTCTGATTCTCCTTATCAAGTTCAGCAGCACACACACGTTTTGAAAAGGTCATGACCTTTCTTGTTCAATGATCTGAATCATACAATAGACTAGCTCTTTCCCCCTAACCCTCTGTCAAGTTTATTTTTACTTCAATATCTGTGCAAGGGACAAAAATGCATGGACATTAATAATTGATAGTCTCATAAATGCAAGATTTTTTTTTTCCAGTTCCATTATTTCAGCGAGTGGATCATCATAAAATATTGAACTTAATTTGTGATGATGAAAAGCAGAAATAGCTTGCTAAAATGTCAAAGTAGTCGAAGTGCAAATTATTAATGCTCTCACATTGTGAAGATAGTTCAAGCCTGTTACCTTATCGCATTCATAAGGTTCAGTACAAACCCACTACGTCTATGGTAAGGCTAGCTATAGTCCCTGTCAATCTGTTTTCATAAAAATTTAATGTGGATTTTTTGCAAGAAGTGTAAACAAAGACATGATGTCTGAAATTAAGAGAAATAATCCCCGTATAAAGCTTGGATGGAATTTCACAAACTGAATACTGGAAAATGAACGGGTACTTCATGTATTTTGACATGAAGAATTGCTTAAAGTCAAACATGTAAATGTGTTTGCCCTGTACTCAGTCTCTCAACACTTGACGGATGCTTGAGAATCCAGAGACAACAGTGAAAATAACACTTTTTGTATTTGAGAAAGCACCAGATTGATCGGTTGTTAGTAATGACGGCTATCGGAATAAATGTTGGAAAGCAAAATCAAGGCACTTGGGCGATACAGTGGCTGACTATCACTGTGGACAAAGCAATTCTCAGGGGTAGAATCAAAGGTGTACACTGCATTTAAGAAAACTAACTAAAACAGACGATTGAAGTGATTCACTTCTACTGTACAGTCAGCTGCATATTGAGGGCTCCCTACAAGGGAAAGGTTTGGCGGTCAATAATGACCTGATGTCCGCTTCCTAGGCTTGAGGGTAACACATCCGCATTGCAAGGGTGGGTGGTGATGAGAAAGTGTGTGACGGTGTGGAGGTATTTCTGCTGTCTCACAGACAAAACAATCTGTTGGCTTTAAAAAGGTACAGTTGGCTGTATACAGCATTGGATTTGATTTTCTATACAGTTACTCTCATGCCTATATGGGATGATCAGAAAACTTTGAAGAATCATGTTTGATGACCATGTGATCATGTTCAAGAAACAAGTGACAAGGACAGAAACCTCATGGTACAATGACAAAGGCTTGCATCATGGGACAAGGGCTTGCATCATGGGAAATTTTGTGGAATTTGGCTGCAGTCCACGGACACCAATGTTGTACAGAAGAAATATGTTGGATTTTAATTTCTCAATGGCAATTTTTCTACAGGAAGTGACAAAAGCTTGAAATTTCATAATGCGTACACTTATGGAAACGTTATTTCACTTTTGGAGACATACAGACAGTTTGCCGGTACAAAATATGAATTCACCAAAGTCACCGAACATTGATGACAATGTAAAGTGTACCAGTATGTGCAAAATGTCTATACAGCACATTTATGAAAAGAGGTACACATCACTTCTGTGAATAATCTGTCTTCAAATTTATCATCCATCAACTGTCTGGTAGATTTCTTTGGAAATATCTGAACTCGATTTTTTAACTAAAGAATAACTAGAATTTTGCTTTAATTTGAAAAAAAAAAGAGTACCTTAAAAAAAACTGAGACAACAGAAAATTTTTACATTTCTGGGAGGCCTCTAGAAAACTCAAATTTGACTTTGTTTAAATATTATTGACGCTGAAAAGGGTTAATGTTTAGAGATATGAAGGAATCTGGTGTACACAAAATTATGCATGCCTTATGTTTTGCTTCATTTTAAAGATTCGATGAAGTATTAGATTTTTAATCATACACAATACTTCTCAGTCTACCTGCGCCAAAAAATTCTTGGTTTTATCCTTAAATTTCATTCAACATTTCATTTCAATCAGCTTTTGCAGATAGCAGCATCAACAAATATTGAAATTTTGGTTTTGTTTGTTTTTTTTTCCAACCAAACAGGACCTTTTTATGTTTACTATTTTAACACGTTCTGTAGCTTATTGTCAGCAAATTTCATTCATAAGTATAAATCAATACAATGTCTTTCTCGGAACAGAAACAACTTCTACACAATATTTGAAACCAAATTGTAAATAAGGCTCATATTCTTTTCGCTTTCTTCTGTGAATCAACCATGCATCATACTGAAATACCTCAGCGGGGGGATCATTTCTATGCAGCGTGAATGTTCAAAATTATTAATCAGATTGCCACAAGAAATACGGTAAATTTAATAGGATGAAGTATTTTTTTCCCCCCAGACTAAATCTCTCTCTTGTGTGAATGGTGAAAAACAACCCCGAGGCATTGTGATTCATATTGGAATATAGGGTCTATTCTTGTATCACTGGGGGATTAGTTCTTATGCATGTGAGCTGGTTTCGATAGACGCAGCAAATATGATCATGGCTTGCTAGGGGAACATAAAGTAAAGTAAATGAAAGCCTGTACTTTGGCACTCATTTTCTCTCGCCACCTGACCTCTCAGATTACGTTATTGCTAAAATTCTTCTTTCACATCTTGAATTTTATAGTCCATCTTGAACTTTATATGGTTGATCACGATTTCAGGTTTGCTACTAAATATAGCTGCATGTGTGCGACATCGGACAACGCTGCCCAAAATTCCGACAAATTTTGTTGTTGTAGCTTTTAGTCTGAGCCACAAATTCATACGATTTAGTGTGACTTTTAGTGGCCATTGTTACTCTAGCAGGTTTTATTTTTGTCATTTATACAGAAAATGCGGACAAATATTTATTTATGCATATTAATGAGAGAAAAAAATGATGTTATTTGCGATCAGAGCTATTGACCTCAATGAGCTGACTGCAAATTTTATGATAATGATGAATTGTTCAGAGACGGCAGGGGTTTCATTAAGTTTTGAAGTAGGGGGCCAGAATGAAAAAGTAGGCGGCTAACAGCTGCCATGACCACAAAGCGGTCATCGTGGGGGAGGGTCCGGGAGGGGGTGTTCCCCCTCCCGGCCGAAGGCCGGAAACCCTGAAAAATGAGTTAAAATTCACTTTTTACAGCTTACAGTCACATGAATTTCTAGTATTTTCAGGAGAATTGTCAGCAGTGTTCCAGGGCAATTTGTGTTCATATCATAAAAGCCATTTTACCTGGGAGATTAGGCCTAAATATGATAATTCATAATTACAAATAATAAAATGTGGTAATGTTGACGATATTTTGAACAAAGAAAACTGAAGTCTTAGAACCTAAGAACCTCTATGCTTTTGGGAGGTAAACTATAATAATTCACTATTATTAATGATATAAATTTGATATTGTAGACGATGTCATAAGTGTTACATCTAGACAGGGGGTTAGGGGATTCCCCCTCTGTTGAAATGTTTGCACCCCAAATAATTTGTCAAGCGGACCACTCCCCCAATGAAATGTAGAGGTACAAGTAGAACACATGAACTGGTGAAATCCCCCGAAATTTTCTATTAAAGGGGGAAATCCCCATTGTTGATGCCATCCGGGATGAAACACTGATATTTTAAGCACAGTAAATGAGAAAATTTTCATTAATGTATAATGTTATGCTTTAAAAATTAATGTAAGAACCCTGATGTTTGGTATGGCAATCTGTAGATGACGAACTTTTATACCACTGGGGAGGTAAAAGGATGATTTATTTAACAATAACGATAAAAACTGACAATCATTACCATATTTCGCAAATAGAAACAAAGACCCTCAAGGTTATTTGACTATATGGGTATGCAAAGTAAGAACCTTGATATAGGATATGAAAATTAGTACGTTGTCAGAAGCTCACATTTGGATTTAACTTGACGATCGCTTTGTGAGCTGTAAAAAGTGAATTTTAGTGGTCTGATCGTATTTTAATCACTCTCTGGGTGACGTTTTTATTTGCGTCGATAGACCGAAAAGCAGTATATAATACGTCTAGCTGGTTATATACCTTGACATTTACGCCTACCACGGTGCAACGCACGTCGGCTTACTAAAATTCGAACTGTAATCGGGAAGTTTTTCGCGAGAAAAAAATCAGGTCATTGTCTTCGAAAACAGTTTAAATCTACATAATTATCCTTCTCTTGTTTCTTGGTCCACTTCAAAACCGAAGATCGTACAAAGAAGCTTGACCTTGCGATCGCTTCCGTCTTCATTGTTCATCGACCATTTTGAATTGAGCTAATGACAGCCGACAGGTGTAGTACGCACGTTTTCATTGTCTTATAAAGGTCACCACATGGAATCAGCAATTCAGGTAGCAATACAATCGTCCGTTGCAATTCTGATTTTTATTAAGGCAGTATACAATGTAGGCAAGACCGTGCTGCATCGTAGTAGTCGCTCATCTTCTAAATTTTGATTCACATAAAAGCCGTTGCAAAGTTTGACTACACAGTTTGTGAAACTTGTCCGTATCATTTCAGAAGGTCAAAAATATTTCAGCGATGAAAGAGTTCAAATTTTCCGAAAAAGTAGCCGGCGAAATCGTGAGAGTAACCGGTCAATTTCGCCGGCTGCCGGCTCTTGATGAAACCCCTGGACGGGTAAAGCAATGAATTACAAAAATATCCATGAGGCTATTTGCTAAATTGAATTTAGAGATCCACTTTCATCAGCGAGGAACATACCAAACCACTAGAGCTCAGTCAAGGGTACTTGCAAACTGATACGTTATATGCCGATACACTTGTAAGTATTTTGACTTAATTTGCAATTGTTTATATGCTTACATGTATCAAATTTGGAACCTTAGCAAATTTGAAAATAACTCTCAGACTTAAAGAAATTGGCGGCGGGCAAATTGTATTTCACGGTGAGTTGAATACCGAAAAAGCTCAAGCAGCTCTTTGCAATTTTATTTCTTCATAGTACCAATAGGTTCTTGTCCTTCTAAAGGAACACTTCTTTGGGTATAAATTTAAAAGTTCTTTTACAGAATAAAATGCATTACCAGGCAGTCTCGCTGAATCAGAGCAAAAAAAAGGACACTTTGACAATAAATCTGCATCTCTTTGATGGCGTCACAGTTGACTCCAACCACGCTCACATTCTGTACGCCAGCCCCCCGGGGAGTTGATTCATTCACAGTCTAAGACATCTGATACGACCCATAGGGATTTCTTTTTGTGAAGCCTTTTTTCACAGATGTGTGGAGGCTATTTCATCTTTCACTACTTCCAGAGTTCAAACTTCAAAGTCATTCGTGACGCAGGGGAATTTAGACAGCTGCTAATGGAGGCAAAGTGGATATTTTTCCGATTTCACTGTTATTCAGTGATAAATTTCAATGTCTGTGATGCTTGATGCTTTGATATTAACCCCACGTAATGCAGGCAAAGAGGATACTTTCCTAATTTCACGTATTTCATCATACAGATTGAATTCATTGACTTGAGAAGGCTATTTTAGGGCATTAAGGAAGAACCACCCTCTTCAAAAATATCTGGCTGTGTTATGTGTTCATATCTGATTTCAAAGCCAGCAAATCCATACCTTCTCCTAAATTCCTATCGACACTGTACATATCTGCAAATTTGTAACGGCATTGACCCTTGACAAAATTCAGAAGTTCAACATTGAAAGAAATATGATATCCTTATACAGTGAGATCATCGAAAATACTGCTGAAATAGCAGACTTCACAACCAAGGTTATGTGAAAGGAATTGGAAAATTGGAAAAACCATTAGTTTTTAAATTGTATTTTTCCAGTCTTGTTTGTGAGACCAGCAACAGTAAATCAGCTGACAGTTCTGTTATCGCAACTCTCTTTCAAGATTACAGGGAAATACTAGAAATTTCCTACCTTTTCATCTTACTGAAATCATATACCAGGTATATATATATATATATATATATATATATATATATATATATATATATATATATATATATATATATATATATATATATATATATATACCGTATTCCTCCGATTCTAAGACCCCGCCCGTTTATAAGACCCCCCAGGATTATTTTATCAATTAGTAATTAGCTGTTAGTTCGTTTATAAGACCCCCAGGGGGGTACACCCGAATTTTGACTGGAACAATAGAGCCATTGTCATGTAACGAGACCAGGATATCCACAACACCTACGCTGCTTATCAAAGTCACAAACAAGTGTCAAAGTGAAGTATCAAACCTCACACACACACACGCACACTATTGTTAGGGTTTGGAACATGTCAATCGGGAACAGTGCTATCATTTCCTGGCGATAAAACTACACTTGGATTTCACTACCTACCGTAAATGAACAATATAAAAGAGTTGGATTTTTTAGCGTCTCGATCTAGTACAATGTCGTCTTTTCGTTACTGTCATTTTGCTACCATCAAAATAAGCAGATTTTTCAACATCTGATTATGTACGAATCGAACATTTCGATGCAATTTGGCTACCATGAACATTTAGGATAGTCGGGTTTTCGGACTTGTCGATCAAGTACGATTCGCTCATTTCATCACGATCAAATAAACACAATTTACACTCATACAAACACAAAAAAGTTTGGGTATCAGTAGTTCTCTTTTTGGAGACTGTTGTGGCCCTTAAAAGGGCCGTTTCATTTTTTTGGTCAGCGGCATGATTTGATCTGTTTTAGTGAATATGTACGGTGAAAACAGTACCTCGGACTGGTTGCTTTAGCAGAGGTACAGCCGCATTATTTGCCAAAACACCGACGTGACATTTCTCTGCCATGCCAACTCTTGGAGAATGGATGAATGCTTTCTTCTTTGCCTTCAAGTAGTATTTTTTGTTGACTGACACGTCACGATCGATGATATTCGAAAGTAACCGTGCCCGGTATGAGTGCTGCATCTCGCTTCAAACATCTCGCTTCAAACTTTCAACTTTGCAACCATCTTGAACGACGGCTACAGCATTTCGATCGTGTATGTTGTCTGCATCTCGGCGAAGTTCATACGGCAAACCAAGTTTTAGCTGATTGCGACGGTAGTTAGGCATGCCGACAGCGAGAATGATTTTAATAATTACTTTTTTTCTTGCCCATGACGACCGTGCACTGTCTTATGACTTTTCGGCATCATAAAGTCTACGATAAATCGACGCATTTTTATAGGATCTTGTGACGATGTCGGGAAATCCTTTTGTTGCCGTTATCAATAGAAAATTTGGGACGTGTGAATGACACGAGCTTTGAACTTGCTTCGCTCAACTTTTACACTTTTGTTTTCATACTACTGAGGCAAAAGACTACGGCACATGAAAAAGTTGCTCTTTAAATGGTGTGCTTATAAAGATTTTTTCAACAGTTTTCTATCAGGTAAGGTATCTTTTGTGATCATTGTGAATAGCTGCACGTTTTCTCTTACGTTCAAATTTACCATTAAAGTATAAAAAGATTTTTCAACAGATTTCTATCACGTAAGCTTTCTTTTGTGATCATTGTGAAGCGCTGCAAGTTTTCTCTTACGTTCAACTTTACCGTATAAGCAACCAGTGAAAATAGAAATAGGCTATCATTGGCATCGTAAAATCTTTCAAAAAGACTTAATGACGATGATATCGACTTCGACTGGTTTGACTTAGATGAAGAGGGCAATTATTGTGTTGACAAACGAAACGCGATATCCAAAGTTTCTTCCGCGCATGAACTGAAAATTCTTTGAATTTCTTCCGTTTATGTTTCATCAATTTTGTAGTTTTTCTCATGTAATGAAGGTATTTATTGTTTGAACGGCATTTGTGTGTGTCCTTTCCTTAACTAGTCCCAGCAATGAGTAGAACGATAGTGTAACAGATTTTCAAGATTATGCACGCTTTCGAAGTTATGCGAGGGAAAAATACCCAACTTCATAAGCTTAAACGGCCCTATACACTTACAGTTAGATCAAAAACGTGCATGATCGTACCATATTCCGAACTGTTGATCATAGATGATTGAATTCCACATCAGGAGACATTTCGGTCATCGATACAAGTAATAAAAAAACTTCAGGGTGTATTGCCAAAAATTCAACACATCAAATATAAAGCAGATTGGGCAGCAATCTTTCGTCTCGGCCAGCCGATGCCTCAACACTTTACCTGTTCGAGCCTGCCTGTTCGTAAGATCACATTTCGTTTCGAGATACGGTTAGACTTTTTGAAACTAGGAGCAAAATAATAAAACTCACGACGTGTAATTGATTGTTTATTTTAAGGAGTACAGTAAATGAAAATCGTACATAGAAAACATCGGGCGGACGGACATCATCCCACTGAACAGAATTTTACCTTGACCTCATGCACTGACACCTTTGACCTATTGCGTAAATTGACCAATCACAGCCAGCGGAACTTCAGGGACTTTCCCTTCACTCATTGTCTGACCTTTGTGGCCATGTATGCATGCTATGGGGGAGCTAGCTGTTGCTGAGGAACGTACTTGTCGTACAAAGTTTCGTGGTGATTATCTATTCACGAAATACAAAGATTTATTGCTATCGTATTGTTTAGTAAAAGAAGGTATGGCAAATACGTTATATTTCAAGACTTGTGGATCTCCATTAATTTATACTTGTACAGATTCGACTGCCAGTATCTACACAGCATGGCCATGAGTCGATATCACAAAGTATGAGTTGTCTGTAGCGTGAATCAAAAAATCATTGGCATAAAAATTTGCATAACATTGCATAAATTAGTATAAATTAACTTCGACGTTCGATTTCGCGTGACATCCGTTTATTAGACCCCCCATATCTTTTTCGTCATCTTTGGTTCTGAAAAGGGGTCTTAGAATCGGAGGAATACGGTATATATACACACACCAGTATATACGGTATATGTGTGTGTGTATGTGTGTGTGTGTGTGTATATATATATATATATATATATATTATATATATATATATATATATATATATATATATATATATACCAGTATATATGTGTGTGTGTATGTGTGTGTGTATGTGTGGTGTGTGTGTGTGTGTATATATATATATATATATATATATATATTTAACCCTGTCTGGCCCAAAACCATTGAGATTGTATTTTATAGGGATAAATTGTGAATGTTTCAGAGATAAATAATCAGCATTGATATTGATAGGTCAAATTTACGTGCAAGTCATCGCCAGGAAACATGAAAGACAATGATTTTCCTGCAGATCAACTTGAAGACCAAATGTCACATTCGTCTGTGATATGGATTACCTTACTGGGATGAAATCAGACTAACTGAAGACACACTGCTGTGAGATGACAACAGATGATGACTGCAGAACAGTTTTGACATTTCTCATACAAGAACCAGGTTTCTATCTAAGTCCCACAAATTTTCCATGGCTTTCCACACAGAGAAAGACAAAGACCTTGGCTACAAAGTGATACAAATTTAAAAACCTGTGCACTGTACACCTCTGGAATTCCTCGTTTGTATGCATTAATGATCTGATGACTGGAAAATTTCATCATCAGTGTGGGAATGTGAGAGAACGGTTCCAGAATGTTGATTTGCTTTGCCTGTAGACTTTCTGAGATCGATGCAATTGGCAGTTGTAATTACAGAGTCAGTACATGCACAGTGTCGTATCAACTGTTGACAATCACTTGTAGGATTTTCTCTGTTTAGCAACTCAAGTCACATGCAGATCAGTAACTACTATGCATCTCCTTGTACTCCCTGGCACCTACTGCTCATGCCCACAACATTCAATCTTATTGGCAGCTGCATGCAATAGCTGTTCTAATTCCTTAACAGCGTAAAATAGGATCTACTACAAAAGTTTGTGTGGATACATGAATTTATTGCAAAATACTTCTGATTTTCACTGATTTCATGATGTGATAGAAAACAAACTGGCAAAGATCATTCACTTTTCTTGATTCTACAGGAAGGCTACAGTACATGATTATGGGCTGTGTGCATTATTCACATGATGTTTCCCTGGCATTGTCCTGAAACTTATCAAGTACGAACACAGTCACGCCAGAGAAAAAAAATAAGTATGCGATGTACAAAAGAACGTCCACAGATTAACAATGTCTGCATTTGGTGAAACAATAATGTAAAATATGAGATGAAAGAGTTGGTGGGTCTCTGTCAACATGTAATCTTTAGTGTGCCAGATCTGCGGTTCTTAAAACACGGGGGGAAACAAATGATGAATATGCTCATTTCTGAAAGGCCACCAGAGTGTGATGATAAAAGCAGAATCAATTTGTCACCAAGAGCGTGACAAAGTCCGAATATCTTATCAACTGAGTGGGGATTTTTTCCCCCTCCTGGAGAACCATGACCCGGCAAAGTGAAAAATGCTTATCATGACAGATACATATTGCTGACAGGATGAGTCTCCAGAGGACGTTCAGTTACTACTTTGACAAATCAATATCGATAAGGACCGCAAGAAAGCAGATAACAAGCATTCATATCCAGGGAATATCTATACTGTGGTATGAGTCTGGCACATATCCAGCCCTCTGTATGTTATAATGCTCATGTCAGTGTATGCGAATGAGAGTGAACATTCAGGGACAGATTGCTTGAAAACTGAAACGACACAGAAAAACTTTCCATTTCTTTCCAATTTTGCAATTAATTTTTTGAAAGGAAACATCCATATTAGAAGTACCAACATATATTGACAGCTATATCTTCAAAAGTTTTTTAACAGATGTTTTGTCTAGACAAAGGAACCGAGACCGTTTGCATTCAATGTTGTCAGTGTAAATATCTTGCCTATATTTGAGTTAATTAAATCAATTTCAGCTATCCAACTTATGCAACCAAACAATTAAACCATAAACCCTTGAGAAAACATGTTTTCTAGAGGGTCTATAATTCAGCCAAGAACGGACTACACTTGCATACTAAAGGTATACTGTCACCTGTTCCAACTTTGCCACTGTTACCATGGAAATAGAAAATCTAACCAATCACAGATTTTAAGCGAGTGGCCGCTTTTTAAAAACAGCGCCCTCACATGGGCATTTTGAATACCAAGGAATGCCCCTTTGACAATATATGGGCATATGATGTAGATTACAGGTGACTGTATACCTTTAAAATGTCTGAGAACTTTGCAGAATGTCAACAATCATGTTTTCTGTCTTTATGGTTGTAGTCTTTGGTCCTTATATCCTTGGCATGTATTTCAGTGATGCTCTCTGAGACGAGCAAAGAATTTGAATCCCCGGCTATTCTTGATTGCAGAGAACCCACGTTCAGAATCAGAGATCTAGACTGTACTCTGAATGATAATTCAATCTTTGGCATCGAAGTTAAGATGCACAGAGGAGTTCCAAATGAATGACAAAGAAACACTTGAACAAACCTCTCAATTGCCATATTGCCTGAAAAGTGGAACTGGGAATATGGTTTCATTTCATCTCTTACAGATTGAAATGGTAATTCCATCAGATGGACCTGGGAACTGTCAGTACATGACATGGCCCATGCAGACCTGACCGGGTCAAATGGATCGATTCGGTGAACTGAAACAAACTACTTGATGAATGCCAAGATGTTTTGATTGATTTGCTCAGTAATTGAACACCGACACGGACATGCAATAATCTGATTGGGAAAATTAAGAAAAGACTTGACGGGGAAAATTCACCAAAACAGTTATGGCAATTCTCTAGCTGCACACATTTGCTTCACCAATATGCAGCGACATTCACACCTGAGTGCCTGTCATTCCAACCAAAGTCAGATTCAGATTCAGGTTCAGATATGAACTACAGACTCTTCCCAAAGTCACTCACTTGTTTTGTAGCTGCCTCTGCATTTCTTCCATCCTTTGTAATCTGTACCTGTGGAGGAATTCATCTTCCAGCTCGGCTTCCAGCTCCAACAACTGCTGCTCTTCCGTCTCCTTCTCCCTGTCATCATCACGCTGTGAAGGAGAGACAAGATCAACTAGCTCAACAAGGAAATTAAAACCAGTAACAGACAAGAGACCTGATTTTTATTTCTTTATTAAAGTTGGTGTGTCAGATATGAGAGCACTTATTTCGTACACATCCTAAAATCGTTGAATACTTTTGGACTTTTTTGTGGATGCAGGTTTGTTACTTAGATAGGTATAGTTTCATGCATGCGACATCAGACACTTCTGCAAGAAATCCTGACAAAATTTGTCACTTTACATGTGTGGCTGTTGTTGCAGCCTGTAGTCTGAGTTATTTAAAGGTCTTTTCTAGTACCGGTATTCATCATTTCGTTGGCTTTTGCTACTGGCATTACATTGCCTTTCTAACATTCTTGCATGTGTAATTTCCAAAATGTAATCTGAGTTTATCATTGTGTGTATTTGTTGAATATATTAATATGAGTAGAATAACATAATTTGCAAACAGTCCTATTGATGAAAACAGTCAAACTGAGCTATGGAGTATTGGTATCTGTGCCTCAGATCAAATATCCGTTCAAGCACTATCAGCATTCTGATCAAGACAAAATGATGGATGCCAATAGCAAGACAAATGGAGGTCTACTGGTACATCAGCAGAGATTATCGCATGTGTAGACAAATGGCCGATTTGGAAACACACCACTCAATCTTCGATGAATGAAAAGGAAGTATTTAGATACTGAACACAAAAACGGTATCCAGGTGTTTCATTATCAAAGGATGATGAAAGACAATCCATCTAAGTCAGATCAAACCACAAATCTTTCTCTATTCCCTCCATCTGTCTCTATGTAGGTATGGTGCATTCTGTATGGTTGCACAGAGAGATATCAGTGACATGAAGAATTACCAATAAAAAATTTGAAAACAAAATTCTCTTTTAGCTGAGTGGCTTATTTTCAAAGATTTAATATAAATTTATCATGGGTAGACTTTTGTTTCTGCACAAATTTTTCTGTTTGGACCGCCGGGTAGCAGCTCAGACTTTGTTATGGTAGACATTTGAACCTACACTTGTCCGGCATGTGGCAGCGAGCTTCTTTGCCAGCAGTAGCTTTTCCTTTTCTTGCTCTTTGCGGTTTTCATTTTCCAGTTGTTTATATCTTCTCCAGTCTTCCAGTACGCCCTTGGGACCAGTCTAAATGGTAAAACAATCATTGGCATAGGTAAGGAAAATGACCCCCACATCTACGCTGATTAAGAGTAAAGAGGGGAGGTGCTCAAACTGAAGGTCAGCCAATGCATCAAGATTGAGATAAAATACATAAAATGGGTATTTATGTATCTTTTAAGTAAATTAGAGGTTCTATCATTGTACTGTGTAATGCCTGCTAGGTAATGGCTTGTGGCCTTGTTACTGCTAGCTAATCTTCACCACCCATGCATTCATGAACTCTATGATGAGTAATGGTGGATATTAAGGCAAACTCTCCCACATGGATCCATGATAATTTGAAGCTAGAACTCTTTTTTCTTCAACTTTGCAGCAATTTTAAACTTTGAGTCAATGACAGCGGCTAGGATTCTCTTCACAAAACTTCAAAGCACGCTGTCAACTTGAAATGTTTTGGGTTCAACTTACAGACCTACACAGCATTTGAATCATTAGAATATTGTTACTGGATGGGATTCACAATTTATCATGACCTACATGAATATCATGTCTGAAATCTGGTAAGTTTGAAGGCACTATATGACATATATATATATATATATATTATATATATATATATATATATATATATATATATATATATATATATATATATATATATATATATATATATTATATATATATATATATATATATATATATATAAAAAAAATATATAAATAGACAAATTATATATAACAAAAATATATATATATAGATATATATATATATATTATATAGATATAGTATATATATATATATATATATATATATAATATATATATATATATATATATATATATATATATATATATAATATATATATATATATATGATCAATCAAATTATGTGTTCAACATTGAGTTCCGTGCTTCAACAGTACAATATAAGCATGTCTGCCCTTCAAACTTGACCTCAATCATGACACAGCTTCAGAAAACATGTCAGAAGCTGTTCTTGAGTGGAGACAATTTTGAAATGCAGAAAATGGAGTCACAATTCAAGGGTAATTTCAATTTTCCAGCTGAGGCAAATGCTCAAAAAATGCAGCAGGTAAAGGAGTTTGACCTTCAAGATCAAGGTCAGTGTTAATCCTTTCACCTTCACAAGGAACGGTTGGATGCACCAGATGCAGTGAGGAACACGTCACTGTGCCAGGAAAGGAGGCACGGCTTGAATTGGGAAGGATCCTAACATTTTCAATGACAATATTTTTTTGGCTAACACGTGGTAAAAATACAGGTATTTCAAATCGATACTTTTGACATTTCATCAACATAAAATTTGCAGCTTTCTGTAGGGAAGAGTACACTGCATATTTCCTTCAAATCAGTCTATCCAAAGAAACTCACTTGTGAATATGGCACAATACCTTACCACAAGTAATAAGGCTATAGGCCCAATAGTTCAAACATTTGAGTGCCCAAGTCAATTTTTTGCCACCTTCATAAAATATACCCCAGTCAATTTTTTCAGATTTTTGCCAAAATTTTGATAAAAAACTGTAGCCAATAAAATGCAATGTCCATTCGGTAAAAAATTATGAAAACAATTGCCGAAAAATTAATAAAAATTTGTAAAATGTTGAGCTACATTGTAAAATTTTGGTGGGAAAAATTATAGCACTAGGGTTAATCACAAGATTAAGGGTTTGCTTGGTTGAATGGTTTGGTTCATTATAAACTTTTGGTGGAGATAATATAAAATTTGTTCTAATTTATGGCACTGTCGCACATAACCAGTTATACCCCCCAAAAAAGAACCTGCAAATAAAATTTATGTTAATAGCACAGGGCTCGAATACTTTTTTCAACCACCTGTCCATTGGACAAGTCAAAATAAAAAGTACCTGTCCCAGTGAGAAAAGTACCTGTCCAAAATGGCATAATTTATTCTAAGAAACTATACTAGTTTCAATTCAATTCAACAAACTCATGCCTGTATCATATGCAAACTGGCGTAACAGCGGTGTCGAGATAGCTCTGAGAATCTCCCAATCTAAGAGATTTGAGACGTGACCTTAGAAATCAATATGGCTGCCTCCTGTAAACAGTGATTAGATATTATCGAATTTTATTTTTACTTTTTTCTTACAGGTAAATATCCAAATAATGATTTTCAAAATTGTAAAGGTATCTGCTGTAACTGTGTTTCCGTTAACGCAAAATCCTGCGTATTTTACGCAAAATAGTCTGAAATATGCAAAAAAAATCATGACTGCGTAAACTAATACGCATTGAGAAATGCCGCCCCATGATACGGACGTACTTGGCTTGCACTACATTGCCTCAAGTCAACGTGGTTCAATGCAGGACAAAAATAGAACATATGCTTATGCACCTGCTTGCAAGTGACATTATCATGATATTGCAACATTTTAGACTTTAGCGGACTGCAACTCTTTATGAAACATTTTATTTCATCATCACAAAGCATCATGTCAATCAGTTCTGTACAGACAATGACACTACAGATGCAAAAAATTCGAGAATCCATCGAGTCTACGTTGTTGGTAACACAATACAGTTAATCATGGTCATTAGGTCGCATGTTATTTGGAAAGTGTTTACGGGTGACGATTTACACTCTGTAGGGTTGCATCTTGAGAGGTCCCGCTGGACTTTGATCAGTATCTGCTTTTTGTTGGCCCTTTGAAAACACTAATTTCATTGTCAGAAAGTATTTTCTTTGAACATGAAGTCATTAGGCTGCTCAACGATCATATACGAGACATGCATCACGGCATTGCAAGTTGCTATACCTTGAAGCCCCCCACGTTATTGTTTTTTGTTAATAGAGCATGCGCATTAAAGGAAACCCCCAAGTTCGACAGAAAAGACTGCCCAACTCACTTCAGATACCGATTCCCAACGACACCATACGCGTTGTTGATATATTTTACGCAAATAAAACCAAGTTGCGTAAAATCGTACGCAGGTTTTGAAATTGTAACGGAAACGCTGTTATATAAATTTAAACTTATAAATTTTTTGCTGTAGTCAATAGGTTGAAATACTGGTTGCAGGCTGAAAAAACCTACCTGTCCACTTGGACAAGTACTTTTCAAAACTACTTGTCCCAGGCCAAATTTCACTTGTCCGGGACAGGCAGACAGGTATTATTTCGAGCCCTGTAGCAGCCATGTTAGTTTCTGTGAACTGGGTGTTACATAGCCACATTTTCTACACGGTGTTGCAATTTTTCACCTCCTGCTGGGCTTTGACTTGGTTCATTCACAAGTTGTTCTGAACTTTTTGAAATAAAATTACATTTGATTCTGGAGTACCAGTAACTGTTATCAGTGAAGAATATTAGGATGTTTAATATAGGCTGCAGACATCTGTGACTTTCTGAGAAACAACATACTGGCCAGCTCATGTTGAAGAAGCCCATAAATTGCATGTACTTGGCACTATCAAGAGTCTGTACACACAAGATATTTTTTACAGTGAAGCTGAATCACTCTCGTCTCAGTGTAGTATTGTTTGTGACGAGGTTGAAACAAACTATTCTCTATACACTCTGTGTTAATCAAGAGACTTTTTGTATAATTTATTTTCATAGATCTGAAAAAAGCAATTGAAAGTATAGATTATATCTGCTGAAAGGAAACAAAAGATTTAGAGTACTTTTTTTAATTGTGCATTACTAAACTTGAGGAAACCACTCCATAAGCCATCATTCCATAGTTTCACTTCATTTTTACAAAGTGTACCGCCGTGTTAATTTTCTCCGTAAAAATGTTAAATGGTCTGTCATCACATCACCACGCAATAATTTCTTTTTCAGGAAAAAAAACCCTGCAATTTTATTATTTTGGAACGCACTTCATTATAATTGATAGAAATAATGAGAATATATATTGATAGAAATTAAAATAATGAATGATGTTATTTCAGTGATAAAACAGAAACAGCACATTGAACTGATATAACATTGACAAAAATATTGGTCTCATTAAAATACTTGTATGATGCATGGAAGAAGTGATGAAGACAGTACTGGTATAAACGAGAAAAGCCTTTTCAAAATTGACTACACAGTAAATGGTTGACGGTGTACTATAATTTGCAATATGTATGCTAACTGTAGTTCTCTCTGAAAATGTTACTTTATCGTCAGTCACAACACGATTCTAAACTTTATGACAGACTGATTGCATGGAAAAACAGCCTGAATCACTGGATGAGAAATTGTAACACTGTGCGAATGCTCGATAAAGGCTTGCGTGTGAAGAAGTTAAAAAAAGCTCTGTTATAGGCCGGCAGTCACAAAGCAAAAAAATGCCTCTATACTTGAACAATTATCATAAATCTGCTCTTTGATCCCGTGATCAATCCTGGTTTGTGCTCTGTGACTATTTTTATTGCGAAGGAAATTTCAGGAATGGAAGCTGTAATTCCTCTTTACAATTGAAGTTCTGACGGACTTTTCACATGTGAGGGAAGCGAAATCTTGTTGTGCATAATTGACAATCAGCTGACCAATGACCCAAGAGAAAGATTAATTAAGTTCCACAATAAATATGGAGGTTTTTGCCCCCCTGCTGATGCATAGGAAAGTCTTGATTTACTAAGTGTGATGAATAATGGTTATATGTTCTCAGGCAGAATGACACACACATTACTTAAAGCTGTAAATTGGGAAATGTTTGAAGCATGTAGAGCTTTATAGTTTGCCCTGGGAGTGTTGAACTACAACTTTAAAGGAAGCTGTGAAATCATCAAATCTTCAAGAGGAAATTAAACTTTGATGTGAATAGAATGTGAATTTTCAATGAATATGACAAATGCATTGCAGAACCTTTGAATTAAATTTTCGGCAATGGCTGTGTACGGAACAATAAAGATTCTATCATAGAATGTGCAAGATTTTCAGACTGGACACACTGGACATAATTACAAAAAATACTTTTATGCCCTATTTGGAAATCTTTGACTGCTGAGTTAATTTTTGCAAGTTCATAGTTTATAGTATAAAGTGCATGTTATATAAAACAGCTGTCATCGATTTGGTGAGAAAACTGCTGCATGTTCTCTTGAAATGAAAACATCATATATTAAACATAGGGCCAATGTCCCTGAAGCTACTATAGACATGGATACTAAATTAAGTATTTCCTGACTGTATGAAATTATCTCACTTAGGTCATCCTAGGGACTTGTAAACCAATGTCTGACCAGCAGTTTTGAAAGAACAAGCAACTCAACAGTTGACAGAGCTCTGCTGTGTTATGTGGAGAATAACCTTTTGTGACACATGTATTGATGAAGAAGGTAGATATCTTTGATTAACATTGTGAGTTCTGTTGAATAAGTTGAGACTGTACATACTCAGAGAAAGCACACTGAAGATACAAATGTTTGAAACTTAAGAAGTTCAAGGTCATCAAAAGCATTATAAGGACTCTGGAACTTTCATTGCACTGTTTACACAGATTGCATAATTGCTATAAATAGCACATGAGGAATCTTACAGCCCAGCTTTACCATAAAACCCCTATCACTTTGACCACTCTTTTAATAGACCACTCTATTTTTTTCCTCAAAACTTAATTTCATTTTATCCTTACCAAGTCAACCATAAATGGAAATTAGAACTTTCTCTATCTCTGTCTCTATCTCTATTGACTATTTTGAGCAATTTCTTTTAGATAACATACAGGGCACAATAAATGACAGTTCAGAATATGTCAAAGTTGGGATTCAGGAAAGTTGCCTTTACATGTTTTAATCCTCCAAGATGGTAAGCATTTCACTATGAACTGTCAAAAAAAGTTGAACTTTCTGATAATTCTACAATAAAATTATTTTGGCTTTGATGATTTCCTAATTAATTCAATTATTTAAAATCATATTAATTATTTTTTTCTGGTGAATTGATAGGGTTTATACAGTACAAGAATTACATACAATGTAAGTCAAATTTTGACCAAAAATGACAAAAAATTCCTTAAAAATACACATTTGCATATTTCATCACAATTTGAACAAATCTAAGTTGGGTTACCCCTAGGGACCTGTATACCAAATAACAAAGCTGTCTGACCAGCGGTTATGAAGAAGAAGATTTTTTACCAAAAACACCTTTTTTGGCATTAATTTGCCTATTTTCAACAATATCAAAAAATTAAAAAAATTAGTTCAAAATTCTCAAAATCATATTTTTCATCTACACAACAAATATCAAATCAGTAACTACTGCGGTTCTCAAGATATTTGAGTGGACGGACGCCTCACAAACGGACATACATACATACATACATACAGACTGACGACGGACGCCGGACGGCTACCCATCCCAATAGCTTCTATAGACTATAGTCTATATTAGCTAAAAAGGTGACACTTGGTTGGATCAAATTTTACCACTAATTAGACAAAGTAATTTGTTTTGTTGATGGTTCTGCCACACATCCTCTCTTCGCCCGCAGATTCTCCTTTGGACAATGACGGACAGAGATTTTTTTCTTTTCTGTTGAATTGTATGCAAAATTCAGGGCAGATGAATATTCCACATTGATAAAGAATCATTACCATAAAATTTCAATACTGAAACAATGCTCATCAATATAATTTGCATAAATTAATACTAATCTACCATGTATCTTGCACTGATAGTTGAATTAAAATGATCAATAATTTGCCAACACAAGAACATCATGAATTTTATTCAATCATCCACAACAACTCCGATGACTTGCATAATTGTTGAAAAAGAGGGTTTTATCACTTTTTAAAGGCGTCCTGAATTTTACAAACTTCTACTGTAACAGTTCACTTTAGACTATCTAATGTTACTTTACAAGACTAAAATTCATATATATATATAATACATATATATATATATATATATATATATATATATATATATATATATATATATATATATATATATATATATATATATATATATATATATATATAGAGATAGAGAGTACAGAAATGCTCTCAGATTTATAACTGGTTGACTAGCTTATGCATGCATGCAGCTATGTGAAACTTATATGACATGGACAGTGTCTCTATGGCTGTAAATGCCCTTGAGTGTCCATTGTGCACAGAGCAAAAATTGTGATTTTTTTCCCTTGGGATTCAGTAGAGATACATTATCTTTGTTACTATACGGAAAGAAAATAAGGAACTACTTTGGATCTTACAATACCAGTTTATTTCTGGATGCTGACATCAAATAAATTCAGGATTGAATCTAGTGATGAGTGTCTTTTATCTCAACCTCTTAATGGTGCTTAAGGCTTAGAACACAATTTTTTTTCAGAGCTCTGTTTGTTTTTGCATAGAAATTCATTACGTGGTTGATTGTTCTTCCTATGAATTGATTCTGTTACTTTACATCCTGAAATTCTTTCTAAACATATCATAAAAAGTGAAACAATAAACTTAGAAGTATTCTGATTATCAATGGTCCAGTTGCCCATGTTCTCTGTAATAGAAAATCCTACTGTAACCTGAAACAAGTCCCATTTAGACTATACCTGCACACTGGTGTTCATTTTCCCCTTGACTTAAAATTTCAACATATTAAAAATGAGCATAAAATGCACTGCTGTTGTCAATCTTGAAACGTCTATTTGATAATGGACTGACCCACTGTGATGGACAGCTTTTTCTTCTACTCATGAATCTAACGTTTATATTCACGAAAAGTATATCATACTTATTCTTTGACTAATTTTACGTTTTACAGTTTCAAAATATGGTATTGTCCAACTGAATGCATAATACAGTTAACATTTAGTTACAGTACCATACTTTCAACCTCTTAACAGACTGTGTTTTGTGAAATTGATGCAACACAAAAACATAGACAGTCATTTGGATGGGAACATTGCATCAACAGTGCAATCACAGATCATTCACATGTTAAGACTTTAGGTTTTCATATAAAGACAACGACGAGAATTATAATATAGCAAAAAGGTCTGAGTCTATAAACTGTGGCAACTATGTAATTTCAACAGAGTGACATAGCAGATGGGCTTTTGATAAATTTAGACATTCTTAAGATACTCCTCTTCATCACTCAGGTGTTGATGGCCTCCTAGTCCCACTGGCTATGTGTACTGTAGCTTGTTGAGTCCGACTACTCAACAAGCTGTAGTGTACTTTGTGCTACGGCCGTAATACTTGACACAAGTTTTGACGCTTTCCAGTGTGTGCAGGGGCAGATGCTATTGAACAGTGTATTATGTTTCATCCCAAACAAAAATACGATGCGTTTTATTTTCAATTTTTTTCAAGTTATCTTATAACTAACTTTACAAAGCTTTTGCTTGCAAATCTTCATCAAAGTAAAAACTACTAAAGCTGGGCCATATGACCTACACTGATGCAATCAAAAGCATTGTGGGATTGCAATGGCAGAGACTATGCAGTCAGGGAAAATATTCTTTTCGTACTGCAGTACCAAAAGTGTCTGCCTTAAGCAGCCCCCTGTGTGAGCTATTAGATTCCATGTCTTTATTTTGGCTATAAATTAAAAAGCAGAATCTTGACTGAGTTCAGAGATGAGCTGCCAAATATAACATGGGCTTATACACTTAGTATTTTGCCTCTAGTAGCCCAATGGACAAGTGAACTATTCAGCTAGTAACATGTTGACATAGTCATGCAGCCGGGGGAGACTGAAGCTAGGCTTGTGATCTTTCTTTGACTTCTAGCCCTGCCATGGGGTCCACTTCATTTTAAAACTTATAGGTAGCCCAACATAATATGATATGTCGGCCCAAAACAATAAAAGAAAAGAATAACCCAAATGCGCTGGTGAAACCACATGCAATCATAGTCCTACAAATAATAGTTTGGCGAAAGTCTATGGCAACACCATCCCCTAAGATTTAAGGTTAGTAGACAGTATAGTGCTTTATATTCATCTGGTGCCTTGCACAACGTAACCTTCTTGAAATGTGTTGACTGAAAGCTGAGTTGAAGAGTTTGGTTGCAGGATGAGATAGGTAATGAAATCTTTGTGAGTTACTGCATCGTTTGCACAGTGTTTGGCAAAATGGAGTTGTTCTAAGGCCCTGGTTCTGAGGACAAAGAGGATTTGGTGTGCGGCTATGAGGTGGTTTTGGTGAGAGGTAGTTTAGTGGAAATTGGCAATGGAACATTAAGTGGTGTGGTGTGACTTGCTTTTGGTGTAAAGTGAATTGGAAATCCTACTCTCAAGGGACAGTGAGTCGGAAAATGGCTTGTTCACCCCTGAATTTGGTGCTATTCGGTTTAGCAACAGAAAGTGGAGTCAAAGACCACTGTCTACGGTTTAGGTATGGATAAATTGTCTTACCAAGGTTCAACACATAAAACTTCTGAGAAAATTCATAGACCCTCCAATGGAAAAATTTTATACATTTTTCTCAGCAAATATACACATGTAAAGAATAATAATGTGCATATTTATCTAACAAGGAAATAAAAGCAAGACTATTTCTAAGGTAATTCATTCTACGTGTAGTTTCATGTGAGACAGATATCACTGAAGACCTAAAACCATCCTATATGGATAGATAGACATCAATATACAGTTCGATTTGACGTGTTATTTGAAGACATTCATAATTTACTTTAATTGACTTTCAAAATAAGTGTACACAATATGAGTAAGAAATAATGAGTCAATTTTGATCTGCATTTCTCTCCATGATGCCAAGAAGTTTGCCTTTGACAGGGTACTCGTACATCATTGTTGCTATGGTAACAACCTCATCACAAGATACAAATATACACATGGTGACTCATGTAAATTTCCTGAAAGGTTTGTTTTCGGAACTGAAATAATGAAAATATTCTTACATGTGTTGCAGAACCACTGTAATCAGCGTCTGGCTCTGGCTCATTCTGACCTCGAATTGCCCCTTGTCTGGCATCCTCCTCCTCTTCATCCTCACTGCTGCTGCAATAATATTGAGTTTTCTCACCTAAAATCCTATCTTCCAGTGTAGCCATGGCTGATTATGCCCCACTGTGTGTTGTTTTCTTTCCTCTCTCCTAAATGCTTTGAAGACACACTTCAAGAAACGACGAAATCGGAATAGAAGTATTTCTGGAGATAGATGAATGAGTGAAGAAAATGATGATGAAAGTTTGTTGACCCCTCGTATCTGGTCACAAGATCCCCTCTCGGTTAGGAGCTCTATGTTACCAATTTTATACGTTATCGCAGATGTTCAGTCGCGATTTTACGTTCAAACTCTGGTGTTTTGCAGCGCCGAGGCTATATTTAAACAAAAAGAAATGTCTCGATGCAAAGAGCTAAGAGAAGGCTGCCATTTTGTACCGAAAGGCGTGCTGGGTAAAATTCATCATGGCGGCGTGCACGTTTGAAAACTCTCCGCTCGTTGTTCTTGAGACAAGGTAAGAACTTGTGCTGATCGGATCGGATAGTATTGCCCTTTGTGAACTCAGTCGGGAGTTTATTTCAGACAAAAACGGGAATTACCTTGTAAGACATGCAAACCGCTTTTCCTGTCAACTTAACGCTCGAGCGTTGGCAAACACATGTCATTCATTGTTCAGTTCAGTACTGTGGTGGGTGCCGGTGTACTGCTGTGCCATTTGAATGGGTGTACAGTACGCATGGACAGAACAAGCGTGTAACACGCTTGTTCACAAGTTCTATTTTGCACATTATGATCCTGCTCCAACGGAATTTAGTACCGTTTCATTTAAGTTCTTGTTCTGATTTCATGCAAATAACGGGCCGTAGGGCAGTAGTTTGACAAAACTTCACGATTGCCTCGTGGGGGCGCTGACACTAACAACATCAATCTGGTTCACAGCATGGGGAGGATAACTATCGAACTGTACTGGTTACATGCACCAAAAACCTGCCAGAATTTCGCTGAACTGTCCAAGCGTGGATATTACAACAACTGCAAGTTCCACAGAATCATCAAAGACTTCATGATCCAAGGAGGAGATCCAACAGGAACAGGTTTGTAATATTCAGTTGCTGTGGTTTTGCGGACGTGCTCGCTGTGAACGTTTGTGGCTACAAATTGTCCATGAAATTCAGAAATGAGGGTAACTACAATTGTCATACCAGTGCTTTTAAGCATCGAGTGGTCCTCAAATTCTGCTAAAACTTAACTGCTTGAATTTATACTATGCTTAGAACTATATATGCAAAAGAAACAGCATTTAGAATTGTTATTATTCAACATGTCCCAATGAATTGTCTGTAAATTTTGTGATGAGTAGGAGACAATATTTTTTAAGAATCCATTAAAAATATAATGACAAAGGGATAAACTGGTATTAACAGAAATCATGCATGTTTTTTAGATTGAATGCTATTCACAGCAGAAAGAACTCCTCCTCCTGATACTGCAGAAGCGAACGTACCAGAATTTTTGATATTTCATCATCTGTACATTTAATTTCATTGTCAGTGCTTTGGAATATGCTGCTCCCATTGTTTTCAGTGATCCCGGGCTTTAAGAGGGTTGCAACAAATAAATAAGTACCTGTACAAAACCTGCTTTTACAGAAATGCTAATATTTGTTCCAAAGTGCATAATTTCATTACGTTCCTTTTCCAGGAAGAGGAGGGGCTTCCATCTACGGCAGAAGCTTTGAGGATGAAATTTCTCCAGAACTGAAGCATTCGGGAGCGGGTATTCTATCCATGGCAAATAGCGGGCCAAACACCAATGGTAGCCAGTTCTTCATTACCCTGGCACCGACACAGTGGCTTGACGGCAAGCACACAATATTCGGCAGGGTGTACGGTGGCATCAGTATCGTCAACAGAATGGGAATGGTAGAGACCGATACGGGGGATCGACCTGTCGATGATGTTAGAATTATGAGAGCATACCCGACCACACCGTCATGATCTTGAGCACCATCAAACCCTGAACTCTGGAATGTGTCGGCTTTGACTTGACAGTTCGGGATTATTCATTTTGCTGTTATGACAGTCCATTCAGTGGTGTACCAAGTCGTCCCGGTAGACATTGTCTGTCTTGATACTTAACTTTCTGAGAATTACGGTACTTGCTTTTAAATGTATTAAAGAATAACTTAGCTGCCAAAGAAGTCACAACAATTGTCAAAACTATAAAATCACAGATATATAGTGAAGTAGTTTCAGTCCCATATGTCATATTACCTAATGGTCACCCTTAGTTTCATTGTTATTGATTATACCAGGAGAATATCTGTATAAACATATATATTGCACTTTCGATCAACACTGGGCCAAAGTCACTCTGCACAACATATGAACTCATAATTTTCACTGCCTTTACTAGTAAAGTGTGTACTTAAATTCACTCTGATATCAACTTTGCCTGCTCAAAGAGGACTTGATAACCAAATGTCACTAGAGAGAGAAAGGTGATGGTTGTTTACTGGCCACCATTTCTCATACAAGAATGATGCATATGTAGGTGTCCTTCCAACTACATCCTACAGCTACTATACCTTTTGATTCGGAAGTTTCACCCGTTTGTTCACCCCAGTTCCCTGTAAATAGGGCCACAATCACCTTTGAAAACAATGGATTTTGGCCAAACCATAGTGATGAAAAGGTGAACTTAGTACATTCATATTAATTATATATATACTTTTCGACTTCTAGATCATATTTTTGTGAGATTAAAAGAAGAAATACTCTGTACAGGTTTGCTCTTGTGCCAACTTAACCTCAGGTGCTTGCTTAAATAAAATGTGTTCAAATTTGATAAATGAGCTTGAATAGTTAAGCATTTGAGTTATCTGTATGGTAGGTAACATGCATATTCAAAACACATTTCCAGAAATCTACATTGCGCAAATGTTAAAGTGCATGCTTAGCCAATTTTGATTTAGAATTGTGAAGAGTAGTGTGTTGACAGTACACAGGGGTTTTGAAACGACTTTGTAGCAAAAGGCCAATTGCAGGTGACAAATGAGTAAACTTACAGGTAATAGCAACAGAGTTTTCAGTGTGTCTACTCAACAGATGTTAGAAAAGAGAGAATAAAGAGTTGTGAATATATTTTTAAATGGACATATCTCATGAGATTATTTGTATCTGAGTAATTCTTCCAACACTTACCAGGCATTGTTGAGAATAGTGGTTGTAAAATATATCAGACTAAATGCTTGCAAGTTGTCATAGTAACATTTACTTTGCCAAAACATATGTTTGTACATTCTACATTACAGTGGACGCTGTCGTTCATATAAATTTGTTCACCTGTGCTTCATCAGAGTAGTAACTTGCGAGGAGGAAGTTGTTCACAATTGATATTATTGTCAGCTTACAGTACAAGTAGCATGGAACATAAATTACTTTATTTTGCTACAATAATAGTACATGTACCGGTACTTTGATAGTTTTACTGATGCCTGTCTGGGACCACTCTTATTTATGGCTTAATAAGTTGCAGAGTAGGGTAATTGCTATCAACACAGTGTGTCAGTCATTACCTAAGTGAAATTACGGCACGTACGTCCATGAGCGGTTATGTTACAGGTAACAGGAAAAGCTTAGTTGAAAAATATGGCATAATTAATGTTTTTTTCTGTCAAGAACAAGAGCAAATTCTTAAAAACTAAATTTGAAATATGTACAATAAAACCAGAAGTGAAATCAATTTGAATGTCGGGGGCCAGGCTTCATTATGACTGTAATTTCGGATGAAATGTCTTCCAATGCATATATCCCCATGTGTCTTTCTCTGTAATGAAGTAATCTTAAAAGTTCATGTTGCCTGTAGCAATGCCTGAGAGTTGTTCTTTCATCTACTAATTTGATGAGGTTCATAAACCCGGCACTGTAAATTACCATATTGGTACTTTTGTGTGTACGGCGTTCATGAGATGAGGGCCTGTGGGTGGCGTGCTGTGTGCTGCCAAGTGCCGTTCATCTCGGTCGTTTTTAGTTAATCGACTAAATTTATGCTGCAATGGGTTGACCCAGCCTGTGGGCTAGGTGGCATCTTTGCTTGCCATTCTGCAGACGACAGCATCCACCAGTGTGCTGTTTTTCAGTTCCAAATCTTGAATTTTGTAAATCTGAAATGACAGAAGATGCATTGATAGAAACTGAAACTGTCTACTGGTCAAAGCAAGAGAGAGCTATCCATATGCCAATAGCTGAACATTGTAAGGTTTCAAGACGTGCATGAAAATCCAATGAAATGAAAAAAACTGATTTTGTGAACTTATATATATGGTTAATTTTAAAAAATATATCATATAGTTAGATGCAAAGAAAAATGTACTTGTGTCTTCCAAATATAACGTAAAATTAGATTTACTGAAAAGCTGGTTTTATGTAATATTTTGAGTTTACGTTGTCAGGTATGACAGGCAAATTCATTAAATTAATGGCATAATCCTGAGGTGGAGTGCTGGGCATGCTATTGAATTAGTGATTCCCATGTGAGCTGGATGAAAACTGCATATGGGCATCTCTTCTTTAATGGACAAGTTCAGGAAATGAAATAAAGGAAACGACCTTCCATGTTACATGGAAATCTATTACATATGGTGAAACAGGGATTTTAGACAGGTATTGCAAATAATTTGTGACAACGATAGGAAAAGGGAAGTTTATACGAAAGAAATTACAATCTGAAAAAAAATTCAATTTCCTGATGTATCAATGGGGGGTCAAGCCATCATCTAATGGGGTTATGATCTTGACATTTTAGATTTCCTGTGATGTACGTACTGCTCAGTCATTGCACTTTCCACCCGGGTTATTGATCTTTTTGATCAATTTACTATTGGGAAAGGTTGCAGTGTACTTCTCTGTGAATTTGAACTTCAGATACTGATGTTTTGAAGACACCTACCGATGGGTCTTTAATGATTAAAAAATTTGAAAAAAATTACTGAGCACCATCCCTAATTAATCTATGGTATCAAGCTGCAAAAATGGCATCCACCTCTGTTTGCATTTCACAATTTAATGTGAACATTGTCATAATTGATCCCCATGAATGCCCGTGCTAGTATAGAGCTAGAATCCCTCAACAAAAACCTATCTCAGTTTATATCCAAAAGTTTGTGGTGTCTCATCTTTACTGGTGCCATCTTTCTGTGACATGTAGTGATATGAACCACACTGCATATACTGATATTAGAATTGACAATTTTACCCAAACCTTAGTCCTTGCCACATGCCATGGATACACAATATTGTATCAACTCTGCAATCAAATGTGTGACTTTTGGGCAGTCTGTGACAACTGAGGTGATCAAACATTCTATTGTGTGATGGATGAGCTTTGGGGTTTCTGACCCGACTTGCCAAAGTAATGTACAAAGATCACTATGATGTACAAGTAAGGTGTTAAATGTACACATCCCAGAAGACAGTGTGCTTATAACACAATAAAAATATCATTTTATCAACAGAAATAAAATAATGAAGGAAATTACCAAAAATCATCAAATACGAGACTTTGGAATTATAAATCATTACATATGTACCAGAGTTCACTTGTGTTGGACCGTGCGCATACCATGACACTTGTGCAGGGACACCGGCAGAATACATTTAAAGCTCTGGTGCAAATAACTTAAGTAAGCCGTGCTTGCACCGTCTTGCCATGGGGTTTATCGTACTACTCAAAATCGTAGTGCTACTTTGACCTGACTGGTCAAAAAAAACAGATCACAAATAAACAGACGCAGTATGGTATTGTGACTGCAATCAAAATTCAACCCATGACAAACCCTGCCCTAACAACACATCATTACCTTCTGTATTTTAGCTTGATCTGTGGTAATCTTCAGTTGATCTAAACCAACCATATTACCATCGACTTGCTGCTCTAGGCTTTCCAACTTATCTCCGTTGTTGTCATTCAAAATGGCCGCAAGGAAGGCAGTGTCGTCGTCACCAAGACCAAACTTCTTGAAAGCATCAGAAATCTGTCACATGACAAAAAGAGAATACAGAAACTTGAATGGAAGTGGTTGCTATGACTACAAACTCATGGACAGAGCAATAGTAGGATCATTCTGGATAGATGATACAATCACTGAGTGTCAAGGAGAACAATATAAACCAAGAACAGATCTCTTTGAAACGGTGAATTTGTATTGGTGAATACGAATACATGCAACTTCTTTGTCATGTGACAATCAGACATTGCTCATTGATACCATAGATGTTTGGAACAGCAAAAGACACTTTTAGGCCTAGCAATGTGTAATGTATTTTTATTATCTCTATGTTTTCTGTTAAACTGGGTGAACAAGCCCCTAGAGTGTCACATTTAAGAAGTTAGCATCTTTGGTATCTGTAATTTTAGAATTAAAATAGCTTCTACCACAGAACAAGTCAATATTTTTCAGTGTATGTACTTTCGATCTGTCATGGACGACAATCTTCAACAGAATGACAAAAAAAAGAAAGAAGTAAAATATTTACAGCTGACCACTAGATGGCGGTGTGATCAACTGATTAGAAGATCTTTATTGACAGTTTATCTACCAAGCTGATGAATATCTATGAATAATTTTGTAAAGCTTGCATCAGTACCAGCAATATTTGCTACATATTTTCCTGACATCAATACAATTTGTTGTAGTCTTACTCTTTAGCAGACAAAGATTTCTTTAAATTTTGCAACAATTTTGTCAAAGGAATTACAGCAAAGATCAGTATAAAGTTTAATAGAAGGAATTCTTCTACGTAAATATTTTACAGGAATTTTGCATGTTTTCTAACATTTTGTTGTGAAATCACCTGAAACTAACAACTCAAGTTCATGCAGTAGTATGCTCGGATATGTGTTCACTGCTACACTGTTGTGTACATGTAAGTGCACTTGAACACAGAAGACAAAGTGACGCTTGTGAAGAACAATTATGTAAAGCCTAGTATGAACAACAGCATGATAGTATGTCCCATCATGCCTTCATAATATGTTATCCTCCATGACAGGCGCAAGTAGAGAACTCTTTTATTACAGAAAGGAGCTAGAGTGAAGACTTGGAGCATCACAAGTGATTGGAAAGGTGTGCAAATGTTGAAACATGTACATGCATAAATCATTGAGTGACATTATGAACATTTTTAATTTTGCTTGGACATAAAGTGATTATTTGTAAAGAACCAAACCACCCTAGAGGCACTGACATTGACATTCCCCTCCCAAAATCTATTTACTGTTTTGCTTTGTATACAATAATTTTGTATCAACATAAAAATCTTGGCAACTTTCTCACATCAGTGTTCACTGAACATCACTATATTTGTACTTACATTATTAGTCGGGGAAAGATTGAAGAGGACTTCGGAATTGATATTTCTGGTTTTCATCTTTCCATGGTGGTTCAAGTGTATCGCTTTATTGGCTGCTACCAACACTTGGAAAGGATCAACAATCTGAAAGTTAAATGTATCACATACTGGATGACTAAATCACTGTTGTTCTAGAGTCATCGTCTTGCACATTTTGATGTGACGGCAAAGTCATGATTGTTCACACATCAATTATGGTACGAACCATTTAGTGTGGTAATTATAAGCAATGAAAATTACATACAGTACCATACATTTTAGCCATGAAGTTCTTTATGGTATGCATTGATCTGCTTATATTAAGCATAAAAAACTTGAAATCCAAGAGGTTTTAATTCACAACTTTTGCTCTCTTTAGTCAACTACTGCCTCCTGGAGTGGGAAAATTTACTGTTGTAATACTTGGCAATTTACCCTACTTATTTCATCACAACATGTGATGTACTGAATAGTTTCATCTTAAATCTGCACTAAAAGCAACATGAATTGAAAGTGTGAATTGTGACCTTATTATTCCCGGGGAGATGCCAGCAGCAGGTATCAATTGAAGCACACAATCAAGGACTGGTATCTGATGTTAGATGTATCATGACCCTGTAACTCAACTTTTTACTCAATGAAGACTCTACGTCCGAGAAAATGGCTTTATACAGGTCACTGTGCCATTGTCATTGACATTATTTTTCAACGTCTCATTCTAATTAATTCTCGTTACGGAAATAAGAAGACAGTGATTGTTTCACCGATTCTCTAATCGGTCCTACTGATTACTGCCCGTGACTGCCCGTAGCTGCCTGAGGACTGCCCAAGAACTGCCCGAGCACTGCCCGAGGAAAAAGTGAGCCAAATTTCGCCAATTTTAACACTAGGCAAATAGGTTCAGTTTAAAACATGCCCAGCCAACCAAAAATATCATTGATTTGGCGTTAACCTGATGTTTTCTCCGGCGGTTTTGGAACTCTGAAGACGGCCCCGCTCGAAGGACATCCGCCAGCTTGATAGTGAGATCATACCATTTAGTCCGAGAGGTGGTACAATAACCTCGCCGAGTGCGTACAGCTTGATAGCCTACCACCCCTTGCACTGAATGGTATGATCTCATAATCAAGATGGGGACATCTTTCTCGTCGAAAGCCCGGCGTCTTTCGGGTTCTAAAGCCGCTAAAGAAAACACTAAATCAATGATATTTTTGGTTAGCCAGGCATAATATAAGTTCAAGCTATTGGCTAAGTGTTAAAATTGGCGAAATTTGGCCTACTTGCTCCTCGGGCAGTTCTCGGGCAGTCCTCGGGCAGCTACGGGCAGTCACGGGCAGTAATTAGTGGGACCCATTCTAATTAATATGTTTTGTGAATGATAAATCACTGATAATGACAATAGAGAATGTCAACATTTTGCTGTGTTTAATTGATGGGTCATATGCCACAATAGCTCTGCATGGCAGGGCTGTATGTTACCGGCGTTATACGGCCTCCTACCACAGGGAGGCCGTATAACGCCGGTAACACACAGCCCTGCCATGCAGAGCTATTTAAATGCTACAATCTCTGCAGGCTGCCAATGCTATTGTTCTGGATACCTCTTACATCTCGGCTTTCAATGCCCCTGAACTGAAATTTGAAATTCTTTCGGCTACAAGTTTTCCAATCTACAATGACAAGAGGTGACTCTGTTTTATGAAAAGATAGACCTCGTGTACACTTAAACGCCCAACTGTCAGTGCCAGTGTGTCTAATCACAGTCGCTCGAGAGCTATTCAGCTCTGGGACTATTCGCCCCATAGACGAGTATACAGAAGCGAGAAATACCCCAAGTCAGGAAATGAAATGGCTATTTTGTATAGGGATCGTGCCACCATGTCATCTTCGACGTTCGATTTTACCGTGAAAAGTAGCAAGTTCATCTATCATGTAACCGTCGACCGTTCCCTATCATTCTCAAAATTCATACCTGGTACTTGATTTGCTTCACAAACGCTCGTTTCGTGTGATTTTCGGCCGAATTCGACGGACACGTCGCTAAAACATAAGCGTGAGCAACATTCCGGTCACCTTACAGTGGACGTTGGGCACCTCCACTTTACTGACGTTAGCGCCGCGTATACCCATGAGGGGTGACTGGAAGGTTGTTCATGCCTTATGTTTTGGCGACGTGTCTTCTGAACTGGGCCGAAAATCACACGAAAATTCATACCTGATACTTCATCTGCTTACAAAATGCTCATTTCCTGTGATTTTCGGCCGAGTTCGAGAGACACCTGGCCAAAACATAGGCGTGAGCAACATTCCAGTCATCCCTCATGGGTAGGCGGCGCCAACGTCAGTAAAGTGGAGGTACCCAAGAGGTGACCGGAATGTTGCTCACCCCCAGGTTTTGGCGAGGTGTCCGTCGAATTCGGCCGAAAATCACACGAAACAAGCGTTTTTGAATCAGATAAAGTATCAGGTATGAACTTTTAGAATGATAGGGAACGATCGACGGTTGCATGATAGATGAACTTGCTAATTTTCACAGTGAAATCGGACACGGAATGTTACATGGCGCGGTTTTTATAGCCATTCTGTTTCCTGACTTGGGGTATTTCTCGCTTCTGTATACTCGTCTATGGGGCGAATAGTCCCTGAGCTGAATAGCTCTCGAGCGACTGTGGTCTAACCGGGCAGTGACAGTATGGGTTGTGTGCCGCACCGTTTGGTCGAACACGTGTCAGAGGCTCATGTAAAGGTTTGCTAAAGCTTACCATTGAGGCGTTAAGGAGAGCACCGTCGATGTCCCCGTCCACTATGCTTCTTTTCAATTCCCTGCAGTTTTGAACTTCAGTAAACAATGCCAGGGTTACTCTGCAATCAGGGAACAACTCAAGTCCAAACGTTTTTGCAGCCATGTTTACCAGCGACAGCGCCCTCAATGACATATACAGGTAAAATATTACTTTATGACTAATACTTTGTCCTTTTTTGGTTGCAGGGTTCATGCATTCCGCTTGTATTGATTTATACACAGCTCTTAACAATTGCCTCTCAAGAACTCTACTTTATAGCGAAAAATGAACAACGTACCTGCCGCTCGCCGCATTGCCCCATGGGTAAAATCTAGATGCAGTCAAAATGGCTTCCTCCATGATGTTTCTGCAGATGCAGGCATACTTCACTGTTGGCTCCATATTCTTTGGCGCGACGATACTAACGTTCATGAAGATTGAACGAGCACAACCGACACCGTACATGGACGAGATTTTTCATGTTCCACAGGCCCAGCGTTACTGCAACGGCTCGTTTACGGAGGTATACAGCTCACCTAACTTGTGCAAACATACACACGTGGCTTTAATACGGCGATGTTGAATGTGACAGCCAGTAGTGGAATACAAACGTCGTCTAACTCCCAATTTCGTCGCACGTTATGGGACCCTGTCATACGGTTTGGGACAATTGAAGATTATTTGACACACCTTTGGTTGCGGACTAAAAGAGATTGTCGGATTTTCTTAGGGAGCCATAAATAATATTGATGATGGTGTGTGAGTGGACATCCTATGTTCATTCATAATGCAAACAAAATCTCATTGTGTCCACTAATCTTCAGTCTTACCGTGATGGAGTCAATGGGTGTACATCGATCACATTCAGTGATTCACTGCACTGTATGACTGTCAGAATCCTACACATCATAAGGCACAGGGTAGCTGCAAAATTGTAGCGCTACGGTGAGGCGGTCGGTGATTTTTGGTTTTTGCGACTTCGCCCACCAGTAGCGCTACAATGCGGATGGCCCTGTAGAGGGTAAAATAAGCGCATCCCACTGGACCAGGCGTGTTGATGTGAAATGCTACATATTTACTGCATTTGGTCGTGCCGATTTCTCACTACTGAAGACTAAACCGTAAACTGATCTAACCTTGTCGTTTATGGGGTTTTGAAATTGTTCGAACACGTCGATCGCGTTCCATAAACAGTGAGCATGGGGCCTCTGTGTTTTCTCAGAGCCGCCATTACCGGAAGTTGGTAATGGCGGTTCCCAGAAATGTTTTCGGGAACACGGTCGACGTGTTTGAACAATTTCCAAACCCCATAAATGAAAGGTTAGAGCAGCCTACTGTTTAGTCTTCAGTAGTGAGAAAGGTCGGTTCGACCAAATGCAGTAAATATGTAGTAGTATTTCACATCAACACGCCTGGTCCAATGGGATGCGCCTATTTTACCCTCTACAAGGCCATCGGCATTGTAGCGCTACCGGTGAGCGAAGTCGCAAAAACCAAAAATCACCGACCGCCTCACCATAGCGCTACAATTTTGCAGCTAGGCACAGGGCTATTTCATAGATTATGGAGGTAGTTAACGATTGACTCTCCCTTCCTACATCCATGCGTAGAGATATACTCTCCAGTACACTGTGGTATTATAAGTATGAAGGGTGCATATTTGGCTCATGCACGCTTAGTAATCTAAAATGAAGCAATACCGTGAAATTATTTCACCCACATTATGAAAGACACAATGGGTGTTAAACTACAGGAAATTAAGAGTGAGGCAATTCATACTTCACAGACCTAGCTGTGATATCGCAGCGGTACTTGTGGCGCGATCGAACGTGATCGGGTCATTGGGGTCATCGCCACAGGGACAATGACCCCAATGACCCGATCGCGTTCGATCGCGCCACAAGTACCGCTGCGATATCACAGCTATCACAGACCCTGAATATTTCAAATGCTAAAATAAATTCCTTATTGCACATTTTAAAATCACCCTTAATCATATAATGTTCCAGCAGCTAGACATTTCATTTCTGCACTTCCATCAAATAATTGTTCACTAAAGTCAGGAGTGGGTGTGTCCTCAGAGTAAACACAGATGACTATTTTGACTTTCAATGGCTTAGTTGGAGGACTGAGGCAGTCTTGCTAATAGCTCAATGACTGAAGTTCTACACAGGAAGGCTGTATACACACACACCTTTTCATACAAACCCTGAGAGTATTGTGTGCAGCCAGTTTTGATTTCTTGCTTTTATTATGATCCAGAGTGACAGACTAGGCTGCAGAATGAACATTTTAAATATGTATGTGATTTCCATTATGTACCAAATTCTGATATGCAAATTACATAATTTGCGGCCATGTGGAAGAATGGGCATTTGTATAGGAACTTGTAACAAAGTAGGTTTTGTTGATTTGCATTATCAATATTTAAATCACAGCACATTCTGAAAGACTAATATTGGCAATTACTAAATAAAGATTTTTCAGAATCTTAGTAGTACAGTCAATATGCAGTGTGTTCATTTGCTGCCAGATACAGATAAAATTTTGGCCTGCTATTTTTTCCATACGAAATATTACATCTATTGCAGATTATTCACAAGCTGGTTTCTTATTCTAAATCCTTACCAAATATCGACTACAGTATGAGCCATCCTCCTTTTTATCCAGACAAGTTTCCAAACTTTCTTTTTTCTTTGCAGTGGGATCCGATGATAACCACCTTGCCAGGTTTATACCTTGTCTCTATTGGTGTGCTGAAGCAAGTCAGCTGGTACTATGAAGCTGACCTCATAGACTTCTGTTCAACCACCATGCTTAGACTGACAAATGTCATGTTTGCAATGCTCAACCTGTATTTGTTTTACGCAGTACTGAAGAAACTCAACCCAGGTCAAGAGGTAATGATTTAACCAGTGAATGTACCTGAAGTCTTTGTAAATGAGTGTTAAACAAGTGATATTTTATACATATGAGTGATATCAGAGAACTTTTGCTAGATCAGCAAGAGATTGCCCTTCTCTAAACTGATCCCAGGAATGACAAGATTTTTCCTGATCGTACACATTCTTTTAGACTTGGTTCAAGTCGGTGAATTTTAAAAAATAAAATCATTTATAATGGTTTCTCTTGTGTCTCTCCTATTTCGTACAAACCTATCCGGAATTTGGCAGCTCACGCCAGGTTTTCCCAGCGATTGAATGCATCACATTTGAGTCTGCGCAGTAGTGAGTTAGTTTCTGCCGGATTCACCGACTTTGACTTCTTGCAAAGTACAGGCAGTGAGACGGACTGTGTACACAGTGACGGAGAGCAAATATAAAATGATTGACAGCCCCCGCTGTTATTCTGGTCAATAAGGAGAACGCATGCTAACAAACCTCTGCATGCATTAAAAAGTTTGTTGTCATCTCCGTGCAAAGCTAGACATCGAGTATGTTTTATATCGTTTTATGGCATCAAGTTCGTACATCAACCACGTTTTACAACTGATCGGTTGACCATCGCTAATCATGCGAGATTACTAAAGAAAGCTTGTTGAGAATTACATTGAGGGAAAAGATGTGTTCGTCTGCGCACTAACCAGCAGCAGCGGAAAATCACTGACGTACAAAGTCGCCCCACACTGTTTTGATTTCCATCGCTTTGGGCACGTTAGAGAACAGGCTACAACTGTATGGACGATGTCTTTTTCCATCCTTGAATAACCGGCGACGATCTTCACATTTTGCAGCATGGGCCCAACAAACAACACAGATATTTTCATGCGTTTAAGGTGATACAACAGAGGTTGTGCTGACTTTTGTGGGAGTGATCGCATTCGACATTTTGTCAACAACGCCATGTGAGTTTTATGCATGCTCGTTTGGGTCAATTGGTAACTCCTCCCAATGTGTAAAATTTAGTGATGTCATCTTATGAATAATATATAAGTAAAGAAATCGTCATCTCATGAATAATTTATAGCAATGCAGATCGTGCAAGAAAGCCAAGTCTGTGATTCTGGGTGAAACTCCGCTGTATAGTGTTCACTCCACTCATCGCGTTCACCCTACTCATCGCGTCCACTCACTCGCGCGTTTCACATGAAAGCAGAATACAAATCATTGCGTTCACTCCACTCAAACATTCACAAATCACAGACTTGAACCAAGTCTAACATTCTTTTACTATCGTGATCATGTACAATGGCAACTTGTTTCTTTGGGAACACTACATACCCTGCATACTGTAGTATCTTTATGTTGATAATGTGCCAGCTCGTGTTTTATGACATATCTTTATTGTTCTTGAATTTCACATGCAGTGAAAGACTGAAAAATACCTCTCTCCGATTCTGCATAGATCTTCATCATGATATGGTACCAGTATGTGGAATTGGCAGATCAAACAAGAATTTTTAAATGATGAATAGAAACCAACAACATTGGTGCTGATAGGTCCCTTGCAAATTGTTTTCACTCTACAACTGTGACAAGTTAAAATTTAAAGGATTCTACATTTTTGTTCCCCTGCAGGTGCCGGGCCTTAAGTTATCCATAACAGCGATGACCCTGGCAGCATTTCCAGTCCTGTACTTCTTCACATTTCTGTACTACACTGATGCTGGATCAACGTTCTTTGTACTTTTCATGTATCTGCTGAGTCTTTACGGCGTTCATGTGGGTGCCGCACTTGCAGGGGCCTGTGCCATCATGTTCCGCCAGACCAACATTATCTGGGTGGTGTTTGTGGCGGGGGTGGCCGCCATGGAAATGGTGGAACAATACAAAGAGGAGGAGGAGGAAGAAGAAAGGTTGGCGAAAGAGGAGCAGGGGGAGGATGAGGAAGAGGAAGAGACTGAAACTGAGGAACCACAAACTCCAACCATTGGAGGAATTATCATTGATAGTGTAAAAGATGTTTTCAACTTTTTGACATTTTTCCCAAATGTCCTTGCCCTGGCAGGGAAGCTCCTCCCATATGGTCTTCTTGCAGCGGCATTTATGGCTTTTGTGTACAAGAATGGGGGAATCGTAGTCGGCGACCGGAGTAGCCATGAAGCTTGCCTCAACATTCCACAGCTGTTTTATTTCTTTGCCTTCACTGCCGTGTTTGCCTTCCCATTCTTCATTGTGCCGTTCAATCTCCTCAAGTTTGTCGTCTTTCAGAAGAGGCACGCAGTCTTTGTGGTCGCCAGCGCTGCAGTCACTATAAATCTTGTCTACTTCTTCACATATGTCCATCCGTACCTCATTGCTGACAACAGGCATTACCCTTTCTACGTATGGAGGAAAATAATCAACAAGCGCATGATTACGAGGTATGCTCTTGTACCTCTCTACATATTCGGTGGCTGGAACATCGCCAATCAGCTTTCACACAAGACGGTGCTTTGGAGGTTGGTTTTTGGCGCGTGCCTGATCCTGGCGACAGTACCTCAAAAACTGCTGGAGTTCAGATACTTCATCATACCATATTTGCTGTTCAGATTAAACATGCAGCTACAGGACTATCCATTGATTGCTTTAGAGATGCTGTTCTACATAGTCATCAACTACTCCACCATCAGTCTTTTCACAGACAATCCATTCACGTGGCCAGACAACCCAGACATGCAGAGATTCATGTGGTAACATTTCTCCGTATTTTTCACGGCATTTTTCCTCCCCGCAAATTTTCAAACGATTTATCAACTCCTTGTTTGTCACTTTTAAAAAGTGCACAACTTTATCTCTTTTGCACAGTGGTACGTAAGATAGTACCACATAAAAAGTATCATTAGAGTATGATGTCATAGTGTGAAGCTCATATTTCTAGCGACATTCAGACTGCTTAGCAATAAGAATTATTTTCTTTTCCTGGAAGGCCAAAAGTTCATAGTGACATAATTAGAGAGAGCCTGACTTCAAACAGGGTTTCAAAACTTTTCCAGTTTGGTCAGACCATACTTGGAAGAATTAAAGCATTTTGGAAAACATGGACTTCAGACAGCGTTTCAAAACAATTCATTAGGGGAAGGCTGCATTAACTTGCATGGTACCTGAAACCCGAGTTCTTGCCTGACCAACTTGGGTGACAAACAGAAGACTTTTAATCCCCCAGGTGTGAATGTTCCATTGTTATGTTTATCTAATCCAGCTGGTGCCATTGTAGTGCCATTGTAGGAAAGGCAGGTCTGTGAAATTGATCCTCTAGGGAAGTCGGGTATTCCTGAGTTAATGGAGGTTTCCCGTAATGTCCATATACAATTTGGATATGTTTTTAAGACTTCTAGCATTTTTAGAAACTTCATAGAACAAATATCTTGCACTGTAATCTTCACATAATGAATAATCTAAAGAATTCAGATGAGAAATATATATGTATATGTAAATTTATGAGCTATTTCAATCAAATAAATGGATGCATACCAACCTATCATTTACTGTCTTTATATTTTTGGTCAGATGCTGCGTTTCCAGCCAGAAGTATTTCATTGGTAGATACCATATACCGTAGCAACTGAACAACCAATCACATGCCCCTGCTCACACAAGTCCATGGTTCCTAATCTGTTGCATTGTAACATTATCAAGGCACACAGTAGAAATTACAATAGGCTGTCACAGATTGGCTGAAATGACCGAGCACTTCTTGCCTTGTTCTTGTTGATTTGTAGACAGAAAGATCCGTCACTTGAGGGCGCTCTCTACCCTCCACCTCTTACGACAGCCCTTGAGCGACGGATCCTTCAGGCTAGTCAATTTGCTGATATCAATGACTGACCTCTATAATTTGGAGGACAATTGTATTCGGTAATACTGCATTGAATGCAGATAAGAATGGTATAATTAGGTGATTTCATGAGCTGTGCAAAGAGTACATTGTAAGCCAATCAGAAGTTATGAGCAGTAATTGTATCACCTAAATACATCTCGGAATGTGTATGTGATCGATAAGAAAATGGTTTGTAAATGTGTTCTTGTATCTGGTGGCTAAAGAAAATTTGTAGCACACAAGCCGACAGAATGGCTAAGTACAGTACTCCTATATAATTATATGTTGTAGCAGTGTACATTATCAAAAAAGTTTATTATAAGGTGACTGACAGGAGAGCACATATCCATTACACAAAATGTACAAACTAAGTCTACACGGACTCAGAGGGGTGGTAACTAGCTCCTATAAATATATAAGAATACATTACAACGCACAGTCGATTTGTCACTGCTATCTACAATTCAATTAAAATGTAACTTACATGTACATGAAAAGTCTTTAAAATTTGTTGTGAAATATACATTTATCTGATTATGTGCTAGGCACAGAATTGCAAGAGTGTTTTTTTTCCACATTGTTTTAGGTCCATTTAACATTCAAGAGTGGTCATTACACAGTTTGAGATGCCAGTATTCTGTAACTTCTCGATTGGACTCAAACCCACAACATACGGCATCCAGTCACCTAGCAAAGACCTCACAGTCAAAACTGCTCACTTAAATCCTCGCCCTGTGAATTTCAATGGTATGTCATCTTTATGTACAGATAATCCCAAATGCAATACAATATAAGACACTTTTTAAAATACTGTTAGACAATCTTAATGAAGAGAGAGCATAGCCATACTAGAACTTCACAGAACATTTGGAAGAGAGAAATTTTGAAACCCCTTGCATTTCCTTGATTAAAGACACATCACAATTAGTTCCAATTGCTGATATTAATACTAGCTCTTCTTCAGATCATACTAATAAGGTATTGGGATGGTATCTCTTGATTTATACAAAATGGTGCGTGATTATCATTATCAGTAAAGTTACAAGTGGTAATCCCCTTATTAATCCATAACAGATATTCATTAACCAAAGATGGCAGTAATGTTCCTAATTACAACAACCATCACAATTTTCACACATCATAAATTAGATAGTGGGCAAAACAAAATTCGCTTCAAGGCATAATTGTTGACAAAAAATTAAGTGTTTCAATGTTTGGGGCATAAGTTAATGTAAGAATGTACAGTCATGGAACTGATATCTTTCAAAGTGTTGATGATTTCCGGTGAAAATTTCACTTTACTAATTTTTTTCTTGAGCGTGAAGTTTATTCTTATAACTCTTATAAAGAAAATGTTGAACAAATCTTAGCAAAAGAAAAATGAATGTATTTTGCAAAATTATATAAACAAAAAAAATGGATATCAAAATATTAAATATTATAAAAACTTTTTCCTGCATTTATCATTATTCCTAGAGTTTAGTTGGCGGCTAAAAAATTCCTAAATAGAGCTATCAAATTAGACATTGGATAAACTGTCCATTTAGCAAAGCAGAAATATGAGAATTGATGTACAGAAACTACACCTTCAAATTTACTGTATACCTGTATATTACAGTACAGTACAGTACAATTGGATATTTTACTTATAAAGTCAAGTATTACACCTATATATAAATACCTAGAACATTATGAAATAATTAATGCTTTCTCTAAAAAATTTTGGGTGACCCCTTCATTTGCATCTGATGTAGGTCTTTCAGTTGTAGCGACAAAATGAAAAAGTCAGTAAACAGCTCCATAATGACATTGAATAATAAAGTTTAGCAGCTTAAAAAATATTTATATTTCAGCTGATGGTTTAGATTTGAACTAAAGTAAATGCTGATAATGCAAGAGTAAAGCCCAGTGACGTAAACAACCTGTTCTGGTATTCACACTACTTTATAATTGTTGAATGTGAAAAATGGATTACGGTAGTTATCAGCCTGGTCAGTAGAGCAGCTGAAAATTTATTTTCTCTTCTGACAAGAAAGCAAATTGGACGTACGGGATAGTGAGAAATACACAGAAAAGAGTAATCCTTTAAAGTTAGTGAGTCAATACATGTAGTGTTAGTGTGATCACGGAAAGAAACATCATGAATTGCACGGTCTCGTTTCTTTTCCAAATCTACCGCTACGTTGCCGGAGCAAACGGTGGAGGTGGCGCTGTTGCCGTCGTTGGTGGTGGCAATGGAGCTGTTCTTTTGGGAGTAATCGATTGCTGCTGCGGAACAATCATCTGTTGTTGCTGCTGCTGTGCAAACTGATGCTGTCCCTGAGGGTAGGGCGGTTGATTACCCTGAGGGTACGGTGCTTGGTTGCCCTGGGGGTACGGTGCCTGGTGGCCCTGTGGGTACGGTGCCTGGTGGCCCTGTGGGTATGGTGCCTGGTGGCCCTGTGGATAGGGTGCTTGATGGCTTTGTTGGTATGGTTGCTGCTGCTGCTGCTGTTGTGGAAATTGGTGTTGCGAGAATGACTGTTGGTGTTGCTGGGGGAACTGTTGTTGCTGGTTGTACTGCTGGGGTTGCGGTGGTGGTGGTTGCTGCTGCTGCGTGGGAACAGCTTGGCCAATGGGTGTGTGCTGTTGTGGAGGCCCTTCTTTGGGATTGATACCCCTTGCTTTCATCCAGAGTAGAAGCTGATCAGGTACTTCAGCCAACACTTCCTTAGCTAGTCTGGCCTGACTCAGCATTGCGTTGCTTCCTGCTGATAGGTACTCTCTGAACGGAACAAACTACAACAGATAAAAAAAAAATGTTAAAATTGGGGATATCAAAATCACATATGATTGTGCACAACGCACTCATTATTTCCTGTGTAACTCCTATACCAGGTTGAACTACCGTATATACAGTTTTGTTATATGAGGGTATGTTTTCAATGACACTGCAAAATGGGACTTATGATGCAACTATGTGTATGTCTATTGGGAAAAAAGGGATGCCAAAATGTACAGTAGAAAACCAGCCACCAGTGCTGTTGGATTGACTATCAAAAATCAACAGAAAGTAACGTAAATATACAATTTCAGGGTTTTTGAATCTTGATTAAAAAATATTAATTTTCCTGGAATCCATGAAATTAGCACTACAATGTTCAATATACAAAGTAACGTCTAAAATGTTGAGGTAAAACTGATATCGATCGACACAATCATTTTCACCTGTGCTGATTTAAGCATAAAACTTCAAAAACTAGCCACAAATGTCACCATGCATCTTCATTAATACATGATCAACGAACTCATGCTATATTGCAGTTTTACATTGATATTGAAGAAGTCAATACTATTACACATACATGTACTTATAAGAGCCGCAGGTCTCTCTAAATTTGTTTTAAAAATACAGTATGTAAGATACATGTACTAATGTACAGTGCATTTTTTCACATAAGGTACCTGAACAATGTCCCGCTCTGCATACTGCCCTCTAGAGGACAGTCTTGTCTTATCAGCATCCAGTTCCTCCATGGCTGAAAATGTACAATGTTGGCAGTAAAGTTAACGACTGACGTTACTGTTGTAGTTTTGATAACCAAAAACCAAATGAGGTAAAGGTGGATAGGGAAGGTTAGGAGAACTAGTTTCGTACGAAGCGTATTGTCTGTATGATGTATCACCGTGCAAATATTTGCAACTGATAGCTGTAGACAGTTGCTCCAATATTCAATTGTCTAGAGATATGTTGGAGTATCATGATATCAGCAAAAGGCACACTATTTCCTTTGTAAAAGAAGACAATTTCATTTGTTGCACCTTGATATCGAGAAATACTTACCACTGAAGTCTGCGGGGCCAACACCAACAATGATAATTGACATTGGTAAACTCGATGCCTGTAATGAAACAGATGTACAGTTTGTAATATGACAGGCAGAGTAACCATGGCAGTGTTGCAACCAGCTTTTAAGAACTATAGGACACCTGTGTTTCATGATTTTCAAATATAGGGTCATTCTAAATTTTGTGGGACACTATCAAAAATGAAATGTTACAGTATTATATGAACTTGCCTCCCCAAAAAGGTTTATTCTCACAATTAGTCTGAATATTAGGTTAATGGATAATTTTCACTCCGGAAAATGAAGGCTAGACAGTTTGAACAGGTCAGATGTATTTTGAAAGTATGATCTGTCGCCATGGCAAAAATTGAATGCACATGACCAAGTTATGACAACATATGTTCACTGTCTTAACATTTAAGTTTGTGCCATTGTCATTCTGTACATGATGAACTTGTTAAACTTTATAGGAAGTATTCCTGCGTTATGTTTTGTCATCTCAAAACACCATGAAACCAAATACACATACTGCAGTCAGAATCCGATTACTCTGAGTTGCTATTACATTCAATAATGTGGAGCAATCTCTCAAAGTGTGTGACAATGATGCAAAAACACACTGCTATGTAGTCTAAACACACCACTGTAATTTCACTTTTACGGTATATGCACTGAAAAATGGATGTAATCATATGTGATATGCACATTGGTATATTCTGTTCAAAGGATAAATAAAAAGAAACTAACAGAAACTATTGCCGCTTTGGTTTGATCCATATCTGATATGATTCCATCGGTGATTATTAAAAGGATGAAATAATTTGATCCATCAGGATAGGCAGCCGCAAACCTGTAAACACAGAATATACGTGATAAATCAAGGAATGAGACATGATTACACACAGATCTTCTTTTACATTTGACTCACTGCTATTCATTTATGGTATGTAATAAATCTGTCAAAAAACAGACTTGACTTCACCATTGAACACAATACACAGGCACGTCTTTGACATCGCTGGAAGACTATGATGGAAGAAAGTGATGATGTCATGAATTGTAAATTTCTTGTTGCTCCTGTCACACTGATAGTCAACGTTTCACCTTTTCACCTTATGTCACATTGTTTACATCAACTTTTTTTTTACATTTGAAAATAAAGCATGCTATTTGTCACTGAAAAACTTGAATGAAGTCTTTGACACTGCAGGAAATGTACAACTTCGAAAAAGGAAAGAAATTTAAAAAAATACCGTCAATGACGCTGTACCTTCTCTAATGTGTGGCCAGGTCAGGTAATTGGTTGTTGGCATGGGAGTTGTTGGTAAATAGTTGATGATGTAGGGGCATGAGGTGGGATATGGACCCAAAGAACCCAAAAGATGATTAAATACATCAATCAAAAAAATTCTAAGCTACATTATAAACTGCCTAAAGATAGTTCAATGTGGGAAAAAGTTAAATAATTCAGAAATAAGAATTCACAATCCAAAATAGTAATGACGCACTTCCTTACTGGCCTGAGTGCATGTGAAATACACAACCTGGCATCTGTAAATTAAATGTATACCAAGTGATCATTTTAAGTCACTTTTTAACTGTTTTTAATGGATTTTCCAAAGAGTCCTGTGAAAATGATGAAAAACGCTTATCTGGTCTTGTGTTTGTATGACCTCATGGCTGATAATTGTCATAGTATTAAAAAAAATTGAAAGTGAAGAAATTACTGTTTTTAATAGGCATATTTTCCTTGAAATACATGACCGTGTAAAGAATATATGCTAAAAGTGTTTAAGAGTAAATTTCTTTTTAAAAAATAATTTAATCTGTGACCAAAGGATTTTTATTCTTTGAGTTTACAAATTCAAACATTGCAATTTGTTCAATCATCTTGTGCAGTGCAAAATTTATAAAATGACTGAAAAACAAAAAAAATTGGCAGAATTACAGTCTTTGTGATGTAAAATCATGGGTTGACATCACCATAACTGTTAATCTGTTTGAAGTACTAATATACTATATTTAAAAAAGAAACGTTCATGCAGAAACGGTAAAATATATTGTCAGCAATGTAGTGTTAATTTTGACTTTACATCAAATATGCCTTTGCTGGATACCAAATATATAGGGCGAAATATTAAAATCAGCCATGTTCAGCAAAATCCACACAACAGCATTGATCCTTTTCTAATTTGATTTGATTTGCTTATGTTATCCTTGTATGACAGTCAGTACAATATGGAACTTGAACACAACACAGTGAATAAGTATGCTGTAAATGAAATGGTGTGGCTGCATCCACATGCAGCAATAGGAGTGCCTTTGTCTCTCACCCCTCATTTCCAACCTGTCCCATCCCTGAAAAATAGTTTTGTCTTATATTTATAATGTTAATATTTCTGTATTTGTTAAAATGTGCGCATCTCAAAAACTTTGATCATAAACATTTTCATTGTTTTTTATAGCTGACCAGTCAGTTAACCTGTTTATATTGAATATTTGCGCATTTTTCCCGCAGTATTTGACATTTTCTGAATACCTTCTTATTCAGTTTGTCATTTTCTAAAAGTTTAATGCTCCATTGTGTGGTCAAGCTTTCCACAAGCATCAAATGTGGTACTTCATATAGGAGGGTCTGCCTCTAGAGGGCGGGCATCATGAATAGTGTTTGTTGGTTAATTCCTCCACGTAAACTTCTGATTGTACTGTAAACATTGAACATGGCCGACGTCCGATTTTCCTGTCTAAAACTTTCACTCATTTTCGTTCATATGACTCTGAAACTCCAGGAAACGATTGGGAAGAAAGGGTTATCTTGAAATATTGAGGTACTCGCCGATATTTTGCAAAATTAAATGAGAAAAAATGCAAGGAAAATGCCGACAGGCTTACACAATGACAGTTTTCAGACTCGGAGGCATATGATCATCTCTGCAGATTATGCAACAGGCCAAGATCACGTGAGGCCATGAGGGGATATCCACGCAACTCAGTACCAAACACTAGTGCACACAGGGTGAGCAAACACAAAGTGAGTACCCCTAACGTCAGCTCAGTAGTCTGTAATAGATTGTAGTCAACTAAGAAACCTTGGAGAAAGGCTTAACACTGTGGCTATGCCGCTAAGTCCCTTTTGATTTTTGTCATAGCTCAAAATCGTTCTCCCACACCTCAACCTGAGCCATGAACACCCCCACCAGTTTATGATATGACCCATCACAATGGCATGACGTCAACGGATCTTGACAGACGGAAGTCTTGACAGACGGAAGTACTTGACAGCAGCATACTGGTTTTCAACTCAAATACCTTCTCTGTCTATAAATAGACACGAGAAGGTAAAAATGAAATGCAATATGGCTTTTAGTATACTATGTATTGCTTGATTGCTTGATGTCATCAACAATATTTATTGTATCATAAACTCCAAATCTATCTGAACTAAATTCCCAAGTTATACTACAGAAGTATTCTATGTGTGCAACATACCCAGAGAACACTTCCCCAGCAAATCTTACCTTGCTACATGATTGACAATGGGAGCAAAATTGGTAGGACCATAGAGTTGGACTGATCTGATAGATTGCTGGTACGCCTGCATCACGCCTTCAATGCCGGCACAGAATGGATTGTTGGGGTGTCCATTCTGAAAATACATGTCAGTACATCCAGTCAGAGAAATCATTTCTTATTTCTCATCATCTCTTATGATTCTTTTCTACACTGGTAGATCACATGGGTGATATAACTGTAACTGATAAAACTGATTTTGATACATCAGATAAAAAAAAAATATTTAACTGAATAATGTGTTGGTAAAAAACCTCTTCTCCAGAAGACAAAGAGCATTACCTCTAAACACGGTCCCTTCACAACATCCTTGCGACTAAGTTAGAACATGTAGTATATCATAGATGTACGATTACATGTACCTCCTGCTATCTACTGTCTAATTGATTAGCAACATACATCTATTAATTTTGTATTGGCAACATGTCTTTTGAATGTTTGCTGGAAGAGGATTCTCAGTTTTCTAGACCCAATCCCATGATGCTATCAAACCTTGTCACTGATGATGGCTACAATGGTACACCTGTCAAGCCTCTGCTTGCCTATCAAGTACAGGATGAACTGAAAACAAAACAAAACTGAAACAAAACCTGGAATGTCTGATATTTCTTTACCAGAAAGAATTCATGAGAAACTCTGCCATCTGGGGGCACTCTGGCGCCAAATCCTAAAGCTGGAAACATCTTGTCGCTGTCATAGTCTTGAATGATTTCGCCCACCGCCTGAAGCGCCTTGGCATACTGGTTGGGTTGGTAAGGGTTGATGTAGTGTAATGACGTGGGCTGACTTGGGTTGCCTGTATGTTCAGAACAAGTGATCAATACAAGTTGGGTAATCTAATATTTCTCTGCAAATAATTTACCACTCTTTGAGTTTCTAAATGAGCCATATAAGTTTAAAACCTTTCCAATTGATGTGTATCTGTTTTAAAATGTATCTGACAAGTAGTGATGGTGTTTGATTGAAATTACTTTGAGGGTCACACTGGATTCAGTTTAGTTTGAACTCATTAAACAAAACCTTTTCACAGCATTATTTGATTTGTTTATATGTGATATTATGCTTTTTTTTCATGATTACACACAAAGCTAACATGATCTTTGAGGGCATTAAGAATGACCTATACAATAGTACGCAATTGGGTATAGTTGGTCTTTCCCATATACCGGTAGGCTGTGCTGAGGTAATCATATTTTAGTTTTCCCGTCATCTAAAGTTTAAAATGCAAATATTGTCACAACAGAGTGTTTTCAATGTCAAGATGTTATATAGTATTCAACTTCTGTAAGCTAAAGAGAAATGCAAAATAATGTCCTAACTTCTAATCCTAATCACTGTAAATGCTGAAGCTACTCATGATCGTTACATAGTGCCCTCATCAATCACAGCACTGTTTTCGTTTGTTTTTTATGCGTAGTCTTAATTTTCCTTACCATTCGATGCAGTGAAATCTATAGCAACAGTAAAATTGATTTGTGTTCCTCCTCTGATAAAATCCAGGAATGAATGGACTTTTTCAACATTACACTGCAGCATATCAATGGTTCCAGAGTTCCTGTAACTCTTCTTCTTGGATTTCTTCTTTGGGTTGATGAGCTATTGACAGGAGGAGAGAAAAGAACCTTTAAAAATATGTCGTCTGGTTTGGGAAGATTTTTGCAAAAATATGCTTGAGGCTGATACGATGGCAGTTCTACAGCTGTCATTTATGTCTTACTAGCTCTGATGAAAATTCGCAATGGAACTTCTTGTGGAAAAATTGATGTTGCAAAATCATCAACTAGTCGCTCTAGATGTTGCACTTTCAGAATTCAACAAACCTAACAGATTTTTAATGAGATACTCAGCTCCCTGTGCCAACCTCTGTATCTAATTTTTTTTAAAATCAGACAAAAGCACTGTCTTCTTTGCCATCCTAGCAAACAGTGATTTGTTTTCTCATGAAACATGAATGAAACAACTTACACAAGGGAATTTCAGTAGTTAATTCTATAACCTCACAACTTTTAGCATAACTTTCCACACATGGTTATTCCAGTACCAACCGAGAAACAGCGTAAAGAACTTTTTTTCAAATGATATTGACTTTGTGATTCTTTGTAAAATCACTCACCTCATAATGATTTGCCGAGCCAGGTCCCTCGGAAAGCTGTCTGCCATTGGTCTTGAATTCTCCAATGAAATCAGAGCTACTAGGGTAGAAAGACATACCATAGTAACAGTTGAGGAAATCAACCAACAAACAAACAGCAACACCCACATAACTTGACAGAGACATCTAGCAACTTGTATCCAATAACTGCCATTAGTTTAACCCATGCAGATGTATGTATTAGGGTACCTAGAGATATCTCCATGCTGTGATATCATAAAACTATGAGCTATATGTGCGTTGATCAAACTCATAGGAATACTATGTAACGATCTGAACTCAAATGAAACATTAATTTTACCACTTGCAAATATTAAACAAAATACATAATATACAAAACACTGAAAACTCTGCATGCAAATCACTGGTACACTTATGAATTTACCTACGGTACTTACAAACTATGGCAAGACTCATTTATGAATTGGTTAGTCTAATTATATTGCATCTTCTCTCACTTAAAAAACCCACGAAATAGATAACCTGACCTGAATGCATGCACCAGTTGAGGTGGTGGTAGGAAGAGGTATATTAGCTATATTGGTGCAAACCATATTAGAATCCGAATTCACTCACGTTTCAAAATTTTGAACCTGTACACTCACTAATGTCTGGAGTAAAATTTTGAAATTTGAGTGGATTTTCCTTCAGACATTACTGCGCAAGTTCAAAATCTGGAAAATTTCAAACGTTTGAAATGGTGTATTGGAATATCTCAAATATCAATCTGTAAGGACATTTATTCTTAATGATGTCACCATTGTTTCATAGACATAAATATCACCTTCCGTCGCTGTTCCAATCAAAGCATTCCACTTTGATTGTCCGGTCCAAGTCACCGTTACATAATGCACGCACTGACAGCTTAAACGGCTTCCACACTGGATTGAGGTTGTTTTTGATGACCTCTGTCTTGTGACAGAGAGTGTATCTGTGGATGAGAAATATGAACAGTTCATCAACTTGGTAGCATACATGTAACACCAAATATCATTATGGTGTGTACCGGTATACAGGGACTGGGTTGTGTACCGGTATACAGGGACTGGGTTGTGTACCGGTATACAGGGACTGGGTTGTGTACCGGTATACAGGGACTGGGTTGTGTACCGGTATACAGGGACTGGGTTGTGTACCGGTATACAGGGACTGGGTTGTGTACCGGTATACAGGGACTGGGTTGTGTACCGGTATACAGGGACTGGGTTGAGGGAACCTTGTAAACTGTCCACTGGGGTAAAATGGTGCATGACATGTATTTCTTGACTGAGAAATATGAATAAAACAATCTCACTATTTTTTCAGAATTTTTAAATATTTTCATGAATACAATGCAACAAACTACAAACAATAGTATGTATACCAGAAAGATGAATTGAAACTCATTAATGCATAGGTTATGAATAAACACAGTAAAAGTGCTGGTAGCAAGACTCCATTAAATATTTTTGTACCCTACGAGAGCTATTGTAGCATTAATTTCTCCCACACAAACCTACATACAGTGATGGCTTGAAAAGTTGCCTATGAACAGAAACTACCGGTACACAGTCAGTTCCTGGACCAAACCATGCTCATGAGGAAATTTAAAAAAATAGTACAAAATTTTTGAGAAAACATTGTCACAGATTATTTCTTTTGAGTCTGGCCTCAAAGAACAAAACCACTGCTTGTCCATCTTTGAAGATACTGGTCTTGTGTGTGTATTCAAATTAATTTGTAATCGACAAAGAACACGGTGATTGAAAAGTGATATCAAACTGCCCATCAACAATCCAAACATAGCCCAAACACTCGAAGCTCTAATTGACATGTTGCATATCAGATTCGTGTAACAGATACATTTGTACAGCTCTGAAATGTTTATGATTTAGTTTGGCAACTCAAACTTGTCAAAATGGCGTTGGGTGGTTTGTGTAGAGACGTCTTGAAAACCACTGCAATGACAAATGTTTTCTTAGTTTACAGTATTTCTGGGGATGTAGAGTCTTTTCTATAAACCCATGTACACTGTACAGGTCCTTGCATGATAAAAAGGACTATTTTGAAGACGACTGATCCAGAACAGTCTATTTTCACTCACAAGTACAGACGGCACTACTTACGTCATATCTTCATTGCACCTGTGGAATACTAGGTAAGGGTCTGATTTACCAAAGAAATCCTTCTTGTCAAGTTTTGTGCCTTTGAACTGCATTGTAAATACATCCTGTGAAAAAAATGCCAAATAGAAAAAGTCATCGTTGATGACACAGTCCCCACTTGTTAATAATGGGTACTTTGATTACATGTCCTCAGAGAGGACAGAGTCCTCTTCATTAATTAGGTCTGTGATAAAAATACTTTGATACAGATGTCGCTCAATGGCCAAGAATGAGTTCCATGGTGATGAAAACATAAAACCAATGTAGGCCACCATCCTAAAGTTCATAAAATGAGTCAACTAGGAATTAATCAACAGGATGTTGCAAAACATTTTTGCATACAATTCTAACACTTAACAGATTATCACTGGTGCCATATTTCATAAAGTTTGATGCAGTATATTTACAACACTAGGAGATCAACATCTGTATCAAGTTTCATCACATTTGACGTTGTATTAATTTGTGGCTATATCACCCTAATTAGGAAAGTTCATTACTTATGCAATTACAAATTAATTAAAATGACACTGATAAATGTCTTTTTCAATGTTAAAGCAATGTGAGCTTAACATCGTTAACATCTGTATAAAGTTTCATGAATTTGATGCAGTACATATTTCTTGACATATCAGCCTACTTACGAAACTTCAATAATTGACATGTTACTGCTACATGACGTGAAACAAATTGACGAGCATATGTATGAAATAGGTCAATGTCAACTTGGATGATACTGGTGGAAATATGTCTGAGTTATGGCTACATGAAAACATCGTAATAAAATGGCTGCCTAGCAACCATATTGGATCGTATCACATAAAAATTCGATGTACATATGTATGACATAGGTCAATGTCCTTGTACCAACTTTGAATAAAATCAGTTGAGATATGCCTGAGTTATGCCTCTGTATATGAAAAAATCGTAACAAAATGACCGCACAGCAGCCATATTGGATCGTATCACAAAACAAATTGACATGCATATCTATGACATTGGTCAATGTCCTTGTACCAATTTTGAATAAAATCGGTTGAGATATGCCTGAGTTATGCCTCTGTATATGAAAAAATTGTAATAAAATGGCCGCCTAGCGGCCATATTGGATTGTATCACAAAACAAATCGACGTGCATATCTATGAAATTGGTCAATGTCCTTGTAGCAATGTTGAATAAATCGGTTGAAACATGTCTGAGTTGTGGCTCTGTACATGAAAAATCATAATAAAATGGCCGCCTGGCGGCCATATTGGATCGTATCACAAAAAAAATGACGTGCATATCTATGACATTGTCAATGTCTTTGTACCAACTTTGAACAAAATCACTTGAAACATGTCTGAGTTATGGCTCTGTACATGAAAAAATCGTAACAAAATGGCCGCCTGGCGGCCATATTGGATCGTATCACAAAGAAAATTGACGTGCATATCTATGACATTAGTCAATGTCCTTGCACCAACTTTGAATAAAATTGGTAGAAACATGTCTGAGTTATGGCTCTGTACATGAAAAATCGTAATAAAATGGCCGCCTGGCGGCCATATTGGATCGTATCCCAAAACAAATCGACGTGCATCAGTATGACATATGAAGTAATCCTTGTACCAAGTTTGAATGAAATCGCTTCTTGCATCTCTGAGATATCTGCGTGAACGGACAGACGCACGCACGCACGCACGCACGGACGCACGCACGCACGCACGGACGCACGCACGGACATGACCAAACCTATAAGTCCCGGACGGTGTCCGTGGGGACTAAAAACCTATAATTTTATCATCAACTTGATTACATGGAAACGTTTTTTTAATTCCTTCACCCCAATTTAACAGAACAGAGCTCTCACTTTGCAATAGAAAAGGAATTTTGTGGTGATTGGTTTAACCCTTTCACCATGTAGACCCTGGAGGTTCTATGCTTTCGCCACCATGGTTTGACCCAAACCCACTGTTATCAATGATGAGTGTGGACCTGTTTATTGGGATTAAAGGTGAACATGTTTAAGGTTGGGAACACAGGAAAAATTTATAGGAAAGACTGTATAGTTACTGTAATGCTTTCCCCTCATGGGATTGCTTAACATACGGTATCAGTGAGAACTTGTGTCGAACAAAGATGGTATTCCTCGTAATATTCACTGGTTTATTGACTTCACAGATTATACAAATGTTCATCCACAAGCCAAGTTTATTCACTCAATTTTCATCAACCTCGCATCATATGTTGACTGATAAACACTGGAGTTGAACATTTGGTGAAAAACGAGGACAACAGCTCAGAGTCATCTGTTGCCATGGCAACATCACTTACTTTGCAATCACTGAGTTCTTCTCCTGAGAGGATTATCTTCCCAGAATTCTTACTTGGTCCTCTGTTGGTAACAAGGTCAGTAAATGAAAAGCATTTAACAATCAGTCTCTCACATTTCTGACAAAAGTTTCAGTTCCTCTTCTGAGCATCTATTGACCTTAATAAAAAGCTTTGGTCACAAAGGCAAAACGAGCCACACTGAATGTATCATTTGAATCTTACCTCAGTGGTTTTTCAAGTCTTTGATTTGGGGAACCAAGAATCTCACCTAGGCTACATTCTAAACCCCCTAGAAAATCCTGTGAGACAAGAACAAAGGGAATTATTATATATGAGCTCTTTATATGACATGATGGAATCTTCTGTGGTTTTCAAAAGACCTGTAAGTTTAGGTGATCTTTCAACTATTTTTATGTATTTGGCTTGTCAACACACAACATTTATCAAGACCAGAATTCACTTGTCAATAATAATGATGCAGGCTACACATGTAAAGGCTGACCTGACAAGCTGAATACTGTGTATCTCAACATGCTTTGGGGAGCAGACAAAGAAAATGTAGTTCTCATTAAGAACAAGAAATTGTGAAAAATATCATCAATAATTACAGCTACTGGACCTTTGAAACCTCAAAAAATTGATATTCTGCAACTTGTTACTAGATAACTGTATTGTCACTACTAACAGCTTTAATGCCTGAAGTGAGCAATAAACAACCACATTTCCTACTTTTCTTTTTTTTTTCTTGTCTGTTAAAGTATAGACAGTAGAGGGGTCCCTATACTGTCTATGGTTACTTCCCCCTCTATAGTTCATGATTACATAAACTACGGTTGTGGAAATAACTCATGATAAAAGACTGAACGAGGCATATGGCGTGGAGCACAGTCCGCATGCATGAAGTGATTGCCTTACCAGGCATGGTAAAAGCACACATTTGAAGCACTTTTGAAGCACACTTTTGAAGCACATTAGACATTAAATGTGGATCTATTTTTACAGATAATGAATGACTAGATATCAAATGTGAAACTTTTTTTACAGACATGAACAACTCAATATACTCTACATACACGTACCGGTACGTCATGTTGGGCATACCGGTATATGCTGCACCAAAATCTTAACATAGTTTTTTATAAATCTTTGACCACCATGAAAAGAAGATGATAATCAGCACCAATGTCATATAAAATGTGTACAAAACATAATTTATTTTTGCAACTGAATGATTTATAATTGAACTGTTTTTCAATTCCACAAAGTTTAGAACTGTAAAAACAATCACATCATAGAGGGTTGCAGATGGTCTTAAATGAAGACCAATTTAGATATTACAGGTTTTCTGAAGAGTCATTTCAATACATCCACTACAAATGTGACTGCAAAACACGCAGGCTTACTTACGTGTGCAGTTAAGGCTGACTTTGGTGAATCTACATCATAACTGTAAAAAGATAGGACAGAAGTCACTGTTATGGCATCACCTTACATGTCATTTCTCAGAATATTGACTTTTTGAATTTTCAAACAAGCTGACAGTATATATGAATGGTATGTAAAGAGTATTTCAGTACATAAACATACACAATGACTGGATTTTTAAGATAATATCAACATGAAAATCATTATTGCTGTTGTTACGACAGAATGTCCAGTTTGACATTGGTTGTGACGGGGAATCAAACTGCTAATTCAGTGACTGTAAAGTAGTTTGTTGATAATTTCCTTCAAGAGCACCAAACACCAATTGACCATGTGACCAGACCTGAGGGTACACAGAGATTAAAGTGGAACACAGGTAATACAATTACAAATTATTACCCAATATCGCCTGTTCCTGTGTCGTATCAGCATGAGTGTCATTTGTGCTGCGTCAGACACTCGACTTCGTCTCGTGTCTGACGCAGCACAAATGACACGAATGCTGATACGACACAAGGAACAGGCGATATTGGGTAATAACCGATTTATCATATACCCATGCCCATAATTTTAGGGAATTTTTATTAATAGAACGAAAAACCTTAAATTTTGAGGCTTTACTTTATTACGCCTTGCGCATAAATATCAGAATGTTTATGTGAACAGGCTTCATTCATAAAGTATTCGACGAAGATGTCAACAATCACGCGCGACATCGCTGCAAGTCGTCCATATCTCAATGAAACCCAAGAAGAAAGACACCGGGATACAAAAATCGTCATACAGCAGGAATATTTTAAGGTGCAATATGCTATTACAACTGTACCCGATCAAAACTGCTCAGCTTTAAATCTATCCAGATTTCGATCGTCGTACGGCACGGAGCTCGCGCGGAGAGGACGCCATTTTGTTAGTTTACCATTAGAGTTGCCATGTCAACAGTCGTCGCGCGCGCGATATCGCTGTCACGCCACGCGCTCACTACCTGTTCGGTGGAGACCGTGCACAGTGCCGGCGCCGTGCGAACGGCAGAATGTTTGCTAGAACTTGACCAAAATAATACCATGGGAAAAAATTTCAAGACTCAACGTGATATTCCCGTATTTTGCAACCAGAAATACTAGTGTTCCTCGAAGCCCTTCAAGTTTTTACGTCGGCGACATCGCTTCGCAGGCGGGGAGCGGCAGCCATTTTGTTGTTTACGTTGTTTACCAACAAACTGCTAATGTAGTTCGGGAAAGCTCTAAAACTGATGACGTTCATCGTGCGTATCTCGACGTTTACCGTGAAATATCACGGCTGATATTCTACGGCGAACGTCACTAGGATGTAGCAATATGGGCATGGGTATATGATAAAATTACAAACTAATAAATAATTGACATCAATTTCCTCTCTTCACAGAATGTTTGCTGCCACCAAGAGGTAGGCAGAGTCTCACCTGTTGTTAGGTTCAAAGGCTAGCACACAGTTCATTTATAAATCATGCATCCCTCTAACCTATTGATGGCTTGAAAATAATTCAAGTACTTCCCTCTAGCAACACAGTTAGGTACTTATTGCAGGGATGTTAATGGTAAAGTTTACAAGATTTAGTGATACCGTCAAGAATTATAGCTATTAAAATTATTCATGTCAGTTGCTCACACATGTTGGTTATTGTTGATTATCCCATAATTGGGCAAAAATCTTTGCAGAGGCTATTGCTTTCAGAGGCTGTTTTCAACTCTGTAATTTTCATTAAAATTTGCATAATCTGTAGAATTATATCACCACTAGTGCATACTCACCAGCATTAAAATATTGTCATATAAAATTAATTTCACATTACACACCTAATTTCAACAAAGTACAACCAACCATAAAGTTAAAGCATGAGGCAGTTCCATATCTGAATACCTAAATGGACACTGCCAGACACAGACATCTCTTTGAGATTTGTACAAAATACTAGGATTTCTCTCCCTCAATAAACTGCAAATTTGACTCAAATATGGTGAAATCATACCATGTTTTCATTTTGCTAATCAATGGAAGGGGCAAAGTGCCAGAGCAACTCATTAAAAAAAAATTACAACATAATAATCATTGGAATAGGAAGTGTTACTTTATTGCCCTGTGATAAAAATGAATGTAGCAAGAAAGACTGAAAACCGATACTCTCTTTTTGAACTGACAAACACCTTACTTACACTTCAAATTTCAGTCGTTGCAGTTCCTCAAAGTAGTAGTTCAATATGAACTTGTGTACGAAATCTGGGTTTAGGTTGTTCTTGATCATTTCAGTTCGTTCATACTGTTGAAAAAAAAACCAAGACATATCACAGATGCACAGATGATGAAGCTTGAAAAGCTGTACTACCTTGCTATCAAAGAAATACATTCCATTATCATCAATGTAACGTTGTGCCAAACATACACAAATAATGTCATCAGCAGTCCTTCATAAGTGTAAATCATGTCTTGGTAATGTGATAAAGTGCATATTTAGTATGCTAATCATGTAATTTAATTCAAATGTAACAAATTAAAAACAGCAGTAAAAACTACTTCCACGTTTTTATCGTCCAAAGGAAACGCACTGTGAACTTTGTTACACTACCATAAATATTTAAATCACATACATATGCTACAACATGCACCTTGTTTAAATATATATGACTCATTGATATAATGCCAGGTGATTGATAAGCTTCAATAAAAATAACAATGAAACAAATACTGATGATTCTAAACAACACATGATTGGCTCTCCTCTCAAAAACCAGGGTGAATGTGTATAAACATCACATGCAGACAATTCTAATTCTTATCAAGCAGCGAGTGTCACAATATGTATCAGTTATAGTATTTGGATTAAAAACTTGTAAATTTGTGTTCTTTACACTACAGAAGTATCTTTCTTTACAGCAAAGGCGTGCTGCTCTATCATGAGAATTTCTTGTAGCTTGCCATTATTACAATTGTCATGTGACATTATGCATTTGTAAAATGATACAATTCATTGCCTATTAGTCTAGCAGTTAATAATTAAAATTTAAATGGTGCTATTGACCTTCAGGTCAGTGCCACTGTGTAAATGTCCACAAGTATCCATGTATTGTACATGGATACTTGTGGACATTTGCAACACAACTACAAATTAGAAAGTAGCTGTTCAACTAGGAAACAGAGTTGAGTTTACAAGTCAGTACTACACGGTAATCAAGAGACTACCAGTAGATCTTTCATGCTGGTACAATCCTGACGTTGAGACCTCAAACATTTAGAATATACTCTCTTCAACCTATCTGATACCATTGTATGATTAGTTAATAGATCTTCAATAATGTTTTGTATTTTTTTCACTGTGTTAATTCTTGAATTTGAATGTATCAGATCAAAATTTACAGAGATATCTGAATAACGAGGTAAGCATTGTTTCTAGACCTTGTATCAACAAGTTTATTTTGGCTGAATACGAACAGTTTTGATTTCAATATTCCTCCATTATCTTCTGTAACTATAGAACAGGGACTTTATGTAATGCTGGAAATTTTTTGCATTACTATTACAGAGCTCTCTACTAGAAATTTGTATTGTTTAATTTTTTACTCTTCCCACATTCTGCTTATACCACATTCTGCTTATAGTTTTAAAGCTTCAAAAACATCTTCATTTCTGATCTACCAACAGGTGCACATGCTTCACAGTATGGTAATCATCTGAAAGCCAAATTCACTGATGAACAGTTACTGTACTTACTTCTGCAAAGTTTGTTGACCCCAAGGCAGTCATGTATAGAACACACACTGTAAAAGACAAAACAGTTGTACATGTAATGCTTCTTGAGTGGTATGACTTAAACACGTAATATAGAGAGGCTGGATAAAGAATTTTGGAATCTTGATAAACACATGGGCCACTACCTTTCATAAAACCACTTGCCAGATCAAATTTTTGAATTCTATCATTTGAGGTAAAAATTAGGTGACAATACTCCATGAAATTCTGATCAACTGAAGCTTTCTCTTTAACTTTCAGTTTTCCAATGCTCAGTTTGACGGTTGCTGTCTTGTTACTTGGCTTTACAAAGATTATCAAACCTTCAACTTTATTACTTAAAGGACAAGTAGCTGTAATGTATTATGATTTATTTTGCTATTTTTGATTTCAATAGCAAGCATATTTTCATGTTACATTCCCCAAAGCATGCTGAGATACACAGTATTCAGCTTCAATTCAGGCTGTACATGTGTAGACTGCATTGTTATTGTTGACATGTATTGTTGACATGTTGTGTTGACAAGTTTAATCGTATGTATTTTCAAAATGTTTTATAGAGTTGAACAAGAAACAGCAGTTGACGTTACCAGACCAATAGCTCCTGGCCAATAGTTCTAACTTCTGATAATTTTTTTCACTATTGTGTATTGTAAATTTTTTTAATCGTTTTTTATTGTGTTATTGTTTTTATTATTGCATACTTTGGTGAGTAAAAGTAGAACAAGAAACTGTATTTGATATTAAAAACAAAAATCAAATGTTACAGCTACTGACCTTTAAAAAACAAAATTAGTTAAATATCGACATCACAAGCTACAGCTTCTTGCTCTTAGGACAAAAAAATATATTGTCTGAAGTTCCTAGTGGGTAATTATAATTATCAAAATCATTTAATACATAAAGGAGTTCATTAAAAAAGACAAGATTGACACTACTTCAACTTACTTGGATCAGATTTGGACATCACATCTTTATCCAGTAAATTTCTGTAAAATGAAATTGTTTTTGTACAGGTTCAGCAAATTGAAAAACTTGGAAGGGGAGGTACTTATGTATTCATGAGTGAGCTAATTTTCCATGAATGTTGTTTGAGGTCATGAGTAGACGTTTTCGTTGGGATTAATAATAGCATCCATAGCTACTTTTATGACTCAATTTAGCCTTTTGTCACATTGAGTGTTACTTTTAAGTGTTCTTTAGTAACATGGGCCAATGGCCTGAAACAACAACAACAATAACAACAACAATAATAATAATAGAAGCATGAGGTGATTATCACTGAATGTCACTGGAAGCTTTACGTGGAGGTAAGTGAAATGTCTGCTCCCAGTCCTGTGTCACTCTACACTGGTAGAGTATGAAGAGTATCATTTGAAGATTTCTGTAGATCCGTTGGCCCATGGAGGTAGCTCCTTCCTTACATCCATGGTTGGCAATCAACAAATTTAGATATCCTCCTGTAGCTGTATCTTGTTTTTTCCCCAACCAGTTGTCTCTGTCGTACCACTGGGGAGCTCAGTCTCGTATGTTTTCTTATTGTTTGTTTGTTTGTTTATTTACGAATACATAGATAGCGTAAATAACATTATACCTGAAACATGGCATTATATGTTTGTTTCAAATAAAACAGTACATAACACATGAAATGTCACAAAATGCAAGCCAGAACAGTACTCTTCCCGAACTGTCACTCTGCCTGGACAAATACACATTCCAGTAAGCTACACTTGAATGTATTATTGTTATGTAAATTTAAGCTATATTGTTGTTTACTCTACCTGTGTATTTCGTAAATAAACAAACAACGAGAACGGAGAATACACTCAAGACTGAGCCCCCTCGTACCATAGACCCTCGTTTTTGTCGACGGTCTATGCTCGTACAAGTGAATTGGGACGTGGAGGTGGATCCTCCATCTGTCCGTGTTGGAACAGAAATGAAATGCAGTACTCTCGTGGCGATGCATTTTACACATGTTCACCTATTCTGATGTGCCTTTATAATCCATATTTTCTGAATCCCGAATCGCACTGATTCGAACAAGCGGCCCATCCCACCCAGGGAATTCGATTGTAGACTACTATACCTAAAAACCCAATAGTTATTCCCACTGGACTCTGTTCACACGGGGCGAAGCGATGATAGTCGGAAGACTAGTATGTACAAGACGGAAAAATGAACGCTGATAGCTTGGCTTGCTACTCACCTGCAAGACACGGAAATTTCAACTTTCGTTGCTGGTACAGTCGCCGAACCAGGGCGGAATTCTCCATGCATCCCAGTCGCCATCTTGTTGTGTTGACGATACTCATTAACTTGGTAAGAATTGTTCTACTTTTTCTTAACAGGTTAAGGGGCTCATTCATATGACCATGACTGGCACTTAAGTTACTGTACAAAAGGAGGCGCGGTAGGCGTCCCGGTACAGTCCGAGGAAAAGTTAGTCATCGACCACGACTAGGCATCATTTGTGCTTAGGTACACGGCCCCTAGATCACTATGACCCAGAAAGAAAGTCTTTCTTTGACGTCATTTATCGCGAAATTTTGACCAACTGATTTATATTATTCGTATTTTGCAGTACTGGTATAGTAATCAGCTGTTTTACGTCCACTGGGCATCAGCTGATTCCAATCCTTTTCAAGTTTCTAATGGCGTACGACAAGAAAGTATTCTCTCACCAAAACTTTTTGCTATTTATGTAGACCAGTTAAGTACGTAAGCTACAGTCTGCTGGCGTAGGATGTTATTTAGCGAATCATATTATGAATCACTTATTTTATGCTGACGATCTGGCCTTGATTTGTCCATCTGTGAAAGCTTTACGAAAATTGATCAACATTTGTGAACACTATGGTAATGAGCATGATATTCTCTTTCATACTGAGAAAACTGAGTGTATGGCTATTTTTCCGAAATCTTGGAAGCAGGATAGGATTCCTCATGTATATTTGTATGGTAATTCTCTTAAATTTGTAAGTTCGAAGAAATATCTTGGCTATGTACATCAAGTTATGTCCTCCACTGGGATGGACGATGCAGATATGCAAAGACAGCTTCGTAGTTTTTATGCGAGAGCCAATTTTATTGTTCGTAACTTTGGCCAGTGCTCTCAGAAAGTAAAATGTGTCCTTTTTAAAAGTTTTTTGCCTAGTGTTTATTGTTTGAACGTGTGGTGTAATTTTAGTGCTAAACTAATGTCAAAACTGAGGATAGCTTATAATAATGCCTTGAGGTTGATTTTTGATCTGAAGCGTGACGTCAGTATTAGTCACAATTTTGTGACCAAGAACATCTTTAATTTTGCTTCCCTTCACCGAAGACTGCTATTCGCATTTTGCAAGCGTCTGTCCGTGAGTGAAAACCCAGTTATCCGTACCTGTGTAGAGTCTGATTCGTATTTTCATTCAGCTTTTTGGAAACATTGTAGAAAGGTTCTTTATTAAGTTTTTTGCTCTTTTTAACTTCTGTATATTTTTTTGCTTCTATTATTTAATATTATGGGCATTCATGGCCTGAAATAAAGATTAATAATAATAATATGTCCGCCGAGCAAGTCAGGACAGTGTTCATCGATGGACTGTTTTTCGAAAATAACCTGCAACATAATTGTCGAATGTATGTACATTATGGTTTTGCCATGTAGAGTTAAGATTTTTGAAGTAATCGTCAGAAAAGTGAATGCCTGGTGTTAAACTTTAGAAAAATAAAATACAAAATGTGAAACTAATGTGAATATTTTCGATTGCTATGAGTCAGAAATACAAAAGATACGCAAGAGAAGTTGTTCTGTAAGCTTACACATACATATTTTCCCCGAAAAGATTGAATTTTTCTCCTGAGTGAAATAGAAAACAAATACCACAATAACTCTGATGTCATCATATCCAAACAGGCTAGGTGGTATTGACCTTTTGAGTGCACGTGCCAAATCAATTTTGTCACCTTTAAAATATATAACGCAGACTTTTTTTTCAGTTCCAGACAATTTTTTTCCGGATTTCCCACAAAAGTTTGATCAAAAACTGTATCCAATAAAAAGTAAACCCAATCGATCCAAAATTATTTTTAAAAATACAGAAAAATTGATAAAATTAGAAAATTCACGCGTGCATTGGGAATTTTGGAGGGAAAAATTGCAGCACTCTTTTAATTGCATTCCTGCTGATGAACTGATCATGCCACTGCTACCTATGGTAAGAAATATTCATTGCAGAAACTCTCGTGTGATCAGCCCTGGCACTGCGCTGATACAGATTTAGAAGTAAAGCTTTCTGCCATATCAAGAACTTTAAGTGGGGGTTCGAGTTCGATTAGTTACTCATTTAGCCATTAACCAACCCTTTACTCTACTAAACAGGGTTTCCTCTCGACTGCGCAAAATTGCGCATTTCAAGCCATTTTCTGCCCTTTTAAAAGTTACAGATAGTGCGAAAATCGCGCATAAACCACGCGTGTTACAAGCAAATACGCCCATATGATGGTGACATTAGGGTGGTTACCTGTGAATTTACGGTTGTTTCTGCCCCCTATTGAAAATGTCAAGTCTGCCCCCTAAGTTTCACGAATTGGGCAGAAATTGCCCCTTCAGTGAACATGCAGAGAAAACACTAAGTGTTATATCTATCTATCTATCTATCTATCTATCTATCTATCTATCTATCTATCTATCTATCTATCTATCTATCTATCTATCTATCTATCTATCTATCTATCTATCTATCTATCTATCTATCTATCTATCTATCTGTATGTATGTGTGTATGTAGATAGATAGATAGATAGATAGATAGATAGATACATAGATACATAGATAGATAGATACATATAGGCAGAGAGAGAGAGGCATAGAGATAATGAAAACCTCTAATAAGACTATCTCTAAGACTTTTCTTGCGAGATAAATATTAAAGGGACAGTAAATAAGCTGTGACTTGTGGCAAGTTTTTCAGTATTCTGCTTCTGTATACCGTGTCTGACCCTAATCCGTTTGTCATGCTGAAATTTCGAGTATTCTTTTTCTCAACACAGCTTGTATGTGTGTAGTGATCATGTTTATTGTTTACAAATGAATTCTAGTCCGGACTTGAATACAATTTTCAACAATAACAATGGAGATTTACTGCTATAGGTTGTGTTGATATGCTAAATACTTGGCATTAAATTACAGTTTAGGGATTCAATGCGGAAAGTGTAGGGAAACCACAAAACAAAAATTCTGAAAAAATAGCCAAAAGATACAGCTTATGGAGCTTTAATGGTTTATTTATTTCTTAAATGGCATTTTGTTTTCATGTCTGTCGCTTAAGGTAAATCTTGATGGTCAATTATATAGCATGGATTCTTTTAATTTTTGCAGTAAACGAAATGAACTGAAAATGCTGTCGGCTGAGGGCGCTATTTACTAGAGGCGACTTTGAGGATGTCGCATCCTGAATGCATTCATATGATGATCTTTGCAATTAAACAGCTAATTATTTGTTTTTTTTTGTCTTCAGACAAGACGCATTGTAATTTTAATGCATTCACAGCTATGTAGATTTGTTTTATTTGTGACTATGTGGAAATAAATTTATCTTTTTCAAAAAAAAAAAAAAAAAAAAAAAGGATATGTCGCCCGGGGAAAAAACGCAGTCAGACAGACCGAAAGGGTACTGTAAACTGCGGCTCGTCAGCCGGCAATACTAGTCCAATAGTCATTTGGGGTAATAAATCTATTTGAATTTTGATGCGTTTAGATGATATCCGTAAATTTGTTGGAGGATAATAGTTATGATCTTGCAAGTCAAACGCGCCCCCAAGTCAAAAACTACATCATTTCCATATAGTTTTATCGATATTTTAGAATGTTGTGAAAGTTAAACGATTCGAGTAAGTATTCAATTCATTTCAATTTAATATCTACTGACTGCCACGTGTGCAGGGTATCTTTGACGCCACAGGCAAGGTTTCGACTCCACAACTTGTCAACGAATGGCAACAAAAGGCCGAACAAGTGCTGTACACACGCTTGATATGCCCCAAAAAAGGGCACATGTGGAAAAGCCGTTCCCGATCCGCGAATGTTTAGAAAAAAATCACGATATAAATGGAAAGATCTGTACAACACGGAACAAAGTCCTGAATCATCTTGAAAATCCACTACCTAAGCAAATAATTCGTGGAGATATAAGAATTGTCCATGATCCAGTTTAAATTTGTTGAATCATATTGTTATTGTGTATAAGAAATGCATAATTATATAAATGTAAGATGAAGAAAGAACATCCCAGCTTTCAACTGTTAAAGATGGATATTAAATACATCCAAAAGTCAGAATTGACAATTTCTAATAGTTAATGTGTCAAAATCTTTTGAGAAATTGCAAGATTTTGATGTGTAGGCTGTTCCTGACATTTTAAATTTTTATAGAACATATCATATTGGTGTTTTTGAAGTTATTTGACTGGTAGGATAATGACTTTGTTTTTTTCTTCTTTTTGGTGCCTGCCTTTTTGTCTGTTTTTTCTTGTCTTTCTTTATAGATGAAAATTGACCATAATCTTTAAAAAATCTAGAGATCTCCTTTCAACATCATGACATGCTCCAGCTGCACATGCATGCACTCATGATTGTTTTTCTTCTTTTTAAAATAATCACGGTATAAACGATAAACGATATTAGTAAACGTAATTTCCGCGGATGGAGGATGACGATTGTGTGTGTGTGTGTGTGTGTGTGTGTGTGTGTGTGTGTGTGTGTGTGTGTGTGTGTGTGTGTGTGCAGGTAGAACAACTTGATTGCATTTACATGACGAAGTGCCAATTCACTGTCAATGTTGAAAACCTTGTAAGCCTTATACAGTTATAATAGAAAGCGACGCGGATCGACTAATATATATCCATCTTCAGTCATGCAGCTATGGGTGTCTTCCTGCGCATGTTTTCTTTCGAAAGATACCATCAAATGTTACTCTCAAAGCCCCTGCCCTGCATTACATCTTATTTTAGCAACATAAGAAGTGACAGTGTTGACCTCTCAACTGAATGTGATCTACTTTTCCACTGAGATACTACACGCGCCTCGAAAGGTAAAGACCTCCTTGATTTTTTTCTCAAACTCTCCTCAAGAAAACTTTCAAAATCATCTTTTTAAAATAGTCAAAAATAAAATTAAAATGAAGGGCTATCGTGCAAAATTTGGCGTCAGAAAACAATTATCTTTAAAATGGCCGCCATCCCCCGTGTTAAATTTGCAGGGAAATCAAATTTTCGATTTTCACAAAACGAAGAAAAAACCAAACAAATACTGCTGTGTAAAACTTTAATACTCCAAGAGCTTCAAAATGAGCCCTCCCTAAGCGGTAAATCAGAAAAAAGTATTTGATGAAATTTGAGAGTCGGACTATCTGTCCCCGATGCATTCTGTCGTAACTCCTAAAAATATTAGACATTTAGTTTATTAAAAGAATCGAGAGATGAAATCAACATATGTTGCGGGTGTTTTAAAGGAAAGTAAACTGTTCTTCGCATATACGCAGAAGTAAACTTTTGTTCAATGCATGTTTGTAGATTGGCCAAAAGTTACAATTTTACAAAAAATGTTACAATCGAAAGTGATTCATCTCAATGGGGCTGTTTGCAAATGACGTCATTGTCACGGTTCCGTGCAATTAATTTGTAAAAATGAATATTTGTCCGCAAAATTTAGATCGCATTTTTTGAGAATAACACATGCAAAATCGATGGAAATAAGCCTACTTTCACAGGCGACTGCGATGTTTACGATGAATACTAAGTAGAATAGGCATTCGCTCATGATGACTGCTCAGATACAACACTTGTCCGTATTTCAAGCAGCAATATGCGAAGTCGCAACTGTTTTTCGTAACAAACCTACAATTACGAACAACTCAACGTTACTAGACGCATTCACCATTTTCTTTGGAAATATGATGCCTTGGAAATCTTAGAACAATTTAGGCGGACCTCAACGTACGTTCTGTACCCTGCGTTTATGACGTCATTTCTTAGAACAGAATGGAACTTTTTTCGGCTGGCACATGACTGTAATTACAAGCGTGATGAGATTGTGCTTTATGTTTATGCTATAAGTGTTACCACGACATAGTACCAAAAGAGGCAGCTATGGTGAAATTTGTGCATGTCCTATCACCTGTAACAAAATGCATAAACGCAAGCCCGTTGCAAGAAGGAAAGTGCCACCATTTCCAGTTTACAACGAGACGCTGAGGAAATCGATCGGGAAGCGTTTGTTGCAGGCAAAGTACGGTCCTTACCTTGACTGCCCGCATCACAAAAAGAATAGGTAACTATTTCTAACCAACGTAATACCTTTCTTACTTTATAAAGCAATAATATCCGAACGAGGTCCTTTACAAATGATAAAAATTTGCGTTTGGCAAAACAACCTGTGAAATGCGTGAAATGTAGCAGTTCAACCATAACAGCGCCCTCCATTGGTAAATATCGTTTGCGATTTTGGCGCATGCTTCTGTTCAGTGTTCCACAGCTAGAGGGAGATTGTACGCGAGATATCAAGTTGATAGTGTACTCGTGTATTTTGTGCGCCTGTGATCGCGCTATAAACAAAGCTTCATGTTCATTTGTGTAGCACAGATGGCGTAATCATGGCATGGTTTCGTTAAAGTGAAAACAGGTAGGGTATTGCACATAAATTAGCTGTAAAATCGAATCCAATTTGTATGCATCAAAATCCAAGATTGCATGACTCTACTATGTCTGTCTTCATTGATTGGTAAGCGTGATGCGCTCTTTGCCGCCACTGAACGTGATGGTAGCAGATATTCTAATTCAGATATTGTCATCGTCACGTCTTTGCTAGCAGGCAAATTGGTCGGCAATCATGTCGTTATAAGTTGGCGTGAAGAGCTGAAGATGAGCGTGTTTGGTTGTTTGTTTCAGGACGCTGCATGTAAATAGCCATCAGGACAAAAGTCTTGGCAGGGGGTTCATGTTTTATTCATGAGCTCTTCTGTGCCGTATAAATGTATTACGGTAGGCGTCCATGGTTACGCTGGACAATGGATCGCTCAATAGAACCGTATTATAGCGTTGACTAGCGTAGAATTTAATCTTTACGACGCTAACCCCGCCAACATGTCTGCTTTACTATGACCAGGAATGCCGCAGGGCCTCCCGACATTTCATCGGCACTGACGATCAACTTTAAACGGCAGATATCGGCGCCAAACGCAGGTCCGAGCGAGAGTTGTTGTGAAAGAGACCGACTCGTCCGGAGCGGATATTCTAAACCGCCGTCAATGTTGACGTGCCAGCAACAAGCCGACCAGGGCGATGTTACACCAAGAACCGCCGGGTTGATGAGAATGAAGACCCACAACAGACTCAGTTTCGAGTCGGAGCTCACTTTCGCCCCGAAGCTCAATGCGACCAGCATGAAGATGGTGAAGGAGCGGGGCAACGAATTCCGAGCTGGCGTCTACCCGAACGTCAACGCTCGTCTCCGGTTGCAGGAAGAGCAGGAAACCCTATTTACATTTAAACCACAAGTCAGCGAAACAAGTGCAAAGATATGCGAAGGCCTGGGTACCACGTTCATGGCCAGACAGGAACTGCATCTTGAAAAACAGAAAAAATTGGTAAGTTGTTCTTGTGAAAAAAATACGACCTTGGATTTAGTAGCAAACCTCAAAGTATAAAGTGGCAATGATATGGTATAGACCTGACTGTATCCAGTTACACCGTATACAAACCCAAAGGTGATGAACCTTTCTTTACAAATGCGTTTTCTTCTAAAATTGTCACTTTTATGAAAAGAAGGCAAGGGTGGTGTATTGGCTGAAATATTTTGTCATCAGTGACGTTTAAATCAAACAAGGTGCAGGGTCGATGTTCTTGAATCTACTAGCAAACCATAAGAATTATAACGGTATATCCCATGTCTTTTATCAGCTGACACTTGAATTATGACATCAATTGCCCTTATTAAGCTGGTTTTATGCTGTTATGACAACCCAACTTTGTGACATGGATTGGCAGACTTTCAACAATCTGTAAAATATGTCGATGAAATGCAATTAAACACGCACATATAGTCATGTTAGATTTGCTACCTATACTTTTGGGGAAGAGTAGACTAAGTCATTATTCACAATGAAAGGACATTTTGACTGGTTCAAAAGGTGCAATTCTGCCCTGATATGCCGAGCATTTATGACACATTAATGTGAAAGGCCATGCTAATACATAAATGTAGCTTGTTTTTATCAATCAGAAAGAATCAATGCTGATATCAAAGTAGCTTGTGAACAACAACATTTACAAGTTATAAATATGATAGTCAACAGATACTAGCTTGTCCGCTGTAATTGTTTAAAGCATGACCACAAAATGTATTTCTCCTTGCACACAAACAAGGTCAGCTGTCTCCCAAGCACTTTGTTTTGTCAGTGTGCTGGTGCACAGGAATGGGTCAAACAGGTAGATCAACAGCTCTTGTGGTTTTCAGTTTTCATACAGCTTTTGTTTGCTGAGGCTGGCATGGTGTTGGTAGATCGCTGAGACAAACATGTAACTGATATACGTTTGTTGCTCAATACTGTCTGAATAATAACAAATTGGGAAACAGAGAAGGTGAACCTTAAAAAAGAATTTCTGCTGTGGTTGCTTGAGTTCCAGGTTGCTTGTAAACTGCTTGACTTAAATCTCAACACAGTTATTTGCGGCAAAATCAGCATTATGCTGGGGTCTTTTGTTGATTCACCCTATAAGTATTCACCACATTGATACAATTTAACACAAACTTTGACATAGTGAAAATGCTCACAATAATATGGTGGATGTCTTCACAAAATGTTAAGTTTAAAGTTTTTTCAAGAAAGGACCCATTAATGGTGCTGGAGGGAACAATAATGCGGCTGTCTTTTTTGATTTGCACTGGTAGTATATATATGTCGACTCGTCAATATTATTATCTGATGCAAGGTTAGATATTATGTTTTACGGAAGAGACAAGTGAATATGAATGATATTACTTGTATTATTAAGTACTATTAATGAGTTCTTGTAGGTCCAGTTTTTCATAAAAATCTGAAATGAATTATTTCTCAGGTTTGAACATTCTATATCACCCGCGACAGTCAACTGAAGCAGAGCGCATATATATTATGTCATATATTTAGCTGACATTCACAAACTTTGTTCATCATGGTGATCTTAGTTTGTGTAGGAGTTGTCAATGTCTATACCAAAGACTGAGCACAGTATCACAGAACATCTGGTTGCCAGCAACATTGACTGGAACTGTTATCTGCCCTGTGAGGACTGTATTCTTATTGACATTGGTCTGGTATGCAGAGAAGAAAAGAGAGTAAACATTTATTCGTCCCGTCTGACCTTTGTTTTCTCAGACTTCTGGGCTTCATGGCACAGGCATGCACCTTGTCTTTGCATTCTTCTGCTTTTGTTGAGTATTTATTTTGGAGTCACAACTGTGTTAACATGAAAGCGGGTAGGTTTACTGTGCCTTATAGTGATGCTGTTTGCTATAACCATAGACAGTATTAGCCTTTTCCATATAATGCTAAAACCTTCACCAGAGGATGATGTAGCTACATGTACCTGTATGGTATGCATGGTTACAAAATACTAAACGGAACTGCTCAGCAATAGAAACATCACAGGCTTACCACCCAGCATGCGTGATCTTGGCGGCTTTTTCCAGGTGATTTACAACGATTGTCCAATTCCTGAATTATTTAAAAACGAAGGTGAATAATCTGTATTAATAAGCTTTGTCAATGTGCATGAGCCACGCACTGACACCTTTTTAGCATTTTCCATGGTGAGGATCACGTACCATACATTGCCTGTTTACGGGGACAAAGAAAATATGATGTGCATTCATCCCATAATATCAACAGGGATGCTTGAACTCTGTTCAGATTTCTGGATATTGAAAACCCAGCAGATCAATACATTGCTACCAATATGTTTGTTCAGTATTGTGAGAACGAGGTAACTTCATGAGTTTTTCTACTGCCTGATTCTTCAGTTGAACAGTGTGACATACATTTCCAACTCAAGTATCTGTAATGGTAGACGATGAAACTGGAGCTGTCATATACTTTTTATGGAGTTAACTTTGGTCAGAAGATCTAAATTTGAACGTCTTGGTTCAAATTTAGAAAACGGAAATAATTTGAATAATTGATCAGGACAAAGCATATCAGAATGATATCAATGCCTCATTAAATGGAATCTTTAATGGTAGCCAGTTGTTTCCCAGCAGTCATGATGATTTCAAGTGGTTTTTAAAAAGTTGCATGTCAGTGCAAGGCAGTTGAAGACAACAATGAACTCTAACTGTAGCAGAGAACAATCAGTAACAATAGAAATTTGCATAAGCATCTTTTAATTGTACCGTGTTAGTGTTTATTGTTTACGTAATGGTTTCTAATGGCACAATGTAATTGTAGAGATGGGTACTCTTTGGATTCATACCGCCACGCCATGGACGTCTGCAAGGAAAAGTTGCCGGGTTCTAGTTGAAATCACCGGTACTGTAACACATTCCACATGCTCTTTTCCAACACCGTTCCACCATTCACAGTGTGTAAATTATTCACAAGAAAGATTTCATGCTTCCGTGGAGTTAATGAAAGTTTAAAAAGGGTGCCTGCCCAGTTGCTAAGTGACAACACTGTACAGTGGAGCTTTTACGGAACATATTGTGCGTAGGTTAAAAAATTAAAGCAATAACATGAATCTTTTTTTTTTCCACACAAAAATAATTCCTTTATTGAATTATGTCAATCTAGTGATGTCAAATTTCACAGGGTCATTACCTCGCGTGCGCATGCGCGCAGCGAGGTTATGTCGCAGCGATGTCTGTCTGTCTGTCCGTCTGTGTGTCTGTGTGTCTGTGTGTCTGTCTGTCTGTCTGTTGGTCCATTTTCTCAAAAACGGCTGAACGTATTTCAGTCAAATTTGGTAGACATCTTCAGAATTCAAATGGCTAGAACTGAAAAGGTTTTGGTGGGCGTGGCTTGGATATTAATGAAGTTATGAAAGTTTTAATTTTTCTGTTACGCCGCGTATGACAAGTGAAAACAATCGACTGTTTGAGGGCGCTGTGAAATGTGCTTGTCCAGGTTGGCTACAGCTGGATAGCTCTGGTTTCAACCACGGTCCCTCCGTGTTTCAACCTCGTATTGAACATTAAAAATATGATATTTTATTACTCATTCAACTCACTATTCAAGATAAAATATCGTTTAGCAAATTAGCTTCATCCTTGGTAATTGATTGTTTCCCTCGCTGCTCGATCGCCAGAAATGAGTACATACGTTCTTAGCCCTGCGTACGATGCTGTGTGTTCCGCTACAGCTATTAATAGCCCCGCTCACCACAGCCCTGCAAAGACCCGTACGTAGAGTTGGTGACTTCAAATCCATTTTTGGACTTGACGTAAAAAGCCAAATTACTGCCGAAATTCAGCGTTCTTGGCCCAAGTCGTATCCCTGCCTACCGCAGCTACTCGATTGCTTCCAAAAATGCCAGTCTTTTATTCTTTTTTCGTAAATAACCGTCGATGTCGGCAACTCTCTCGCTAGCCCTGCGTACGTACGCAGTGTACGCTGTGCATTCCCTGTGTGCGTTCCTAACACACAGCGTACACTGCGTACGTAATACGTTCTCTACCTAGCCTCATGGCATGGAAGTGCTGATGAATAATAACTTGGGTCAAAGGTATTGAAGTGTCCAATCAGGTTCGTGCACAGAGTCCAAGGCCATGACCTACCTACTTCATGTACTGCTGCACTAAAACATTTTACACAAAGTGATTTCTGAATTCAGTCACTCGGCCGCGCTGATCGCTAATCTTGAGTTTTGACTGTTGATGTCGTCGTGTCGACGTTTGACTTTAAGAATCGTGTGGGTTACTCTGGACATAGCGAACCAAAAGCTAGATTATCGAAGGTTAGCGTCATAATATTTGATCAATGCATTTTTCTCTGAGAATGAGATGTAGAGTGACACTTTTCAATCTTGTGTGTGTGTCAGCGAATTTATATTCCGGCATGGTTCCGCTGAGATCAGCATAATATTATGGCGACGTATTGACAGTCTGTGTCTTTTAAGTTGCTTTTCAAGATTGTATTAGCTACAGAACCAACAATGACAAATTTTTCATGAGATTTCCATGTTGGCATTGATGTTAAATCAGGAGCAGTAGGCTAGCTCCTGCCATGCTCCTGCGTACAATAGGTCTGCGTTTCCCGGCGGTACGGTGGTAGGCCGACGGCTTGTACCACACTGTCCACAGGACAGCACGTGGTAGAGGCCGTGTGCACAAACCTGTACGCAGAGCTTCGAATACACTAGACAGAGTTCGTGTTTCCGTAAATTAGGCATTGAACTTGACAATATAGGCAATAACCAGAATCATCGACCATCGCCTGACAAGTGCACCATAGTCAGCTGTACATGAGTTGCGTGGCGTGGTGAGCAGGTTCCCATGGGTATTTATTTTTTGAAACGCGTACTTCAAAGGTCACGAACTCATTTTGCTGCTACACGGCGCGGCACAGATGATTGTATCGTTTTTTGGGCGCATTGAGATACTGTGAAGTAGGTCAACTCGTTCTACATGGCAATTATATGTGAAATATGCAGAATTTATACGCAAACGCGACCTCTGCCAGTTAAGAGCCTGCTCAGCCATTTGCACTTGCATCGACAGATATTGTTGGATCATAATTTTTCAAATGGTTTCTTTTCTTTTTTTTCATTGCGTAATACAGTGGGGATAATGTCAAATTTAGATAGATTGGATTAATTTCGGGAATAAAAACAATGTAATGTCATAAAAGCCAATACCCCAAGAAGTACTTTACAAATGTGCACGCGAGGCAATTCAGTTCATATCTGGTTTTATGGTATGGTGTTTTAATTGAAGTTGTTTGTGTATGGGTCATAGCAAAAGCTATCTTCAATTTACCATCTTAGCCAGTGTGATTTACCTTTGAGGGACAAAGAGAGCTGCAGTCCTTTAACATTATTTTTGTCCCATTTGTATCATTGAAATTATAAAAGATATTCCTGTACATTATTTGATGTCCATTGCTTGAGGTTACCTCTTGTGGGGTCAGGGGCGGGGTCAGACACAGAGAGAGTGCCAGGGTGGTAGGGGGTCTGGAGCAATGGATCTTTAAAGCTTGAAAGATGCTAACCCTGTTGTTTGAAAGCAATATCTTCAAACCTACTCATAGCCATGTACCAGTCAAAGAACAGACAGCTGCCAGGACGAACATGTAGCCAAACCCTTACACAGAGCTCAGCGGGACTGTATTTGACATAGTCGTGTTCTCCATGGACATTTCTTGATTTCCTGATTCTCAGTCCTTTTCATTTCCTTGGTAAAAAGGTACCCAAAGAAACTGAAGTTGTGCTCCTTTAATGGGCATAGAGTCTTGTTTAATGTTTCAGTTATACTATCATACCGGTAGGTCGATCATAACTATAATATAACTTTAACTTCCATCATTAGTTCCGGAAAAAAAACCAACTATATATACATACAGACTAACACCGCCATTGCAACAATTTTGCCGTTTGTTGCAAAATCATTCTAAGTCACTGAGAGTCTCCTAGAATATAGAATCAGCCTGATCAGAACATCTCAGTCTTCCATTCAAACAGGCAGGTTTGTAGAGACACTGCAGAACTGTACATGCACACTCACACAACCCAATCATGTTCCCACATTCGACTAGTAACAGTATGAGAAACCACTTGCCCTTGCCAATGGCTTCTTTTTAGAATCATTCCTCTTTTCACTGTTCAAAAGTACCATATTAGCATGCCCTCTGTGTTGAGACATAAACCTTTCAAAGAGCTCATTACTCAAAATGTGTTATGGAGTGCAAGCAGCAACAACCACGAGGTCAGACCCATTGAGAATCCTCTTGATGTCGATCGATTTCTAATTTGTATAAAAGTGAACTTAAAAAAAAACTAATTTAATTAATTATGTAGACAGTGCTCTGTGCTTTTGCAATAATGTACCACATATGTCATTTTTCATTTGTGTCAGTATAATCAGTATAATTGAACTTGAAGGAACAGTTTTATCTGGTTTATCGTATATGTAACATAATATATCACATATCTGTTTTAACATGAAAATAAAAAGACATCAAAATTAGAAGTCTTGTGGTTCATGCGTATACCTCGTGGACATGTAGTGGTGTTGCTGGTTCCCAACATACTCAATGGCTTTGAAACTTGTTGATCACTTGTGTTAGGTAGAGTTAAACAGGCCAATGTTTTAATGATCATAAAATATGCTAGTACTACTTTCAATAACGTGTAATTAGAGCTGAGTTCATTGTCATGGTTACCGAGATGCTGAATGTCTGTTTAATCATTCATTAGCAACCGTTATATCAACGATACGTGTCAATCAACATAATGCTTTGATTGCATAATGCATGTATAATGTAATATGACTTCGCGTCTCAGGAGAAACCTTATCTTGTGTTACTGGTTTGAATGATACCATGTACTGGATTTCGATGCAATGCACTTAACCTGTTCACCCCCAATTGCCTGTAAACAGGTCCACAATCACCATTGATAATAATTAATTTGGGCAAGACCATTGTGGTGGATGAGGTTAAAACACGGTCCCTCCACAGGAGGGAGCGTGGTTAAAATAACCCTCGTCCTCATTCATGCTCGCTCAATATCCCTGACAACATACCCTGATAATTTATTTGCCACTACAACTCTCCTGTCAGTCAGGAAGCTTTGTGTCGAGGCCCTTTTCACCCAATTTTATGAATAATTAACCTAGCATGTGGCGTTACCACGAAAAGGTGATCATTACAAGATCTTGGTGACACAGGGGTTAGGTTTTTGTGTTTGATTGACGATGCATATACAAAAGAAGGGTTGTTGTTTTTTCTTTTGAGTGGAATCGTCTAGGATGTGTAATTGGACAATGGGATTAGTGCCCTATCTGACCTTAAATGTCTCAGTAGCAGGCTGTGGTGTGCTAATTTTGTTGTATTTTTTGGGAGTGGCACCCCCTCCCTGTCTGTACAAGTACTTTGTTTAGCACTGTGTACTGGTAACAGAGCGTCCTTGGACTACCAAGTTTTCTGCACACACTTGTCTGTTCCAGACAATTTCGTCTTTTATCATCAACGTAACAAGTGGGCTTTTTCTGTAGTTGGATTCTGGTTGGAAACTGATTCATGCTCAGTGTCAATTTACTGTACGTGTAATCCAGCACAGACAGCAAGGAATTCCTATTCATACAGGTGTTTTTTGTGGACTGCAGTGAGGTTCTGATGTTTGCTCTGAGTTGTCCTTGATGCCATTACCAGAACCCAGTGGATAATTACTTGGATCCTAGTTCAAAGCTAGTGGACAGCTATCTGTAAATCCGAACAGCGCAGTTTTCTGATGTGCAAGCCTGCTGAAAGTGCGCCGCATACTGTACAAATATAATTAAAAATACATTACCCGTTGCTAAGGGTGATATGATAATTTTAGTTTATACAAGTAGCACACTGCAGCTGCCGGTGAGTTGAACAACTACAAAATAAGTATGGCATCGGATTGATGGCTGCCGCCCTGCCTTGAAAGCAGGATTGTCAATATTTTTGACTATGTTTAGTGGATTTTGGATGGGAACAGTGGAGGTTATGCTCACCGAGAAGATATAACAGATGTGTCAAAGTGCCTATAGCCATGCCAAAACGGAGGAAATTAAAGGTGAGATCGGGAAATTAAAGATAACCTGATTTCTAAAGAGCAACATAACGATAAATGTCACTTACATTTTAATCCATCCATGTCTGTGTTTTTCAATAACATCAATCAACTAGCGATGCACTGATTCTTGTAAGCTATGGATTTATCCCAGTCTTTACGCAACAATACTTGGATAAACGTTTTTCTTTTGTCAGGCATTTCTCACCATTCCAAAGTGACACTGATCATGCCATCATACATCAACAGATTACTTACCATACGGTACTTATTTCAGGAAGGGTGATATTTTTCACCAGTTGTAATATCAGATCAATATCAATCTCATCATTGGCTTGGCATGTCGCCCCTTTAGAAGCAGTTGATAGACACTCCAGAAAAATCATTTATAAAAATCCAGCTGCTGATATCGTTTATAGCCGACATTCAAAGCTTTGCTCTCTGACCGTGAAAAGAGTTTAAAAATATCACTGCCGTGAACGGGGAGTGTTGAAACCACTGAATGCACTCCTACACAATGTAGTGCAACTCTTTCAGTGCGTCACTGTTTTTTTTGTTGAGTTTGAACTTTGAAATCAGCATTGTAGTCATTGAAATGTAATCTATGGGGAAGATATTGACAATATTTAAATCAAGATGAAGCTCTGCGCTCCAAAAGTATTCATTGGTTATCAGCGATAATCCAAGGCTGCTTAAAAGATACTAGAGATTCAACAGATTTGTTACATCTTAGATTAACTTTATACTTTAAAGAAATATTTATCGCTATTTACATGATATATGTGATGCACAAACTACCGTACATACATTGTATTTGATAAATGTTGCATCACTAAGATCAACATGCGACTCCTTAGAAAATAAGTTTTCCGATTCATATATAATTATGAAAATTTTAATGAAAAATAGTAATAAAATGGTTAATTTCCCTATCTAGGACAACATACTACCAATAAATTTTAATTAGCATAGACTTCAATACTTTTGTTCCGGTGAGCCTATTTGTAGTTTAAAGCAAGGTCTCTGTTCAATCATTAAAAATATTTCAATTGTGCATTTGATCTACCATGGTATGTTAGCCTTCAATATATTGTATCATGGGCATCCAACAAAGCCACTGATTCATGAAGAAATCTGTTTGTTAGCAATTTCTTAGCAGATAGGCACATAATGTTTTACATTGATAGGGAGGGATATTTTCATTTTCCTGCTCTGTGATTGGGTAGTTAGGCAGTGCATGACTGGATGGTAGCTGGCAAGTTTTTTGAACTTCTTTTGTCGGGAGAGGATTGTGACTGGCATTGGTGTGTGTGATAGCAAAAGGCAGTGAGGAGAGTTTTGTCGTCAGGAAAGGGAGCTGAGTTAGAATGTCTCAAAATAGGCTGATTTGCTATCCCTTTCGCACATAAAAGCAAAACAAGTACACATGTACTGAAGTGTTTCTTTTTTCCCCGTTCGCACTTTCAATTTCTCCATGCAAAACTATGTGCGATATTTAGGCAGTTTTTGTCATCTCATTTTTTTGAAAAATGTTGCTTTCCATTTCTTGTACAAGTTGTAGATAAATATTCAACTTCAACCTGTACACAAGTATCTCAATTTTTAGAACAGAAATGGCAATGGGAATGGATATAAAATCATGAAATTTTTCAAATTGTAAAATGTAGCTGGACTTGGTTGAACGCACGCAGTATAGATGGTTTTTGCTGTAGTCATGGAGATATACCTGTACATAACAGTCTCTCACCTACAGCACAATGCATATGCTTTCAGTCGTCAACATCTTTATTGACATGTACCCTCAGGGGTAATTTTTAGTCATCTCATCAGGATTTGATGTCAATTGACGACATGAATCCTGGTGTAATTGTGTCTGAAAGCCCCACTGATAGATAGATGAATAATTTATTCATAGCCGCAAAATAAATGTTCGACAAGAATAATATCCGCTTTCTTCATTAAATTTTTCTTCACGCATGGAGTGTTTGACAGCAGTCTTGTCAAAGGGAATGAACATGTCTTTTGACACTTTATATCATATCAAATATTCCTAGTCAGTTTCTGTTTTTTTTTTCATTTTTAATGTTCATTATTCTGTCAGAAGCATTTTGTCTGTTAGTCCTGTTTAACTGTTATACTGTTCTACATGTGGGGCACTACAATGGTGTAGTTACTAGAACATTACCTTTCTCTGCTATAAACAGCATGTTTTAGGAAGAGCTTTTATCAAAAATGTTCTTTTGATGTTTTTCTTTTTCTTTCAAATTGGAAAATCCAATACATCTAATGAAGCATGTACCGGTGTCTGTCATAGGCTATTGTTTCCATAAAGCAGAGAGGAAGACGTGACTACAGTACCAGTGTATTGAGAGAGTAATATTCAGTTCAAGGAATCTTATATGGGTATATGTTGTCCTGTTTGTGTTTTGCTGAAAAAATGGATCATTTCAACAAATGAGCGTGTTCAGTCTTGTTCCATCGTATGTGTACTCTATCAGTTTTGTCAAGATAATTTTGCCATAGAATTCATCCCATACATGGTGTTTTTGCTGCTACAGTTGTAAAACTTTACGGAAATAGTCTTTCCTGCATGCATTCTGAAGTTAAGCGGGACGATGGATGTGAAATCCAGAAAATAGCCAGCATCTCTGCTGCAATAATTCATCAAGAGAAAAAAAATCAACATTGGTTGCACTTGCATGTAGTAAAGCGTGTCAAGAGGAAAGTTTTTCCCCAGGAGAAAGAATTCCTGAGCGAAGAAAGATTTTTTGATTAGTTTGATAATCAGAATTCTACTCTGCAGGAATTACTTGTCATCCATTTGCTGTTTATCTCATTTTAATTATTCTAAAATGATGTGAGATTTTTATATGCTTTGAGTACTTACACTACATGCATGTTTAATTAGTTCAAGAACTACTGATATTTACATTGTAACCATGCACTCTACATATATAATTGAAATTTCCTTCATAACTGATAAATGGTTTGTATGATGATGGTTACTGTGTTTGATGAAGTCACGTTGTCATGGTTACAGCTGTCAACAAAGCAGACATTTTATTGGCCCAGTCAATCACCAAAATTGCATGTGGTTCATTGTCAATAACAAAAATTCTGGTCTCCTTGACTGCCAAGTGAAGTGTGTTACTTTGTTGCTACACCCAGCCCTTGGAAATTAATTCAATTTGAGTATTTCTCTCAGTTGTTTTTTGCAAGCAAATTATAATGGTGAAAATTTGATTTGAGTTCGTATTACAATTCAATTTACAGGCTACCGTTAAATTTATTAGTGTATGTACATAATTGAGTTTGTTTGTCTCAGTCTCTTCGATATCACCAGCTCAGCAGGTTTTTTCCCAGTAGAGTTTAGAGTATATTGGTCTGTTTCTATATTCAAGTACATGTTCCAAAAGACAGACAACATGAACATTATAGAATTAGTATCTTCATAGCGTTGTGTGTTTCTTGAAATTTGTCAAGAACATGACAATATTCTTTTTTCCAATGAAAAGCTCTCCCCAAGTGAAGCATTTCACAGGGTCTTGCCCATTGCCAGCGCAACATTTGTTTATCATGACAGACGGTTCAAGTGTTCGCTGCCATGCCAGGGCCATGCATTGGCAGCAAGACAACTCTGTAATCCCCAAATCAGTAGGTATTCTATGTCAAAGAATTGTTGTGCATCACAGATACGGTACAGTGTCCCTCATGCACTCTGACATGTCAAAATGTGTTGACAACGGCATGACAGTGAAATCTAGGATTAACACAATGCTACTGTGTGTAGCAGATGGCATGTTTTCATACAACTTGATTGGTATGTGTGTTTGTATACCTTGTAATTTGTATCAGTTGTACTCAACAGTACAAAGTTAAACACCATTTGTAGCATATATATATATATATATATATATATATATATATATGTATATATATAGAAGAAACTTAGGTTGAAACACACTACCACACCTGGTTGTTAGGTTCCAAACGTATTTATTATACCTCAAACACAACGTTTCGCTCTAAATTTAGAGCTTCTTCAGGTGTTTTCTACAATAAAAAGTACAAACATGAAAATTACAATGGTTGAATTGTATAGGAAAACAAGCAATGTAGAGTTATAAGTCTGTGAAAATCTGGAAATGTACATGAATGACAGGAGAGACTAAAAAATTACAATGGTTGAATTGTATAGAAAAACGAGCAATGTGGAGTTACAAGTATCTGAAAATCTGTAAATGTACATAAATGAAATGAGAGTGACTAACCTCGAGGTTGTGAGTACGGTCAAAACTGTCTGGACCTACGACGAGAGCTGGAAATTGGCGCGCTGAAGTCCGGGGGTGGGGGGGTGGGGGGGGTTACTTTAAATACTCGTATGTTGGGGCGCTGTATGTAAATTTTGGGCGAATGTTTAGGCCAGCTGGAGACAATGTGTCAAGTTTTTTGATCCATTGTGATTGTGTGTGTATATATATATATATATATATATATATATATATATATATATATTTATACACACATGTAATATGGATGTATATCTATATTACACTCTTGTGCATACAACAAAATATTGTTAATTAAGATATTTATTTGCTGCTACATTTAATGATCTAAGCCTCAAATTTGCAGCAGCACAGAGTAATTGTCCTTAGCTGTCACTCACATTCATACAGAATTCAGACTCTGAGCTCTTTAATGCTGACCTTTGATACAGTACTATAACTTTCTCCAGGTCACGTTTCATCAATGAAAGATTTTTGAATGAATAAATGGTCCCTGTTATGATGGGCTTCAATTTTGTACATCATGGTTTTTCTCTTGTTTCCTGTTTGATTTCTTCTCAAGAAATATCACTCACCAAATAATTTTGTTGATGTTTTTGTTTTTGCAGTATGAAAAGAGTAAAATGCCATTCAAGAGTGGCAGGCTAACTCCAGTGGTACTTACAAAACACAAAAATAGAGAGAAGACAGGTGCCAAAGAGGTTAGTCACATTCTCCTTTGTCAAATCCTTGTAAATCTGTACAATGACATGAATCATTATGTCAGCATAGGGTGCTTGATTTGCTGACAGGCTGTCTTGGAGCAAGTTTTTCTGTGTTTCTTGTACAACAACTTGCATATCATAGAGGTCATGTGTTACATACATTCACAAGAGTATTATGGGTAAAATCAGTGGTATTTGCAATAAAGCCAGTTTTTTACCATGTGGGTATTCCACGGACAATGAACATACCGAGTAATGTAGGTCAGCAAAAGCTGATTTAGTCCGCAAACGAATTTACTCTTCTGCGTTATACACCATACTCCATTTTAGGGGTCAAAAAAAGTCCCCACCTTTAAAACATGTCACATCACAGAATAGTAAATATAGCATGTTTTGTTTGTTAATTTTTACCGAGTATAATGTTCCATAAATAAACGCTTGTGAAGACGCTTACATTGTTGTTAGTGACCGAGCGGTTACCAGAGACAACAGTAAACAGGGTCTGTCTTTCAGAGGTCTGTCTACGTGCACACATGACCGGCCAACTGTGCCCACTGTTTGAAATCAAGCAATTGTCATTTCAAAGTTTCCACAAAAAGGCAGTTTGATTCCGCCGCTCGCCAGTCAAGGTGGTTTTTTTTTTGTGTGTGATTTCAAAGGAATTTCTTTTTCATTTACCGGGCTACAAAAGACCAGAGTGGTTCAGTGGCCTAAATAGCCATTGAAGCATTGATCGCAACGCTGGCAGCCCACTACCGGTGTACTAAACATGTCCGCCCCTTCACTGGCTGTTCAGTCTAAATTAAGCACAGCTGTAGACTAAACACCGATGAAATATTGATAGAACAGGAAATGAAATATATCAGTCGCTGAAAGTGTTTCAGAAAAAGTGACAGCTTCAAAATGGCCATTTTGGCATTTTTCTGTTGTCAACGTTTTATACCATAAATGTGTGTATTACTTCAATGATACAGTATGTTACACAGCGCATCGTCCAATGATATTTGAGGCGACAAAAGTAGGTATTCATTCATAATAATGAAAACAAGTATGATTATTAACTATCGACATGAATTCAAAAAATCTATAAAAACGTCAACCAAACCAATTAAAGATGTTGTAAACAATATTTGTAAATCATACCAAAGTGGAACCCCCATATAGCTGTCTACCGGGTGTAAAAATTACGACAGTGGCACATCAGGGCTTTTATACAAAATTAGTCGCTTCTTGTGTGTTCTGGAAACAACCTGTAGAATACTTGAATTGTAAAGCACAGTGTACAGGTTAATGGCTGCGTGTTGACCTTGGAAACTTCATGAGAATCTGACCTTGCCAATAAAAGAGGTATTCAGGTCGCCACATACTTGAGAATGCTGGTGTGTTCAAGTATTTCAATGAATTGTGGCTATAGAGTATAATGTATGTCACTTTGTAAGTCAGGTACGATCTTGAAATGCACAGAGAGATTTTGATTACAAGAAAAATTTGGCTTCCCCATGCAGCTTTCGGTTTACATCAAGGGTGCAGAATAGTTGGCCAGATTATCTTTATTTTAGCCAAGTAAAATATCAATGTTAGGGTGCCTCTATGAATAGAGATACAACCCTATAGTATGATTTTGCTGAGATATGACTCGGCATTATCATCCAATAGACTAGTCCCTTTTTACAGTGTAATGTATGGCGTGTTGTTAGTACATGGTCAGTTTTTCTTCCCATTTTTGCATTCTTTTTCAAAAGACAAAACATTCATGACTGCCAAATCAAGGTCAAACTCATTGCCATTGTGTGTGTGTGTCCGAGGTTGATTTATAAACTCCCACATAGGTGGGTCAGCACCTGTTTTGTAGTTTAATAAAGCCAAGTGAAGTACATGAATGAAGCAGTATAAAACCTTCAAGTAGTCTTGGACTTTGTCTGTGACTCTCCACAGTGGTGATAGACTGCTGGTATTTACAAATCAGAACATAAACTGATGGCAATACAGTGCATTGTTTTTCATAACAATGTAATTTTTTTCTTGAAAGCCCCTGTAACTACATCTTTTTGCAGTTTTTTGATGAGATGGTTTGGAATCAAATGCAATTTCTATAAATGCTTACTGAAGTGTGACCACAGAACATTGTTCAGACATTCACGGCAAATGCACAACTTACATTTTAACAGCTAATAATTTTTGAGCTGCAACTCAAATATGGCTGCCGCATATATGTGTGTAAGCCTGTGAATTTAATCGACCAAATCTAGCCACAAGGATAGAAAAATTGACATTTTCAAAGACAACATGGCTCAATAATGGGAATCAGAGACATTTGTCTGGATGGTATTTTTTTGATAATGCAAAAAATACAGCTAATTAGGCTTTAAGTTTCAATTTAGTTTCACCAAAGAGCTTATATGTAAATACACTGATCAAAGATATGGCAAATTCAATACCTTTTGGTTGAAACATAAACAGTTGAGCAGATGAGATTGCTTTGATTCATCCATTAATTTGTCTGTTTGTTATTTACCTTTCCACAGACTGACACTTCCCAAGTTGCATGGGTGACGCCAACAGAAACACCCACAAAGTTTGATATAGAAAATGGCAACCGAGAGAATTTACCCCCTGTTATTTCAAGGTCCACATCCCTTTCGACAAGCCTGCCACCAAAGTCACCCAAGCCGCCGACGGCGCCGCAAACTCAGTCAAGTTTTCATTTACAGAGGTTACAGGAAGGTAAGCTGAGCTAAAAAAAACAATAAGTGAACTGTGGAAAAGAAGAATAAAACAAGTCTTAATGGATGTTTTATTGAAAATTTTGATCTGACATCACTCAAAACATTGTTTTGTTGACTCTACAGGCCGCTCCAGAGGGGTATTTCGATTGGGCCACTGACACCCCCTCTTTTTTTGAGCAATCTATTTATATACAGTGTATTAATATTAATGGTCAAACAAAATGTATTTTCAAAACAGATAAGTATGCAAATTGGGAGTTGTTATGCAAATTTGTCACCCTCTTTGATTTCCAAGCTGTGGAGAACACCATATACCAACTCTACAGTCATCATCTTCTAGTTTGTAAATTCTGTCCTTTACAAAACCTCCATGAAACATCCACCAATGTATAGAGTCCTGGTAACATTCCTTTTTTCCCTGCTAATATTTCACCTTGTAACCCTACCATGCGTATCTGTTGTTTTACTCACGCAGGTCCATTTGCCAACAGCAATGTCAATTTTGCGCTTCGAAAGAACAGAACTCAAATAGTTCGTGCTAGAGTACCGTCCAACACAAGGCATTCACATCCTCCATTTGAAGGAGATAAAAGTAAGTAGGGTAAAATGATTAATTAAGATTATAAGTAGTCTTTTTACTGTGACATTTACAAATTCATAAGTCAGAAGTGAAGTCAGTAGATGTCTGATGTTTGAGATCTGTGTTGGACTAGTTCAATGGGCAGCAAATAAGATTCAAGTTATAGATCATTGAAATCATAATTATTGTGCCCGTTGCTTGAAAGCGTCATTTACTACTGTAACAGTTAAAGTTTGGTGAAAATATTTCAATAGTAGCTTCTGACGATTGAATCATTTTTTCTATGCTGTATGCTCAACCCAAGTTCCACATTGCTGAAGACATGAAAAAAAGACATGAAAAAATTAGTCACTACTTTAATACAAAACTGGAAAAAAACCATCTAATTCATGAATATTTAATATATATAACAGTGCATGTGTTTAATTGTCTGATTTCTTCTTGTCCGCTACGTCAGTCATAAACATGTTCACTGCCTTGAGTGATCATAGCATACAGCAAAAATCAATTTCCTCAATGGAGAATTAATTTTCACAATAAAAGCTCCAAATTGAGTGATATGCTTTTGAATCATACACAGTTTTTTTGTTGATCTGATTGCACTGAGTGGTTTTCAGCCGTAAAAAATCTGAAATTGCAAAGTAGCTGGAAGGTTAAAAGTTGAAAAGGCGTAAAAAGGAGCACGCTCAAAATAGCAGCATAGTGGTAATGGAGCTACCATACCTTTTGTCGTTGTAATTTAATACAAATTTCTACTGAACATGTTTGTTTACTGCTGATGGCGCAGTTAGACATGTTTATTTCTGCTGTGGATTTCAACTAGCCTGGAGTCAGTAAATGTTATCAGGTCATTTTTGCTGCTGCAAATCCTGAAAAATAACTCATTGTTTGTACATTTTCCTCTCTTTTTTTTCACATCCAGATAACGATCTAGAATCTAGTTCTGGCAATACAGGTTTCACACGTTCCAAGACAACACTAGACATGACTACCTCACCGAACAAAGCCAAAGTGCCGAAACTAGCCGGTATTAATGTCAACAGGATACGCAATGCCAAACTGATTGCTGAAAAAGCAATGAAGGTAAAATATTTGCAATGAAGTTATGTCTTAAAGAATAAACAATACTTTGACAAATGTGCATGCCATGAAAATTATTTTCGGTCAAGAAACTTCGTCACAGAAAATTTACAGTTATTTTCATCTTCCATCTTCTTACACTTTGTAATCTATTCTAGATCGAGAGACATTGTGAATTTTTGTGAATTTGTATTTTATTTCTACTTTTCAGACTAGGAAAATATTTTCCATCCACGGCCCATATCCAGTAGTGCGAGAGTGTCTCAGGAAACGTGGCTGGGTTGAGAAGCAATACAGGTACATGGCACCGCATGTCTTCAAGAAGAAATCCAACGGCGGTGACCAAAGTGATGACAGCGGGGATAGTGATGGGTCAGACAGCGATGATGGTGAGTTTAGCTACCAACCCTTCAGTCAAAATGTTGCAGTCCACTTCCAGTTGATAGTTCTATGGAAATGCCGACCAAATAAATAAAAATGATTTTGTGTTTAATATCATCAAGCCTTTTCCTATGATGATGTTTACGGGAGGTTGTGACATAATACTAATGGTTGTGTCACTTTGTTAAAACTGTTAAAATAACCGATTAAAATATCAGGAAAGAATATTGTAAAGGTGATGTTGATCATAAAATGTAGAACATGGTGTATGTACTGAGATTGATCCATCAAGGCATGCTGCCCAACCCATTCAGCAATAGATTCAACCATCTCATTTTCTCAGTGTCAATAAGTTAATTTTGTGCAGACAGTTGTATGTTAATTTCCTACAATCGAAATCCAATCAATTAAAATTGGCCCAATTAATAAGTGTTTAATCATGGCTGCATAATTTGGTTCAGGAATATTAATTGACAACAGTGTCTGTGTTCAGGTCTTCAACTCAATATAAGATAAGGGGAAAGGTAGACACCTTCATAACTTGTACCATAATTAATTTTTGGATGGGCATGTACCAGTACAGTAGATGTAGCTGTACTTTAAGTGGAAGTTTTAAAGACATCTGTTATTTGGAATAATAGACTAAGGTTGTACATGGCAAATCATGCAATATTATTGATGAAATCAAGTCAAGCTAGGTACAAAACTTTATTGCATCTGTGATTTTTATTCTTGATTTTGAAAGATAGTGGTCGAAAGTTTGCGTGAGGAAAGTTTGAGCAAGAGTTTATAAGTCTTTCACTTTTGAGTTGCAAACTACCTTAACCAGACTCATATGAACCTTCACTATTCTGGATTTTGTGGTTTTTGTTTTCAGATAACAACAATGATGATAGCGATGATGATTTCGCCGGCAACAATGATGAAAACTTAGAGGACAGTGATAGCATTTATGGGATCATGGTAAGTGATGAAGCGGTTCCTGAAATTACGCCAATTTTTCACTGGCAGCCATGTGACTTGACATATCATGAACAGCGTAATGTATTGGTTATGTCCTTAACGGCCAACATTTCCTTCTACCAATTTGCAGAGTTCAATTTCTGAATGAATTGAAAGGTTCTAGAAATATATTTACAAATGAATTATCTCCTTCGACCAGCACTGGTCAAATTTAGAAATATATTTACAAATGGATTATCTCCTTCGACCAGCACTAGTCAAATTTGTTCAGTTTCTGTTAAATATTTGCATGTAGAAAACAAAAAACTCAAAGCCCCCGGGTAAACATTAAAACATGATAACTTGATCGATATTAAATGATTTATCTTCACTTTAAAACAGACCACAACTATAGAATAACAATTTCTTGTCTGTTATAGATTCAGGATATTTGAACTGTATATAGGTTGAATAATACATTGTATACGCCACATTTTGGGTGAATTCCTTAATGACTTTTTTCTCTTTGATCAATCTTCCCCCCTCATAGTCTCGGATAGTCCGGAATGCTACGCCCACTTTCATATGGACGGTACGCAGGGATAGCATTGACTATAAATATCTGAGAAAGGACACTATAGTAAACCACTATGCAAGGAATGGATCCTTTACAACAAAGGTGAGATTCTGGATCCTTGTTGCCAGAAGCCCTTGCCACCATTCCAATCCTTACTTGGTACTGGCTACCATCGCTGGAGGATCTTTGGTTGACTTTATCGTCCATCATTATGCTTGGTGTTCTTACATCTGAACGGGTCCTTGTACTGATATGTGAAATCTAAACAGAAAATAGAAATGTAGGAAAAAATATTTTATTTATATCCATGGAGTTGTTATCCAATAAAGCCCTCCACTGGAGTATAAATAGTTGATGCCCGGTTTCTTGACTTTGCAGGTTGGGATTTGTACCAATCTGAGAAATTTGCACTGGTTCCAGGATATTGATCCTGATACTTTCTTCCCACGTTGTTACAAAATTGGAATTGATGAAGAGAAGATGGGATTCATAGGTAAGTAATGTTGGAGAGAATTATAAATACCGTACTCGTCCGAGTATAAGCCCCTGCTCGTGTATAAGCCCCCCTACTGATTTCAGAGGATTTTAGAAAATGCATTACATCCGTGTATAAGCCCCTACCCTAGTGTAACTCAAATACAGAAAGGTTAGGAGAGTATATTTGGTCATTTAAGTTGGCAAAATTACTTTTAGATAATAAAGAAACCATTAAAAGATGTTAAAACAATGGGAAACTGGAGTTCCCTTGACAGCATCGTAAGGAAAATGACACGTTTTCCCAGTACTATCTTGATTCTTTGACCCTGCTCACCCCCGTCGCCTAAATAGAACAGTCTCACTCACGTCGGCCATTGAAAATTTCATTCACAGCCACGATGTTTTCATGCTTGAAACATGCTGTTTCTTTTGTTTGAAGCAATTTAACCTTTCATTTGTGAAGACTTTTCCAGGTGACTATTACAATTTTCACTGCTATGTTGTTGTTTTCACAAGATGTAGACAGTTTGATACTGGAAAATTGAGTTGCCTTTCCGTGTAGGCTAAGGCAATGCATGCCTGTTCACATTACCGTACTCGTCCGAGTATAAGCCCCCGGTTCGGCAACACTAAACAGCGGTAAAACTAGGGGAGGGGCTTATACTCGAGCAACCCCAAGTTATCTGGCATGGACGCTTAATTTATGCTAATTTTATGCACGATTTTTTTCAACACCACTCGATTTTTCTATCGCTTTCAAAATCGACTTACAAATCCAAAGAAATTGATTGTACAATCTCTGAATACAGAAGTGACATTTTGGTGAAATTTCAGCGTCGAAAAAAAACCCAAACTTGAAACAAAGACGTCATGTATGCTGCTGTGAACAGGCATGCATTGCCCACACGGAAAGGCAACTCAATATTCCAATATCGAACTGTCTACATCTTGTGAAAACAACAACATAGCAGTGAAAATTGTAATAGTCACCAGGAAAAGTCTTCACAAATGAAAGGATAATTACTTCAAACAAAAGAAACTGCATGTTTCAAGCATGAAAACATCGTGGCCGTGAATGAAAATAAACAATGGCGGACGTGAGTGAGACTATTCTATTTAGGCGACGGGGGTGAGTAGGGTCAAAGAATCAAGATAGTACTGGAAAAACGTGTCATTTTCCTTACGATATTGTCAAGGGAACTCCAGTTTCCCATTGCTTTAACATCTTTTAATGGTTTCTTTATTATCTAAAATTAATTTTACCAAGTCAAATGACCAAATATACTCCCCTAACCTTTCTGTATTTGAGTTACACTAGGGTAGGGGCTTATACACGGATGTAATGCATTTTCTAAAATCCTCTAAAATCAGTAGGGGGCTTATACACGAGCAGGGGCTTATACTCGGACGAGTACGGTACTGTTGATCAGCAGCATACATGACGTCTTTCTTTCAAGTTTTGGGGGATTTTTGACGCTTAATTTCACCTAAATGTCACTTCTGTATTCAGAGATTGTACAATCAGTTTATTTGGATGTGTAAGTCGATTTTGAAAGCGATAGAAAGATCGAGTGGTGTTGAAAAAAATCGTGCATAAAATTAGCATAAATTATGCGTCCGTGCCAGATAACATGGGGTTGCTCGAGTATAAGCCCCTCCCCTAGTTTTACAGCTGTTTAGTGTTGCCGAACCGGGGGCTTATACTCGGACGAGTACGGTAAGTGGCATACTTGTAGTTGTGAAGCAGTTCTTAGTGTTTTAGTGTAATGTTTCATTAAGAGAAAATATGGTTTGCACACCTTTGGATAGGTTGACAGATTTTTGCATGGTTAAAAAGAAAGATGTTAGAGACTCACACTGGTGTATAAATGACTGTTACTATCCATTGATAATGAAATAGCCACATATAGCGTGAAACTTGTTATGGAGTGCATATTTATTTTTCCTTTTTGACCAACCTCTAATAGATGACTTCAGGATGACAGCTGCTGTGGCAGTGGTCAGGTGGGTAGTAGAGAGACATGCCGATGGAAATCTGGATCAGGAAGCGGAAGAGGACGAGGAGGGAGAGAAACAGGATGAGCCGGAGAACACGGATGATAAAGATCAGACACAGACGGAAAAGTCAAAAGACGAGGAAGAAAGTAAAGATAAAGATGATGGAGAAAATGAAGAAAAGGAATCAACGGAAAATAAGGAGAAAGATTCCACGGAAAAAGAAAAAAATTCTACAGATAATAAGGACAGCAACAATGCATCAGATAAAACTACAGTGCAATCAGGTATGACTTTGAACGAGGATATGAGGGATTCGTGTTTTGGTCTTCTCACATCTCCTCGCATTGAATAGTAATTCGATACAGTGATGGACACCTCAGGGTTGATTGAATCCAGTCAGTGCAAATGAAAAATTTTGTATATCTTGCAGTCTTTCTGTGGTGTCCCCTTCTCCACTAACTGTGAGAACAGGGGATGAAAACATGTTTTGCAATTTAATTAATGTGAGCTCCCTCAGAACATACCTCTGTAAAATTAGTTAAGTCTCTGTTTCCTTCTTTTCCATTAAATTCCTGTAGAGTAAATTGTATATGAAGCTCACCGCATTCTAATAGAATTATTAATTTATTTTATGTGAAAGGAACCACTATCTATCCAATTAAATGTAAAATTGTTTAGACCAGTTTTCAATCACCAAAGTTGTCATGGTTTTTGTCAAACAAAAATAAAATTTCCACCCACATCAACCATGCCTAGCTGTCTAGCTTTCTATTAGATTGGTTGAAGACATTCATCAGTGACAGCATTATCAATCAACTGAATGCTGTACATATATTCTGATAACGGCATGGGAGTATCTTGGTAGGTAATTCCGACCTGAGCCAACAGATGTATGCTAGACAAAAGAGAACATCAAAAATTGCAAATTGCAAATATGTGGTGAAAAATTTTTTTCCCCCAGGATTCAGTGCATATCTCTTTAATGTGTATTTCCTTCCATGCTTGCTTCTATACAGGTCGCAGATCGAAAGCCAAGAAAAGACCGGTGGTACTTCCGTCCGCTTTTCTAGAGCTTGCAGTGAAGATTTGTGACAACCATTTGGATCTCAAAGATCACGAGGACATAGACGTTGGTGTTGATGTGCAACCTTTGATGAACGACAGTAAATGGGACGCATTCCTCCCTCAATACTACCAACTCATACAGTAAGTATGGCAACAGGTATTCAAAATTTGCGAGAAAACTTCAGTGTTGCAATTTGTCCATCTGCAGGTCTCAATGATGACATTTCACCATAGTTACTCTGTGTCATCTTATTATGGACATTTAGTTTTTAGCTACTATAGACTATAGTCTATAGAAGCTATTAGGATGGGTATCCGTCCGGCGTCCGTCGTCAGTCTGTATGTATGTATGTATGTATGTATGTATGTCCGTTTGTGAGGCGTCCGTCCACTCAAATATCTTGAGAACCGCAGTACTTACTGATTTGATATTTGTTGTGTAGATGAAAAATACGATTTTGAGAAACTATTTTTTTTAATTTTTTGATATTGTTGAAAATAGGCAAATTAATGCCAAAAAAGGTGTTTTTGGTAAAAATCTTCTTCTTCATAACCGCTGGTCAGACAGCTTTGTTATTTGGTATACAGGTCCCTAGGGGTAACCCAACTTAGATTTGTTCAAATTGTGATGAAATATGCAAATGTGTATTTTTAAGGAATTTTTTTTGTCATTTTTGGTCAAAATTTGACTTACATTGTATGTAATTGTTGTACTGTATAAACCCTATCAATTCACCCAGAAAAAAAAAATTAATATGATTTTAAATAATTGAATTAATTAGGAAATCATCAAAGCCAAAATAATTTTAGTGTAGAATTATCAGAAAGTTCAACTTTTTTTGACAGTTCATAGTGAAATGCTTACCATCTTGGAGGATTAAAACATGTAAAGGCAACTTTCCTGAATTCCAACTTTGACATATTCTGAACCGTCATTTATTGTGCCCTGTATGTTATCTAAAAGAAATTGCTCAAAATAGTCAATAGAGATAGAGATAGAGAAAGTTCTAATTTCCATTTATGGTTGACTTGGTAAGGATAAAATAAAATTACTTTTTGAGGAAAAAAATAAAGTGGTCAATTAAAAGAGTGGTCAAAGTGATAGGGTTTTTATGGTAAAGCTGGGCTGTATAAAGATTCCTCATGTGCTATTTATAGCAATTATGCAATCTGTGTAAACAGTGCAATGAAAGTGTAACATGATTCCTTATAATGCATTTGGTGACCTTGAACTTCTTAAGTTTCAAACCTTTGTCTCTTCAGTGTGCTTTCTCTGAGTATGTACAGTCTCAACTTATTAAACAGAACTCACAATGTTAATCAAAGATATCCACCTTCTTCATCAATACACGTGTCACAAAAGGTTATTCTCTACATAACTCAACAGAGCTGATCTGTCAACTGTTGAGTTGCTTGTTTTTTCAAAACCACTGGTCAGACAGCTTTAATATTTAGTTTACTTGTCCGTAGGATGACCTTAGTGAGATAATTTCATACAGTCAGGAAATACTTAATTTTGTATCCATGTCTATAGTAGCTTCAGGGACTTTGGCCCTATGTTTATTCTTTCTAAATCTCTTATGTGTTACTTTCCAAAATTTATTTTTTTGTTATGAAGTCATGAAGGTATCTATAGTCTCAAGTCATCCTGCAGATGCAGGTGGTTAGGTTCAATAAATGGCAGGTTTGACAAAACCTGAATGCATTTCTGTAATTATAGTTGGTGAAACGGTAGCAGCTAGATTCATTTGCTCAATTTGATGGCGATTGCACCATTTCAGGTCACTAGAATTGATGCTGTTAAACTTCAATGAATGCCACACAGCATCGAGACAGTAGTAGAAGAAATGTCTATCATTATTTTATCATTGAAATGCTCTCTGAAGAACATGAAGGCATCTGGGTTTCACAGTTGCCTTTACTTGAATTCTCTGATCACACACTTGACTTTTTCTCCTTCATTTCGCAAATAGTGATGGCGCCACCATCAAGAACTCGTCAACGTACTATGAAGAATGTAAATATTTACTAAACCGTCTGAAAGCAAGAAGTCCTCAGTTCCATCTTGATGGTCTCAGGAATGTTTGGATCGTCAAACCCGGTGCAAAGTCAAGGGGCAGAGGTTAGTGCCACTGAATGTAATTTTCCCCTCCACTAAGATTGTTAATACTGCAAATGCCAGCATGTTGGAAATTCGTTCTTTAGAAAGAACTTATTTCAAGGATCATGTGATCAAAAATCAATTATCGTCAATATTTTCTGTCAGTACCGGTATTATCATAAGCTATGTATGAATTTTCTGTCCAAAAGAAGCATTTTATTATATTCATTTTCTTTATCGTATTTATAACTTTGTTTTGTGATCCCTGCCAGCTGGTGAACCGTCACAGTGATTAAACTATTGACATGTTTTTCAACCGGCAGGTATCATGTGCATGGACAGGCTTGAAGAGATTACAAAGCTAGTGTCCAGCCAAGTGGTCAGAAAAGAGGGGAAGTGGGTGGTTCAGAAGTACATAGAGCGCCCTCTATTGATATATGAGACCAAGTTTGACATCAGGCAGTGGTTCCTGGTGACTGACTGGAACCCATTGACGATATGGTTCTACGAAGACAGCTACCTCAGATTCTGCACGCATAAATTTACACTGAAGAATCTAGAACAGTAAGTGTCTTTCTGGTGTGATTTGTTATACTGGGAACCGTGCATTTGATTTTCACATGTGTTGAAAACTACAAAATCTAACTTGATTGAACCAAATGTTTTTCTCAATTATTGAAAAAAATTATCATCAAATTTTTTTCTGCGTTTTAAGTCAATCAGCACAATTTTCATTTATCTCGGAGTATAGGTTATTAATAATGAGTCCCATTGATGTAATAATTACTTCCATTTTGAATTGATATTTTGTGACTGATTCATTGTTTTGTAAAAAATTTTTACTTCATGATATTTAGACTATACGATATTGAATTTTGAGAACACCAGATTTGTTAAACCCCTTATCTTCTATTGTAACCTTTGACCAAACTCTATGGAGGGAAACTGGATTAAAATGCACTTTTGATGTTTTGAACAAATACAGGTGGTCTCAATTTGTCGATAGACAGTTTTTGCCTTTATCAAGTTTTGCTTGCTGTAAATGCATCAATTTTTACCAACAAACTCACAAGCGATACTATTTTACAGGAAAATTCACCTTGCCAACAATTCCATCCAGAAGAACTATGAGAACGAGAATGTGAGATCTCGCCACTTGCCCGACGACAACATGTGGAGCTCGGAAGAATTTTCCACCTACCTGAAAAGGCGGGGCCATGGCGACGTCTTCCGGGAGGTGATATATCCCGGAATGAAGCAGGCCATCGTTTGTGCCTTGCAGTGTACTCAGGACATCATAGATGCCAGAAAGGTAACTATACCATGAAAGCATGGTGACTGCAACTGAGCATTTTATTAATAGGGACATCTGTCAGAGCAGACAAATCAAAACGTTCACCTTTGTCACTGCCACCTTTGCATCAAAATGGTTTCCGAGGCAACTCACCGCTTGACTTTTCTAAGTTTCACTTGTACAGGAAGACAATTTCAAAATTGGGTGTCAATTCAGAGAAGATTGCGATCAATGTGGACAACCCTTACCGAAAATTTAGGCCTCCCGCAAACTGTTACTGCAAATTTGCCGCAAACTGTTACTGCAAATTTGCCGCAAGCTTTGCAGTAAATTTGCAGCAAACTATTTGCCGCAAATATGCGGGTGGTTCATTTTTCAGATGCAAATTAGGTTTCTTGTGAACTTGCTGCAAATATGCAGCAAACTCCCTGCCGCAACGTTGCTGCAAACTCTTTGCAGCAAATTTGCGGCACAATCCTTGCAGCAAACTTGCGGCAAATTAATTTGAATATTACTGAAAATAATACAGCAAATTATTTTGCATGTTACTGCACATTTGCTGCAAATTACACAATGCAAAATTTACTTCAAAAGTTGGTATAATTCCACGACAGTCAGCTCTGGAATAAACTTTTACCAATTTCAGTTATAGTAAGAAAACTAAATACATTATAATAGACAAGAGATACTGGAAACCAAAGAAGTAACACAATTAAGTGACAGCAAAATTTCTTGTATTGTACCACAAGTTTCAAAATTTTATCTTCTCCAAAAATATAAGTTCAGTTCAGATATGTACACAGAAGTTGTAGAATCACTTGTGTAGACATGGCCAATGTCAGTGACAAATCTTACAGCAGACTGTGGACAGCACAAGATGTGTTTTATCCAACCACCGTCCCTCCACTTACCCGGTGGGTGAAGGGACGGTGATCCAACTAAGCTCTTAAATACCAGTTTCACGAGAAACAATGGTCAGTGCAAATAAAGTTATTATAAATAAAAAGACGACAGAGAAAAAAAGGTTAAATTCAATTGTGGTAGAATTTATTTTATGTGCCATGTTCATTTCATGCCAAATAAGTGTCATGATCATGTCAAGATTTTCTTTTGACTTGAGAAGTTTCATGTAACATTTACATTACTGTCAAAGGCTGCGATTTGGCTTTCTGTTCTCTGAATTTCTTGTCCTCTTTAGTGTACCAGCAATGGATTCTGAAAAAAATAAATCGTTCAGGGAAGAGTGTAAGTCTTTACCGTTTGACCAAACATTGTAAATTCATGAAAGAAATCGATAATTATTTGAAAATGAGATATACTCAAAGTTGAAAAATTGAAGCAGAAAATGCATAAATATTCATGATCGAAATTAAAATGTCCGACAGCGGACAACTCGCCGTATGCTATGTTGTTTACATACACGACGGCGACAATCTGCAAAAATCTCAGCACTTACTGTAAGTGTAAGTAACTGTTGTGAAACGAAAGTGAATTCAGTATGAATCAGTACTCAACGAAAATTTATCTTTAGGTAAACATTGCAATACAACGATTACAGAACATAATAGCGATGTACAGAAGAACGGTACATTGACTTACATTAACATTGTGAACGGCTCGCAGACGCTGGACGATCGCCGGTTGCAGGTCTCTCCGTGCTGTGTGTAAATACCGTACTCAGAAAATATAGTCGGCATCTTTACTGCCGCTCGCGTTCACAAATTTAGAACTCCACCTGTCCCTGGTACTGTATTCACGTTTTTGCAACTATGTGATATCATTTGGCTGGTGATTCCATAGAAAGATCACGAAATTGTCCACTAGATAACTCCCTGATCACAAGTACGCAGCCGACACTGGCCGATGGTACTAAAATCTAACTTCGCGCCGATCAAGCCTTATGACGATAAACGGAAGTGCGATCTATAAATCATTACGCGATTGATAATGTAGTCCCGTTTTTAAACGCTGGAATCGACTCTACATCTGCACCAATCCGTTATATTTCACACTTAATGCAGCATTTAATTTATTAGTTTAATGAAAATGGTTATTATTATCATAGAAAGACTGAAAAGAGAGTAAAAATTCTTTCAGCACGAAAAATCAATATCAATGCGCGAACTGACCTTGATGAACCGTGACCGGAGAGTGTGAAACATGTCGGCTGCTCACAGCTGATACACAGGACGTGTTGGACGTTTGTGAAGTAGCGCATTGAATTTTTGTACAGCGACTCGGGATGGAGTGTAATCCTAAACCTCAAATTTGTGCTCGACAATATAACTCTAACGCTGAAAACATGGACACAAGCCTTTTACCTCGACCTGTGTTATCAGAAGGCGAGATTTTGTTGGCGCCATCGATGGGACACAGAGTGTAAGCTGCAGTGCATTGTACGTACCGTATACTATATTGATGGGATATAGCTTGGAGCACAGCCACTACTCTGCTTGGAGGTAGTAGCGGGTCCTTGCTTAAACCAAACATTAGGTACAGATTTGCAGTAACAAAAGTCTACGACGTGTCCTTACAGACCATCATCAGACGCACATTTCGTCCAAACTGATTGCATTTTGGTATCATGCGCAGAAAATACAGGGTGTAACTTGCAAGACAGACAAGTCCCTTACTCCCTGTTTTAAAAATTTGTTTCCCTAAAAATTCAGTTTTCGATCCAACCATAATTGAACCAGACTGTCAAAGGTTACTTTTATTACATTATGTCACTACAGTATATACTATAGATGCACTCTTATATCCATGCAATGCTTTCACCAGCTTAACTGAAGCTGTCCATTAATATCTAGCATTACCAGTTATTATAATTTAAAAAGTGGATTGTCTGTTATGAAATAAATGAACTTAAATATAAATGAAAGATCAATTTTGTGTTGCTTACATATGACTGGTCACGAAGTGCAACTGTACACAGTGTGTAGTGTGTACTCCCTGGCAATGAAATAGTGGGCAATATGTCAATCATGTGTTGCTGCATATTTGCAGCAATGTACTTGTTTGCTGCAAATTTGCAGCAAAATGATTTAAGGGTTTGCAGGAGGGTCACAGCTAGCTGCAAACTTCTGCAACTCCTTCCTGCAAGCTATATGCTTGCTGCATATTTGCAGCAAACTTGCGGCAAATTTGCAGTAGAAATAATTTTCGGTAAGGGAAGAGAAAGAGAAAGGGTAAATTAGAATTCTTAGGAGGCATGGCCCAGTGGGTAGGCTACTGTACTCAATATCATAGGATCACAGGGTGGTGACTTTGAAGGACAAAGTGTGGCCAGAGTAGCTAGTAGACTCAACATCAGAGGATGGTGATTTCAAAGACTCAAGCATGGTGTTGTGCCCTTGAGTGAGGCACTTTCAATACTCCTTATTGCTCCAGTGGGTAGTGGGAACCTCATCCTGTAAGTGGGCTTAGTGCTTGTTGGAAGATTGAGTAAATTAAAAAAGAATTGTGTTGGGGAGGAAAAACAAACAGGAAAAAATATATTTAATATTTTCTCACGTTTCTGGTCGTCTTTCTCCTTTGCAGAACTCCTTTGAACTGTATGGTGCAGACTTTATGATAACTGACGACTTTCAGCCATGGCTCATTGAAATCAACTCCAGTCCGGCCATGTCTGCCAGTTCCAGCATCACGGAAAAGATGTGCTACGATGTGATTGAAGACACAATGAAAGTTGTACTCGACAGGAAATACGACAAGAATTGTGATACTGGCAAATTTGAGTTGATTTGTAAACAGGTAGGACATGATTTACGACCGACCTCACAGGATTTCTACAGTGTCCTTCCTTGGCAACCCTTTCTGATATTTGAACACACAGTCATAATCTAATGTTTTGTAAATATCAAAGTACAAAAAACATCAGTGCCAATTGGTTTCGAATCTGATGTTTAGAGATGTTGTAGCAAACTTTGACTGTTGCCTTTTTTAAGCCAGAACTTAAATTCAACTCCACCAATGTTTAATCTCAACACAGTGTTTTGGCCCAAATACCCATCAATACTTGACGTAGACCTGTTCACAGGGAAATGGTATGAACAAGACTAGTGAAGGGTAACATAAATATTACAAGATATCTAAGTATTCCTATGAAGCTAAAAATTTGACTGTAAGATTATAGATACCATAATAACTCCCGGTAGTTTTCATTCATGTAGAAGAATGTAATTTTTTTGATTGGCACATGGAATATCTCCTATTCGTGATTCAAAGCTTACTGTAGTAACAACTCTCACAAGGCAGTACAAATTTTTTTTCTTTCAATGTCATAGCAACAAGTGTTCGCTCCGCCTTACATTGGCATAAATTTACATGTGGAAGGCCAGCAGATCCGGAAACCAAATTATGTTAATAAACAGAAGAGTGTTGCGTCCATCACCCCAAGATTGACAGACTTGTCGCCATACACAGCCAAGGCAGCCCCTAAGCAGACGTCTTCAGACACATCAGTCTCCACAACATCTGTCAATCAAAAGCCCTCGCCCAATCAGAAGAAAGCGGCAGACAAGTCGCCCAGTCAAAACCAGAGTGAGAAGATGACAGCTGCACAGGTTGAAGAAGTCAAAAAGAAGTACTCAGGTACGAATAGTGATGAAAATGTTCCGAAAAAACCATACCATCTCAAGACTATTAAGCCGTATAATCTTACGGCGAAACAGAAAGCCAAATTCGCTCCGTACCTCGCGGAAGACAAAGAGCTGAAAGACTCACTGGGGAGTTTAAAAGCTCCACAGATCAACAGACCACAACAAACAGTGAACAAAAATTTCAAACCTACCAAAACTTCAACGGTTCCCACACCGCTGAAAATACAATTCCAACATAATAATGTCAATAACACAAAGTTAGTTATAACCCACGGTCCAAATGGTGTCACGGTTTATTCAACTGTTTGAAGTTCCCTTGTTTGAAGTTCCCTTGTTTTCAACATCCATAATTGTTGCTTCCACCAAAGAAGGGGTTTGCATATTGTCAGTTTCAGGTTCAAAAGGACAAAGTCAGTGCCTCTGAAATTCTTTTACTGGTACAGTAAGTTATGGAATACCTTAAAATGAAGCAATTAATCAAGCGATATTGATATGTGATAAGCACGTATGCGATGGTTTTGAGTTTCTGAAAAACTGAGTAATCTGACTGACTTTTTAAAAAAAAGAAAAACCCTGACAAAAAATAATTTCAGAAGACAGTGACTGTGTTCTTTTCCCTTTCAAATCTATTTGAAGTGCAAAAGCATTGTGGAAACATTCAGTTAAGCCAAATACAGAAGAAGTATGCCGGGTTTTCGTTGATATTGGGTACATCCAGCAATGGATAGCACAGACATCTGGTGTTATCCATGGAGCTGTTAAGAGTGTAGCTCATGAAAATTTCAAACTCATTCACGTTATTTAAACATTAATTTTGTCTCAAGATGTTTTATCTGTTTGAAAGGTGCAATTTCTGGCATACCATGATTGTGTCTATTTCAGCAAGATAGGATTATGTTCTGTTGAGGTTCAAATGAGACGTAAATTGACCAACAAGGAATTGTCTCAGAAGTTTCTGATACACTTTATGCTTTACAAGGCAAAACAGAACCTCGTGTTCTTTTTTCAGCAGTAGTGTACATGTATATATAGCAACCCAAGATTTTTTTAATTCACACCCTTCCTGTAGTCTTTAAGACTCTTAATATCATTGTATTACTGAAATAATAATTTCAGGATACTTTGGATCACTTAAAATTTTTGAAAGCAACATTCTCGTCAACTTGAAGAGGGAAAGTGAACGTACTTTCTTATCTCTTTGCAATAATTTGTGTTATCAACTCTGTTTCGAGAGATTACCGTTGATGTATCGTAAGTGTCACAGGTTGTAGTTGTCGCCAACTCACTGTTTGGAGAAATGTTTATTTTGATCAATGTTATCTGAATTTTGTTTTTATTTTATGTGTGCAATAAGACGTCTCTGTAGTCTTCCAACAGTGTTATCGCCATAGTTTTTTTCATCCCAACAAAAAAAAAAATGCAGAAACTTAGTTATAAGAGTCTGATTCACAGGCAGAAAACTACAAACAAGCTCAGCAACCTCTTAGGCTTCAAGATGGGTTTGGTTTTTATATGATCCAAAACTTTACCCATCCAAGTGTTGGTACAATATGTATGTTGAAGGCAAGGAATTCAGATGTCGGAAAGCGAGTCATGCTGAAGGAGCTCTACTCACGCATCCTTCCGTGTGTCCCCATGATTTGGACTGATACGTGCACTAGCAGAGTAGCAAGTGAAATGACACTTTTTATGTTGCTGTTCAGATTAAGGTAGTATGTGCCTCAAAAGTGAAAGACTTAAACTTGCGCTATAATTTTTTTCAGTGAAACTTTCAAGCATATTCTCACCAAATCAACAATAAAAATCAGGGATCACCACGTAAAGTTTGGAACTAAGAGAAACAAATTCCCTAATATTTACCAATATTTGAAATTCAAAATGGTTGCCATCCCTATGTTTAGTCTATGGGGGAAAAGTAAATCTTTGATTTTCGAAAAACTAAGACGGTAAAGTTTATCTGATCTTGAGCTTTTAAATTAGCCCTACAAGTGGTAGATCTGAAAAAAAATTTAAAAATTTGAGAGTCCCAATATATGTCCCCGAGGCACATTCTACCTTAATGAGATCACATCATTGAAATGGTTTTACTATGATTTCAGACAGTTGCCTTACGTGTAATTTGAAGTTGAAAGTCTTTATACCTTGTGACTTTGTAAACTTCAAAACTGAAAACGAATATACACAAACAGACTCTCTGTTGGAAAGTTAACCCGGTAACAGAGTTCTCAGAGATTACAACAGCACAGTCATGTTGTTTAGCAAGGGGGAAGTCATACTGTACAAAACCCTTGATGTACGTTTGGGGAAGGGTCATCTTTTCCTGTGGTCTTTGACTACTGATATAGAAATAACGGGCGATGCGCTGACCATTAACGTTTAGTTGTGGGCAAGGGCGAGAGGAAAGCCAAAAATTAATGGGCGAGGCTTGCCGAGCCCGTTAATTTGGTTTTCCTCGAGCCCGCGCCCACAAATAAACGTTAATGGTCACAGCGGAGTCTGTTATTTCCATTATATTATCAGCGAACCCCAGAAAACCATCAAAATTTCCAAAAATTTCAGGAGCGAACGGCAACTGGGCCCCAGAAACTGAGCAATACGCAACGCACTGTCACGCGCGCTGTAAAAAACTGGCAAATCCGGAAATGTTTTCAAAAAAAAGTATCTCAACTTGACCTACAAGTGCTCCATTCTATTTTGTAATTGATTATGATTTATGTTTGAACAGTAAAGTTACGATAATTTGAGTTGTTAATCTTATTATTCATATTCACGGGCATGTAAACGATTACTGTGTATTTGTGGTCAGTCACGTGGTTCAGCTTGACCAATCAAAATGCGACGGACAGGGCATGGTAATATAATATAGGTGCCACAGTGTTAAAAAAATGAAATGAACATATAAACCTACTGACATCATTCGTAGACAGTACGCCTGATTTTGTTATGTTTTGATTACTCATGATTTGATAAATTGACTCAGATGCCACAAGGGAGCCAAAAAAATCAATCAAATGATAAAAAGTTTCTGTCCCAAGCTACTTTGAGCATACTTTATGTTTGTCGTAACATGTAAAAGAGCTTACACAGTACATGTCCACCATGCGCGACTCAAAACTCTGTGAGATGTATCGAGCTTGGCTTGCTGGAGAGTACATCATAATAATGCATGATGAGAATATCTTGATCATTTTTCTCTTTCTCTCTCTCACTATATATTCCATCTCTCTAAAGGCGATATGATGCTAGCACAGGTAATATTGTACTTCATGCAAGATTTTTTTTGGGTCACAGTAAAACTAACAACTAACAAACGCCATTGACTTTTGGAATTTTGGAATTTTGTCTTTTTTTTGGATCTAACTTTAACTGACCACTGATCACACATGGTGAAGAAACTCACACTGTTTGTGTTGTTTTTAGTGTGATTATAATAACATATAATATGCACGAATGGTAATGTCATGCCATCAGTGTATGTTGAAGCGTGTCAAAGGTCAAATGTGAGATGCTGTATCCTGTGAAATGACCTCTGACCCCGAGCAAGCACTGTTGCCATAATTGCGTTGACTTGTGGTCTTTTTTTGAGTATTTTTTGACTTAGTATGGATTTTGACTTTTGTTGTATTTTTTTTTTTTTTTGCCAATCAGCAGATACACTGTAATTAATAAACTTTTCCCTTTTGCGCCTTTTTTTTTTCTTCTCTTTCTAATTATAGCATCGACTGAGGCATAAAAAAATTAAAGAAAAGATGGAGTACATGAGAGAAGAGATTAATGAACTAGCCAAGTTGGTTACACCGGGGCGAGTGGGTGGAGACATCTATAGCGTCATGTTGACATGTACTAACTAGTTCTCATACAATTTACCTTCATTGATCCTTGTCTAAAATCTAAGTTCTTTTCTCTTCTTCCCCATTTTTTTTTGTTTTGTTCGTTTGTCAATTTTACTTTATCCAGAGTCTGCAGAACTCGCCCGGTTGCATCCGTTCAGGTTCTCATTTAAACAGAAAGGGTGAGCCCTAACCCCCGTAGCTGGACGTGGATGCAGTGGCCGTCAACATTGCAGCCTCTTCCCTGTACTTTGATCACCTGTGTTTGTGACTGAGGTGGTTTTTGAATAGCCAGCCCGTGTGAGCTGTGTGCTCACCCACAGATTGAGACATGGCACTCTTATTCTTTTTTGGAGGGCCAATTTGAATTAGTGGAAAGACTCGTTTTGACCCCATGACATCTCAATTATGTTGAGAAAGTAAAGTTTAGTGCAGCTTTGTCATTTTTACAAAAAATAAACATGCATTTAGACTTTTGATGGGCATCAAATAGATGGCATATCAAATTAAATGAAAATCTGAAAAATATTCAAAGTCTTCAGGGTCACAGAAAATTGAACTGTAAAATTCAGTCTAGTAATTATGAACTGTATTACAGCAGGAAGAGAAAGGTTTTGATGTATGGCCCAAAAATGTACACAGTTCTTAGCAACTGTAAAATATGACATTAACTTCGGCACCGAGTTGTTTAGCATTTCAAAAGATAAAAATCTTGTGAAAAATCAAAAGCTACTGTACATGCTGGCTCATGTTACACTGTTTTTGAGTTCACAAACACAGGAAGACCAGTCTTGGAACCAAAAGTTTGGGCTTCTAACTAATAATCACATTTTTGTCACATACACACAGTCTGTTTGACTTGTGCGTGCTGTCCAAGTTCATCAAAAACTAAATTTATGTGGCTCAATTTTGTCTAACATGCACTAATCACCTCAGCCTAACCCTCTGTTGCCAGTGTATTATCTCTGTTGCAGGTCTTAAACCCTTTCACTGCCATATAATGGTATCACCCTATTGTTTTCAATGGAGTGGTTTGAACCATGTGTAGGAAAATGGGGATGAAAGGGTTGATGTGGCCATGTCATTGTCTCGCATTCATACACATTATTCACTTCACTGCTTTTAATGGAGGGTTATTTTTGTGTGATCACCCCCACACCATATTGCAATATCCTTGTGGCCCTAGCTCTTTTTAATGCATGCCTTCATCAGTAACCCCTTCCTTACCTATGCACTTTTCCTTTGTCCTCTTTCCTCACGCAGGTCCCCTTAGTACAATAGATGGCACCTGGGGGAGATCTTGTCCTCGCTGTGGCCACGTCAACGGAGTCAAATTGAGCACTTCGTCGGAATCCACTGCGTGCCAGTGCTCGCGTGACAGCATAGTCACTCCCACGCCTCTGCAGTTACCGCAGCATGCTCGATACATAGCCTCACCCGAACCCATACCTCGGAGTAGCACCTTTATCAAAGCCTATCGCGCAGATGCTGTTAGGATTAGCTCGACCTCCCTTAAGGAGCATAGCAAATCACAGTTTGGCTTTCCGCCTTCCAGAAATGTGAAACGCCTAGGCCAGACTATTAAGCAGACTCCAAAGAATGATAAAATCATACGGACAGTGATACGTTACGAGGAAGACGGTACGATAAAACCGCAGACTTGCCAAATGACCATAGTTTCTCCAAGGTAGCTATCCCCATGAAAACAGCTTACCCTTGAAAGAAGCATTAGACATTTGTATGACAAAAAATGACAGATTCTGTCTTTCATTTCTTCTTTATGCTAAGAAAAGCAAATCTGTCTCTCCCTACACTTGACTGACAGTGGGAGTATACACATTTTTTTTGTTGTGAAATTTGTCACTGTATTTACAAGCAAGGACAAGAATTAGTGATATTATTAAAACACTTCTTGTTGTATTAGTGTGTCTGTTTTGTGAGCAACGTAAGAATTATGTCACAATGCCAAATTATTGTGTTCTAGGGAGCCAGTACAACATGTACACATAATAAAGAAAGCATTACCTTCAGATGCGATCATTGAACAGCCGTCCATCCATATCTGATACTCAATGTTTGACCCACAGCTTCATTTGCAATTATGCATCGTTGTGGCTTCATGTTGTGTTGTCATAACATTTGCAAATCATGTGTCATATTATGAGTGCTATTGTAAATATGCCATCATGATACTCGTTGCATTTCTGTATTTGTATTCCTTTTTTGGGGAAAATAATCAAAAATATGAAAAAAATTGGCTGTGATTGACTTTTGATAGTGTTAATTGATCATAGCATACAGTATGTATACACAAATGTGGCAATGTCAGATATTTGAACTGAAATGTACCCATGTGTCTGTAATATGTAAATTTTTCTTCCATGAAATTAAGGAGCACTTTGTAATATGGGTACGGGTATACAACATTATGTAAATAAGAATGAAATTTTTTTTATGTTCATTTCTGAATAAAGTTTGAATTCATAGAAAAAGCTGTAATATTTTTTGATTTGCTATGAATTACAAATTGTGTCAATCAATGAAATAATTTCTGAGTAATATTTTAATAGGGGGAATTTATCAAATTGAGCTGTGGCTTTTTTTCACGTGACTAAACTAATTCTCTGAAAGCAGTGTGTGAAATGGATGAACTCTAGTTTTGTAAAACTGAAAGAGGCAATTCAGAGAATGTACGAAGTTACAAATTTACTTCAATACCGAATAAAATACTGGATACAACAGATTAAGGAATGTGTGTGTTTTCTTTTCTGACTGATATACCCCGGCAGGTAAGTCTGTAGTTCAACTTTGCATTGACAGATGCTGGCTTTAAAGTATGCTTCAGACACATTCATCTAGATTTTAAACAGCTGTTGCCATGCAATGGGCCCATCATGCATCATTTGATAATCTTCAGTGCTTCTGAACTAGGGCTATCCCTCCCTGTCCGCCTGATAGGTTGATTTTCCGTCGTTGTCCGTCGTCCGTCGTCGTCGTCGTCTGTCGTCGTCCGTCAACAATTGCCTTCTCCTCTGAAACTGCAAGTCCAATTGCTGTGAAATTTTATATGCAGTTCACTTGAGGTGACCTCACTTCAGTTTGTTCAAATTGTGGTGAAATTTGCATATTTGTATTTTTGGGGCATTTTTTGGTCTTTTTAGTAAAAAAATCTTCTTCTCTGAAATCGCATGTCTGATTGCTTTGAAATTTGATATGCAGTTTGCTTAGGGTGACTTCAGTCAGATTTGTTCAAATTGTGGTGAAATTTGCATATTTGTATTTTTAAGGCAATTTTTGTCATTTTTGGTAAAAAAATCTTTAAAAATCTTCTTCTTCAAACTACCGTTCAGATAGCTTTGATATTTAGTACATAGGTCCCTAGGGATGATTTATTTCAGATTTGTTCAAATTGTGCAGAAGTATGCAAATTTGCATTTTAAGGCAATTTTTGGCATTTTTGGTCAAAAAATGTATTTCTCAAAAGTACTGGTCTGATAGTTTTGAAATTTGGTATACAGGTTTCTATGGATGAACTAAGTAATATGTATTGAATTTCTGATGAAATCTGTAATTTTGTATTTTTGGGGCAATTTTTGCCATTTTTGTCAAAAAATGTGTATTTCCAAAACTACTCATCTGATAGTTTTGAAATTTGGTATACAGGTTCCTACAGATTAACTAAATGATATTTATTGAAATTATGATGAAATCTACAATTTGTAATTTTGGGGCAATTTTTACCATTTTTGGTCAAAAAATGTGTTTCTCAAAAAGTACTGGTCTGATAGCTTTGAAATTTGGTATACAGGTTTCTCTCAATGAACTAAGTAATATATATTGAATTTCTGATGAAATCTGTAATTTTGTATTTTGGGGGCAATTTTTGCCATTTTTGGTCAAAAAATGTGTATTTCCAAAACTACTCATCTGATAGCTTTGAAATTTGGTGTACAGGTTTCTACAGATGAACTAAATGATAGTTATTGAAATTATGATGAAATCTGCAATTTTGTAATTTTGGGGCCATTTTTGGTCAAAACATGTTTCTCAAAAAGTACTGGTCTGATAGCTTTGAAATTTGGTATACAGGTTTCTACAGATGAGCTAAGTAATATATATTGAATTTCTGATGAACTAAATGATATTTATTGAAATAATGATGATCTGCAATTTTGAATTTTTGGGGCAATTTTTCCCATTTTTGGTCAAAAAATGCGTTTCTCAAAAAGTACTTGTCTAACAGCTTTGAAATTTGGTATACAGGTTTCTATAGATGAACTAAATTTGATCTTTTGAAATTATGATGAAATCTGCAATTTTTATTTTTGGGGGCAATGGTTGCCATTTTTGGTCAAAAAATTTATTCTCAAAAATGACTCATCAGATAGCTTTGGTTGACATGTTCTTAGGGATGATCCGATGTGATATATTCAAAGTATGATGAAATCTTCAATTGTGTATTTTTGCAGCTTATTTTAGCCATTTTTTTTCTGGCCACTGCATTGAGCTATCAAAGATTTCCACCTTCTTCATCAACATGTGTCAAAAATAGTTATTCTCTACATAAACACAGCGGAGCTATATCGGCCGCTAGGTCGCTTGTTTACAAAGTATGATTATTTTAAAATGGACCAATTCTTACAAATCTAGTAAAAGTTATTTAAATTCAGGATGGGTAAAATTCACCACTGAAATCTCGGGGTATTTTATCCCCAGCTTCACAACTAAAAATTCATAGCCAGGTGCCCTGAAATCACAAACTCCATAAAATGACCTCATGAGTTCTTACTGGAAAATCCTGTTCAGAATAATCGAAAATTCGTGAGGTGAGATATTTCAGTTAGGAGTTGGAAGTTCACATACATAGGTTTATGCCGTTGAGGGCGTACGTATGTTGTCGGTGCACTCTCAGTTACACTGGTAACAGTGGTCCTACATACATCCCTGTTGTTCCACGGACATCCATCAGTGTTAAAATGGGCGAATTCGCATGAATCTATCGATTCGGCGATATTTGTAAACCCACTTCTAGCCACAATCAACGTCATTGGTTATCAGCTTACAGGTATTTGAACTTTTACGATGTATTTGCTATTTGCAGAAAAGAACAAAGTATGCTGCAAAATTCAATACAGCCCAAAGTTAGACTGTATTGAATTTTGCAGCGCATGTGTATAGTAAGGATGTATTGAATTTTGCAGCCCATGCTATAGTTAGGCTGTATTAAATTTTGCAGTGCATACATGTTCTTTTCTGCAAATACTGTCAACAACAACAATAATAATAACAACAACAAATTTACTGAGTCAAAATATATTTTTATTTTTCTTCATCTTTAAATATTTAATAAACATTATTATCATCATCATCATCATCATCGGAGACTGAGGCCCCTATGCTTGAACTGACAAGATACCGCTGCATTTGATTTGTGTATCATGATATAAATAGAGGGCGCACTGCCAATCGCCCTTACCCAGCCAGTAACCTATCCGCCTGTACCACTACCCATACTCATGATACTGGTAGGTGCCGCCAACTAGTATAAAGCTGTTCGTGCAAAAAGGTGTTCGTTTGTAGTTTTTCAGCGGGCGGGCAAATTTCAAAAATTATTAGCGGGCGGGGAGAAAAATCGATATTTACTGTGGGCGGGGAAGAAATTTCTTTATTTTCAGTGGGCGGGGAGAAATTTTTTGACAGTGGGTACCGGAAAATACGTAGAGGGAGGGGAATGCCGTGGTTGATAGAACTTGAGGGGAGATTAAGCGCCTATTTTAGAGGGGAGGGGTTGCCTGGTTCGCATCTTGGGCAATGGGGAATTTCAGTAGTGGGGAGAGGGCAGTGGGGAGCTTGGATTGTTGTGGGGAGTGGGGATCGGGCAGATACTGGAGGGCAGTGGGGATCAAAATTCGGTGGGAGGGCATATTTTCCGTATATTCAAGTAGGAGGGCAGTTACGAACAGCTTTACTTTCCCCTCCAAATTTTAGGTCAAGGTCAAAAATAAGTAAAATCGGTATGTCAGCCTTCAAAACATGTTTTGTGATGACTTTTCGAAATTGATGAAATTTACCTGTTGGCGGCACCTGTACTCGTAAGCATGTTGCAAGCTATTCTTGTCATAATGTATTAGTCTTTTTTCATTCCTTACATATGCATACCATTACCGGGAAAGCTTTAAAGAGTACTTCAGCAGCTCGTCTTGATGCATACTTGCATAGAAATGGAAGACAAGAAACTTCGCAGTGATCATTTAAAACAAATGGAATGTCTCCAATCTATTCTGTTTTAGATTCTGTAGTATTTTTTATTGATTTACCCCTTCAAGCTGCCGTCGATGTTATGTCTGGATTCAAATATACTGAAACACAAACATCTTTATTTATCATTTAGCATACCTCGGTATTGCACTCTTCGACGAAAACAAGTCACATAGGCCTACATGTGATAGAGTACTTTTCGCTCGAATGGCGAACTTTGGTAGGAATTCAACATTGGTGCTTCATAATGATGATGATGATAATGATGAAAATAATAATAATTATCATATTTTCATATTTCTTTAATAATGTTCATATTTTCCATTATATTTTTTTCATATTTCTTTATTATCTTTATGACTACTGAATACCCTAAGCTTATGCTCCGATGTTATAGAGAAGAAATAACTTACTCTCGAAAATTCATATAGAAGATGAGTAGTACGTTATTGTTTATTGTTCATTGTACCAACAAGATTGACAAATGCAATTAAGATACAATTATCGAAGCTATATTCCAGGGGACAGAGGGGATTCCTTTGAGTTCCCTTGCTTTGTAACACAGTCCCTCCTTGTAACCATGACGGGCAGTAGCGCCACCTACAACAACAGAAGACGCCCACAACGCGTGACCTAATGACCTATCATCACGTGGTGTCGAACTGAACACACAACTCTGCTGAGTCTATCCGAAGTCACAACGTCAACGGTGTAGGTCTTTTTAATTTTGATGTGGATTAATGGACAACGGCATCAGGTGAGCTGAAACCCCGAACCGCGTAGATTAGTGACTAATATTAACAAAATATTATCGCACAGCCACGTTATATGTACTGATATATGTACATACGTACACACGGAAGAAATTGCCCGTTTGCACTTGTGTTGATGAACTTTGACGGGTACGGGTAGAGAGTTTCCGTGCGGGCACCATGATCGTACCCTATCCACGGTCTCTCCACAAAACCGTTTACCCCTGCTCGAGAGCCTCGTTGCAGCAACTGTACTTGGCTTTTTCCATGTTTTTAAACCATTCATCCAAAAGTTCTCTCTTCTCTAGCCACAGTCGCTCGTGCTTGTCCCGACAGTGCATTTACCGCACGGGGATCTCGTCCTGCAAATGACAATAGAATCGTCAACGGCAGTGCGGTTACATAACCTTGCGATTGGACAACCGCGAGGGAGCTGTGATAACGAGAACAAGAAAAGTGTTTTGTGAAATGAAGTGTGTAGATAACTGTTAACCGTTTTCACCACGATAAAACGGACACCACTTCAAATCACGGTCAGTTACCATGTTCAAATGCAACATATTTCGCACGGTTGTACTGTGTTTCTCTGATTTATTGAGGACAGACGACATTTGCAATAATTATCATCATTTATTAATCGTAGAGGTCAAAGCCATATTCACACCGAGCATAGAGCTTTCGAACATAACGTTTTACACGAGAAAACATACAAAAAGGGCTCGACAATCATAATAATTGTCCCGAAAGTCTGCATATTTTTGGTTTGATTGAGTCAATGCTGGGTGTAACATTAGGGACAAAATTGGCTGTAATTTTTTTTTTCGTTGTTTTTTTTTTCCAAGCTTATGCATATAATTTAACACGAAGGTTATACCCCAGGTCAAGCAAAAGTTGGTTCAAGTAGCAATGATATCAAATGAAGTGTATTTGAACTAATTATTAAAAATATATTGAGACTGGCATGGCAAAATATTTTATTATTTCACATAAATAATGATTAGGGAGTGCCATACTTTTACGACGAGTGTTGCCTATTTTTGTGTTTATTAGTCTCCTTTAGCAATCACATGAAAATTGTGGTATGTGCGCATATTCACCAACACCGACCAAATTAGTAATTTATGTGTTAAATTCCGGTAACCCGACCTACTCTTGTAAAACCCACAATCCTTCGGTGTTTTTTTGCATTAAAAAAATACTAAAATGCTCTAAATGTTACCTTATTGTGTGGATCTCAGCCAACAAAACTTAAAATGAAAATAATTCCGCCAACCTACCCACCCTCATTTTTGGAGGCCAGTTATCAGAAACACATTGTTTTCTCCATTTGGTCCAATTGTTTCCAGTTATAAAGGTATATGCACACCATCAGTGGTTCATCCAGGATGCCATCAACAGGGGGATTTCCCCCTTTACCAGAAAAGTTCTGGGGGATTTCACTCAGTTCATGTGTTGTACTTGTATCTCTAAGGACGGTGTGACTGACAGTCCCATTTCATGTGGGGCTGGTACCCCTTGACAAGTTACTAGGGGGTGCCAACATGTCAACAGAGGGAGAATAGACCATGTTCCGAACCGCGCGAGACATTCCGAGATATCGCGAGAATATGTGGTTCGCAGTGGACGTGTTCTCGCAACACAGGACAAACTGCGTTAAACAGGACAAGTCGCTAATTACGTTAAACACTGCATAAAATATATGAAGTTGCAATCTTTGCTCACTTCTGCTCTTTTCTAGTTCCATACAAAGTTCGACTTGTATTACAAAGCTGGAAACCTGTTTCTATGGGCATGTATTAAAGTCTCGCGAGATCTCGCAATCAGCGGAAAATCGTCTATTCCCCCATCCCCCTGTCTAGATGAAACACTGACTACTTTATTTCTAAGCTGTCATGCCCTTCAGTTTTGTTGACTTTCATTGCCAAGGTCACCTCTCCAGCAACACTGGCACTTGTTTATATTCTATAGGAAGGGGTAGAATGAAAGATAATGAGATTAAAAGTAGTAAAATTCATTGAAATTTTGATGAGATATATGCAAAGACTATTAAAGTTGTAATTCAATGCTTAGTGGGAGACAACAATTTACAAGTGAGAGACTTCAAGCAAAATGGAAATCTAGTTTTCAAAATAGTTGGAAAAGGATGCTCGTAATTATTATGCTGTGACATAATCATCATGTGGGTGGTATTTGTAGTGTATCATAGAAACGCTGGTTATCGTTCACCATGATGCTGAGTCATAAATAAAACCCAGCATGCAATGCAATTCAAAGTCCTTTTGAAAAAAAATTGTTTCGGTCAAAGTTCGAAAAACTGTACCAGTTTTAATAAAAGAAGGCTGAGTTGATACAATCACCATAGAATTTACAGTGCAGTGTGACTTAGCTACCATTGATCTGTGTCATTGGTAGCCCATGGTATGTGGTATTGGAATAGCTTGCACAGAAATGTACTCTCTGACCTGTAATACATTTTGCAAACAATAGTCAGCAATGCAACATGGATCCATGTTTGACCCTAAGTGGGTGGGGGGAGGGGGCTGGTAGAAACAGAATAAAATAGCCCATAAAACTGCCCAAGGGTGTACATGTACATACATACCCAGTATGTTGGCGTTAGCATTTGATTACAATCGACAATGTTTGCCTTGTTTACTAGGCTGAGTTGTTCGAACATAAAATGCACCAAGGTTACCAGGTGTGGCCTCAGTGCCTCCATCCACACTCCAGTGTGGAGTATAGATGGAGGCACGGAGGTCAAAGTGAAGAAATAGGGTCTAGGCTAGGTTACCGGTAGCTTTATTCCAGTTTGTTAACCCAATCTTGCTCAGTTGCTACATGTATGTATTTAGTACTTTGACGTCAATACCAGCATCGTTGGACAGTTGCTTCCAGGAGTAGTAATGTGAGTCTGTGTATGGATGCGATTCAAAGGTCAACCCTTCTCTGTTCAACTGGCCATTACTACTAGGAAAAGTTTTATAGTTTAGATCCACCCATATGAAGTGGTATGTTAGAGAACAATGAGATTTGTCAGTTGACCGCTAATACAGGAGAGCTTGAGTCTGCCTTTTAGTACCGGTAGTCTGATAAATATACATGTATATGTACCTAAATGGAGAAGGATGTTCATGTATCAAGATCTGCTGCAAAGCCAGGAAAAACAATAAGAATTTTAATATGCAAATCATCTTCATCTGAGAAACTGTTAAACTTTGCCAAATTTTTGTCTGGTATTTAAAGGACCAGTAGCAGGTACTCTTGGTGATATTTTTCCCTTTTGTTGTTTTCTCAATTGCAAGTTCTTGTTTCTCCTCCCCAAAGGATGGTGAAACACATGAATTAGCTTGTCAACATAGTGTCTATATATGTAAACTGCACATTTACTGTTTACATTTGAATTCAGTCTGGACCAGAATTCATTTGTCAACAATAACATGATGTCTATACATACGTATAAATCTGACTCATACAGCTGAGTTGACAAGCTGAATACTGTGTATTTCAACATGCTTTGGGGAGTAAACAAGAAATTGTTGTTTGCTGTTCACAACAAAATGAGTGAAGAAAATCATGAAAAGTTACAGCTACTGGCCCTCTTAACCCTTTGAACCCGGGTCGGACATAAATGTCCGATGACATCATAGAGTACCAGGGGGTCAGGGTGCAAAGGGTTAAGCTAAAGCCCCTTGTGAGTGATCGCTATAACATATTTGAGTTGGTCAGATGAAGTTGGTTAATTTGTGTTTGATTATCATACAGATTATATGAATATCAGAAATAACACATTAACACCCCATTTCTCCTTGGATTCATGGTGAATTTATATATTTATTTACAGTGAAAAATGAAATTGCCACCTTCATGGAAAGAGGATCTAGGATAACACTCACAGACGGTTTGCCAGCAGCTGTACCCTGGCCTGTGTGTGTAAATGATATTCTCAGTCATAAAATCTCACAAATTTACCAATTTTACCAAATTTTGAGTGATTGATGGCAGTTTGAAAGCAAATTCATACAATATAACTACTCTTCTGACTCTACTATGGAAATCAATTGCTCCTGAAACCATTACTAACAGCGTTGGAAACTACCGCCCGTCCTCCCGTCCGAGACGGGTAACTTTTCAGTCGGACGGGAGGAAAATTGTACTTCCACGTCCGTGTGTCGGGCTCTCGATAGTAGCCCATACGGCATACCCAGTAATCTCATCGATCAGCTGCTTCTTGATGTTGTGTAAAATAAACGAAATGTAGTATACCAATACGTCCAACTTCAACGCGCTTATGCTACTGAAACTGTGCAACTGTGTGACGCCGGAACGCAATGCAAGCTGGACATATAAACACGGGTAAACAGGAGGTCGCTCATACTAGTAAATCTCACACGTTATATCTGTGCTTTCTTAGGTCACTTTACAAGCACGGATACTCCATTTTATGGAAAGACCATGTGTCATCTAAGTCGAGGGCTAGCAAACACGAGAATACCCTCCGGGGTATCCATCGACTACCTCATAGGTAACGCAGTAAAAAACCAGCAAAAACATGGACCATTTCAACCATTATCTTTGTGTACAAAATATATACTTATTTTAACCTTGGCTCTTACACGGAAACCATTGGGACAAAATAAACTTCATCAAAGTTTAGTACCTGAAACCAATTAACCTATCAGATAACGGTCCACTTTGACGTTGACGTAATGTAAATATACTCAAGCAGTAAGCACTTCCTGCCTTGCTAAAAATAGAACAAGCTCAAAGTCTCATCAAACCAGTCTAAGACGAGCTCAGATAGCGATGTCTCCGTATCTACGGCCTGCTCTCTTAAACTAAGCACACAAGGGAGGACTCTATTAACACAGGAGAGTGAACTGAAAATCACTGCGCTTACTTCTGGGATCAACCCTCGAGTCGTTTTCTAACGACACTCTTCATGGTCTATAAAACGAGCATCTAAAACAAATCCTTCTTACAAAATCATAGCTCGTTATGAATCTTTGACCAACATGTGAAGGAGTAAGCATTCCGTCGATATCCGGAACGACAACCGAAAAGTCCGGTGAGTTAATTCAAACACACTTTGCCAATATCACTCAAACAGTTAAAAGGTTTCACGATAGCGGGTTTAACAACGGGGAAACTGAATTTTTTTAATTTGTTTCCATTTTATGCCACAACTTATCGTATAAAACCAAGATGCAATCTGTAATCGAATTGGTACTACAATCAACCAAACTGAAAAGATTGCTGAGCAATACAGAAAACATCATCTGGCAAAGAAAATCAAAAACTGAGAGAGCTGCCATATAAGTAATCAAAGTTGGCGGCATGAATTAAATAAACCAATACTCTCCTCAGACCGAACCGATTTCAAAGGCCGTTTACAGCAAATATTGTTAACGAAACCATGACACCTGGGAATGGCTAAACACAGAGAAATAAGATTTATTTCTCGAAACAGCCTTTCACAACATGCTTTTCAAACATCGGAAAGCAGGCACCAATATCAACCCGAAATCTATTACAAAGTCCATGAAAAATTGACATAAAACCAAAAGTTCGCTTAATCGATTTAAATGCCTAAAACAAGTTATCGTTGTCAGATTAGTACAACATTTACTGTTAACATAACGAGCACTAGCAACGCTCAAAATATGCCCTAAAACAAAAATCCTTATAAGCGTCCAGAAACTCCGGTCGATGCTGGGTCATATATATATAATATGACACCACACACCGGACCGCTCATTATAGAGTCAGTCAATAGTGGCTAACTCTCTCAATAACGAATCTGGCTTCTCCTCCTCGAGGACGAAGATGACTTCATCACACAACCAAGCGGAGGGGATACAAAACAAGAGAGCGACTGATGAAGGAACCCCATTTTTGGTTCCGAAACACTGTTAAGACGAATCACTCAATCAACAAACCGGTTTACCGGGGACCCAGATCACATGACTAGGGTCAAAGCACTATCGATTCACCGGTGTCTCGCCATGTATTCCAGACAAAATAAATGCAATGATCCTTTTATTCACCATATCGTAATACTAAACAATCTTGGTAGAGCCGATGTGTGGAGTTGCCCTCATTTTCCTTTATATACTTAATGGTTTGGTGTTTTTTGAATGAATGGATTTGTCAAAAATTCAGGACAGGCAACTTTCTGGCAGGACAGGCAAGTTTTGAAAGTTACCAGTCCTGATGTCTGGCAAATATTTGGCCAGTTTCCAACACTGTTACTAAGGTCATTCTGCATTTTAGTTTCGATGACATAGAACTTTTCAAAGTTGTTCATTTCAAACATATGTTATTCAGAGTGTGTTAATTGCCGGATACTGTAGTACATCGAATTCGATGGCCAGCAAATGAACAATAGCATGCTGTATGAATTGATATGTGAAGTGCAACATCTGGGACATGTTATGGTTTTAACCAAATCGACCTTGGATGGTGACATATGAACTTGGGCTAGTGGCCATCAATTGAGCAATAAAGTTGCATACACAATAGCATGAAATTCAAAAAAGTCTCCATGAAGTGTACGGTATTTTAACAAGTTAGTTGTTAGTATAGAGTGACACAGTTTATTTCTACAAACAATGGATGAGAGTGGGAGTATATGCACCATAAACTTCAGTCAATACATTTATTATCCTTCTCATATCTTTATCCAGCAGTCTATTTGCTGTTAGCTACATAAATTATGACTTGTATTTTGATGTGACTTTAAAAGACCCATTCATCCATTGCAGAACCTTGAGCTCTCAAGCCCTTGGTAATGACAGTTAGAGTTTGAAATGACTGTGACAAAAGGAAACTCTGTTAAGTGTAATGATCAGACTGTGTGTGAGCTCTCCTGTGTTCTCAACATAATGAACTGTGAACTGAACAAACGCCCACTTTCTTAGAGGATATTTTCCTGCACATCACAATAAATGTAATAAATTCATACTACAGTAAAAATGTCAAAGCAGCATCACATGTTGTCAGGTCACACTGTATGGTGCTTTCGCATTGACCCGACTTTAGCAAATGTAAACAAAAGTCATGTGACAGTGGTCTGTATGAAACAGGAAGTGCCATTTGCTGGGGATACTGGTTGTTCTGAGTCATTTCAGGAATAAAAAAGAGGTTCTCTGGACGAATCCATCACACTTGTTGCGCAGATTTCCTATCTGGTTTCAGATCTCACGTATATATCACTGTCAGTTTAACTTCACTTCTATGATCAAGGAAAAATTTTGAGATTGTGGGATACTGTTCAAAGATCACCACCGGACAGGTAATTTGGACATACATGTAGTAAATCTCACACTCACAGCTTATTTTATTGTCTTGTTTTATTGTTCAATTTCAGTTGACATTTATAAGTCAGGCATTAAACATGCGTTGAAAATCAAGCTAGCATTTCATTTACCAAAAGAATAAGAACAAAAAAGTAGGATGTAGTAAAAAACTATAAGACCTGGTTGTGAATCGTGCAAAGCTTAAAAGCGCAAATATCGTACATGCTGAACAAGCTGTCTGTCACTTTTGGTGGGGGGTCATCCCATCTGCAGCCTTGTGTATGGGACCCATACAACAGGTCTGTTGTTATGCACAACATACCCCAACATCCCTTGTCCATATCCAAACTTTTTGAATGGCAGCCGTACCGACACTGGTGACCACAGCTGAAGCATCATATAAAGGGATGCACCCAAAAGCTTATTTGGCAAAGTCTTGCAGTGATTTGAAAGCTGCAAAACTGGTGAACTATGGACATGTATCAACTGCTGAATTTGCTTCACATTTGCTCGTCATTCATCGCTTGTTTCTAGGAAGAGCTAGGCTATGTTTATCAACAAGAAAGTGGTGCAACCACAGATGGGATAACCCAGGTTCCTTTCCTTATGTAAACAAAACATTACAATTAATGTCCATTCTTGGATTGGCAAAAAACAGGAAGAAAAATATGAGCATGTCCTAGAGACTGTGTGAAGAGTTTTACATGCTAAAAACTGAACATTGACAATTATATATTCTCTGTCTTCAAGACCGGTATTGCTGTAATCATGAACTCTCTTTCTTGACTCTGTAGGAAGTCTTCACTTGTGTACCTGATCATTCACAATGGAACCAGAGAAAACTGATGATGCCGAGTCTGATTATGAGGAGAGTGGCGGAGTACACGTGGTTAGACGTAGATCACAACGATGCATCACAGTTGAGCCGGCCGTTTTCTTCTTTATGCTTGCCTACACAACCAGTATAACCGTGCGAGTGCAATACGTGCAGTATGCTGTTTCTCTGAGCCATGGCGTCACGCCCTCGTTTTCACCGACAGGTGGTGGCTTTGTCCAGCAGAATGGGACCTGTGAGGAACTCAACCATAGTGACCCTGAGTATGAGCGTGAGAACACCATACAGTCAGAGTCTTCCTATTGGATTCTGTATTTTGACGTTGTCAGCTACGCTCTGTCAATATTCACAGCGCCGCTCATTGGTTCGTACAGCGACAAAGCCGGGCGCAAGATTGCCTGCATGGTTCCCTGTGGCGGCCTATCAATATACTGTGCCGTATACCTGACTGTCATTTCCCTGAATCTACCACTAGAGTATCTGTTCATTGCAGAAGCCATGCGCGGTGCCACAGGCAACTTCTTCACTGCCTTGTCAGGATTCTTTGCTTTTATTGCTGATGTGACCACCAAGCAACAGAGAACATATCGCATTGTTATTGTACAGTTCTTGACTATCTTTGCAGCCTCCTTCTCCCAAGTTGGTATCGGTTTTCTGATTGCCAAGCAAGGCTTCGGTCTTCCCTTCATGTTGGCATTGATATTAATTGTCTTGACTGTACTGTACACCATATTTCTAACACAAGAGACTATCATCTATGACCCAAATCAAAGATTTCACATGATGGAACAACTGCGAGACATTCGGAATCTCTTCAAAGATAACACCCAGGGGAGACGTTGGAGACTCATTGCCATCTTTAGTAACAACATCATTATAACACTGGTTGTCAATTCAGCTCTGGGACTGACTGTCCTATACGTAACGGCATATCCATTCTGTTGGTCTACTATTCTAATTGGGTTTTATGTTGGCACAACATTGCTTTTCAATGCTCTGGGTACGTGTGCGCATTATTCATGACTTCTCAAATCTATAGAAGTTCAGCCAGGTCAACCCATTCTGCCATTTCTATAGACAGTGGTCAAAATTCTCTATTTAATATTTAAGGTACTGGTAGTACATGCTTCAAAATTTGATGACTTAAACTTTTGCTCAATCTTTTCTCAAGGAGACATGAAACCTTTTCCCTCGGAAGTCAAGAAGAAAAATCAGGGGTCACCATGCAAAATTTGGTATTAGAGAAACAAAGTACCTAAAAATCAATGGTATTTGAAATTCAAAATGGCCACCATCCCTGTATTAATGCTATAGGAGAAATTAAATTTTTCATCTTCAAAAAACTAGGATGGTGATATCTGAGCCCCAAAGCAGTGGATTAGAAAAGTATTGTAAAAATTTGAGAGTCTGAATTTCAGCCATAGCTAGTTGTAGTTTAACAAATTGGTAGAAGTGCAAACTTTCTTCATTGAAACTTTGAACTTTTCCTTTCCATAATCAAATACATAAGGGTCATTTGTACGAAGTTAAAGATTTTGGAGAAACAAATATATAATTTGCTGATATTTGTAATTGTAAGCGGGTGCCATTCCCTGTGTTAACTACATGTGGAAAATATTACTTTTCAGTTGTCACAAAAAAAATGTGAAAACAAAATGAATTCACACAAGCAGAAGGCCAGAAAGTATTGAAACATTTTCAGTGTTGGAAAACTGTCCCCAGGGATTAGCTCCATGATTCGACATGACTGGAAGAAAAATTGATCATTGCTGTTTACATTTTGAAATATGCCATCTGTTTCAAGTTCAGGCGCTATCATTTCTTTGAAATCAGATGACAGCATGCACGAGTCAGTGTCCTAACAGAATTTACCCAACGCTCATAATATCTATTTTCTTTTTTTTTTCTTTGTCTAGGTATGGTTGTGGGAGGCAAGCTTTTATCATGTTGTCTATCTGACCTGGGTATGATTCAGGCTGCTATAGTTTCGTACATTGCTTCATTGCTGCTGGTTGCCTTTGCATTTACTCCGGCCATCATGTTCATTGGTAAGGCACCGTTCAACTTTGTAAATTGATAGTTTAAAATTATTGTGAGGGTTGCGATTGCTCCCAAGAGGCCTCTGCAAAAAAGTCATGCGGACTGTTGTCCACAGATGTGCGTGTAGTGAGTTAGGAAGGAATCGGCTTCTTTATTACATGCCTCGTATATGGAACGTCGCACGCTCCATAGGATTCAATGGTAATTCATCGATGACGTCGCAGGCTGCATAGTCATCACTTGACTGAAAGTGACCCGAAACTATTTTCAACTTGACTGTAAAATGTTTAAATTACATTTTTTGCATAGTAAATCTGGGTTCTGGAAAATTTTGCATAAAAAATATTGTTAAACCGCATAACAGTAGTTTTAATATATCAATGCACCATTCGATGATGAAGATCGTTCCATTTGTAACACATTTTCGTCTAGGATGGAAATAAATCATTTGGCAATAAATGTAAATATTTTGAGTAAAACTGTGTAAGAGACGCATGTAATAAAAACATTATAGCCCAAACAAGGGACTATGTACCCTCGGGGCAGGAGACCATTGCCCTCCTTACGTTGGGCAAATGGTCACCTACCCTCGGGCACATAGTCCCATGTTTGGGCCATAATATATATTGTGCATATAAACACCACATCTATGCTGAGATAGTGTTATATTATAGTATTTTTGTAAGATAATGCATGGGTATGTCACCATAGACTTATAGATGTGTAGTTGCTTTCTATGCACCATTCAGCATCATAGAAATGTAGAAGAGTTCATTCAGTAAGTTTAAAGATGGTCAAAAACTCAGTTTTAGTCCTAATATTCGGGGAACTTTTCATGTATTTTTCTTGTATTTCTGTTTCTTTACACAGCTGCAGTTGTTGGTGCAATTAGCTTCTTGGCAATACCGATATTCAGGGCTAAAATTTCCAAGATTGTCAGAGAGTCTGAACAAGGTGGGTCAGTTTGAACACAGGCCACAAACTACACAAAGGTATTCTCAACAAGTTTCTTGAATGCCTGTTATATGTCAATAACATTTCCAAAGATATTATTTAAAAGTCAACGAAAGGAGGTAGTAAATATGTAAATTTAGTGTTTACGATTTGAAACTAAATATCCATATTTATTGGTCTGTTACATGGGTATCGAACAGATTGCGTATCATTGAATGAATACTGGTACTTTCAACCAATTTACCGCACCCAACCAACAATAGTTTAAACATACTAAGTTGTTACAGCATATATATTATTGTAAGTTTCTGCTGAGCACATTATGTGAAAACTTGAAAAAAAGGCTTTGAACTTATCCCCTTGTCTTGCAATTTTCATCTTTCTACAACAACAACAACAACACCACCAACAACAACAAATACAATGCATGTTGCATTGGAGTAAAGCGCCCTCACACCATTGGAGTAAAATGTTAAATGCTTCATTGCAGGAACGGCCTTTGCGACAGCTGGTTGTTTTGAGAGTATAGGCATGTGCTTCTCCCCCGTCATTTTCAACACTATCTACGCCGAAACTGTTGATGAGCTTCCAGGGTTGGTGTTCTTGACCATGGCCTGTCTTCTGGTTGTTGCCATCGTTATCACTGCGTAAGTCTCAAAAAAAAATCCCAATAGTTAAAATTGTTAGACAAGATTTTTAAGGGATTATAATAGTTTTCTTCCATTGATGTTTGGTCAAAGGATTGAAAGATGAAGTAACTGCAGTTCTGTTTGTACTGTATGAGTACATATACTCCATGATAGAGATAAATCAAGAGTTCAAAAAACAGTGTAAATGACTGTGTGATGTTTAATTACATCATTTCCTCAGTCACTATCTCCATAACAAAACAACTAATTTTGCCATTTAAGATATCTGTGATGTGACATTCAGAATATTTTTTTGCTCCAAAATGTTTTAGGTTAATTTATGGGTGCATTGCCATGGAAACACCTTAACCATGAGTCACCTTTGCCTAGATTATGATATTGTAATACATCACAAAAACACAGTTATCATGTTGTATTTTCTCTGTTTCTCACAAGTACGTGATTTTTGTTTTTAGGGTGTTGCAAATCAAAGAACCCAAGCAAGGTTATATACCACTACCAGGCAGGGATTTGAATGCTGATGGTGATGAGAAACCAATCATAAACTAGTACCGGTACTCCAAACATCAAGAGTATTGGAAAAGGAGCAATACCATTTTCAATGCCAACATTATGGTCAATAGTCTTATTCTTGAATTTTTACCCATTTCTTATGGTAAACTGGTCTCATTTACATATTTGGCTGGTGTCATTTCTATGTATAGAAAGGTGGAATATCCACAAAATGTTGTCCGGAATCAACATCCAGGGTGAAAGATTACTATAATTGACTGCTTTCACGCTTTTCATCCAGAATTGCCATGAAACATATTTGTCTTGTTATGTCCAACTTTTCAATTTGGTCTGATGTTGCATTGATGGTATCACATTCATTTTATGTACATTGTATCATCTTCAGAATGCATTCATCATTGTAACTGCTGTGGTTTACAAGAGCCTAAAAGATTACTTGCAAACTGTCAGGCTGTCAGGCTGAAGGGGGCAGACAGATTGTTACCCTGTGCTAAAAACTCAAAATATACCACACACACAGATTTGAAGAAGTGTTGTGTTAGATGCTGACTTACATGACTATGTGAACTAGTTTCTGTTTCACTGCGCTGTTGGCTGGTCCATACACTCAAAGTCACTGAAAATTCAAGGAATTTTTCCAGCAATTTTAAAGGACTATTTGAAGTCTAAAACACCATTTTTCACGTGTCATTTTTTTCAAAATAGAATTTGTATATATCATCATACATATCACTTTCATGATATCATGACCAATCATTTTGTGATCAAAAATAATTGGTGGCTTATCAACATTCAGGAACTTTTCAGGACTCAATTTCATTCCAAAGGACTTTTAAAATACATTCCAGGAGACTTTCAAAAATTCAAGTACTTTCCAGAAGTGTATGGACCCTGTCAGAGTCCAAGGTCAAGACTTTCAGCCAAAGTCAGCCAGGATATGTAAATATAATTGTTACAGTGATGTACAGTTTGATGTGTCTTTTCCTCTAGATCTCTCTCATTACAAAGCCCCAGTACATGTAATCTAGGGAGATTTTCGAAGGATTTTGGTATCATGAATGTACTACGTTAGTTTTTGGTCCTCTCCATTCCGTAAGTTTGAATACCCTATCAGCATGTAGTACATGATGCATGTATGTGGTGTAATTGTTCTGTCACTGACCTGATTCAGTATAGATTAGATGTATGAAATTGTCAATGATAACTATACATGCTATGGGTTTACAAGCTGTGTTGGCAGAAGAAACACCAGCCACTATACATGTATGTACATGCTGTTGGGGTAGACCAAGAAACTATGGTCATTGATTTTTATGGTAGAATAACAATACGAAAAAGTCATCAGGAGTTACAGGTACTATGACTCTCAATTAAAAAGTTCTCAGAAGGCCAACTTTCTCAGCAACTGCGGCAACATAAATTATTAAAAAAACTGATTATTTGAATAAATTAAAGACTCCTGCAGGGTACTAAGACTGATATAATACTGTGATGCAATACCTGATTTCTAATAATTCGTTACAAAGATTTTACTGCAACTTATGTACAAATAGATATGAACATTGTGCCTATCCATTGATAGGATACCAATGATAATGAACCGTGAACTTATCCTTGTATGTAAAAGAATCAGTTTTGACCCAATTGTGCTGACAAATCTGTTTTTAGCTGCCACTTTTTCACATGAATGTGAAAATGGGCGATTATTGAAATTCCTGGTCATCTGAAATATGCGTTGTAAGTTACTTGTAATGCAGATGACTATCTATTCCAGAAAATATTAAAGCCTTGAAGCTCAGAGACACTAAAGAAACACTGACAACATGTTCTTAATCTTGCCATTATCAAGACCATGACAAAATAGGGATTAGGGAGAACCAAAACACTGATTTCATGTCTAGTGAAAGGTACTTTATGTTAATTTTAAAAACTAATACGAGTTTACCATAAGAGAACAGTTTTATGGTATGTTCTTTTTATTGTCAACTGACCCTACCGTTATCCTTGTAACATCCCCGCAGCCCCTGTGGGACGTTCCACCTTCACCACTGCAAAGGATGGAAGTGTGGTTTAAACCATTTTACGCGTAGGTTTCAATCGTGATTGCAATCATGGCTCACTGTTAAGCAATTGATGACTCTTTAACCACATCATCTATCTTCGTCACGTCCGTGAGAACATTTTTGAAGTGTATGGTGACTCCGGTCACTTTTTAACTTGTTAATCTCCAATTTTTGATGTAACATTTTTAAATACTAATAGTTGATGGATATGTGCCTTGAATTTACTTGGGATAGAAACAAATATTTAACTGTGTTTTTATTAAGGAGCCTAAACATGTCAGTGTGTGACACTTACTATTGATGTATCTGAGTTAAAAATATTGCACCTCTGAGTTTAAGATGCACTCTTTGTGAATAGAACACACCTTTACTAAATGTTGATAAGATTAAAGACGATACTGTATACTTGCTAACCATTTACACTACAAAGAAATGTCATTTCAATAATTTCATGGAAAATTTTATGCGTAATTATTTCAATGTGTTCTAAAACCCAAAACTTCAATTTCACCTCGTTTTTAGTCCCCACGGACACCGTCCGGGGGGACTTATAGGTTTGGTCATGTCCGTGCGTGTGTGCGTCCGTGCGTGCGTGTGTGCGTGCGTCCGTCCGTTCACGCAGATATCTCAGAGATGCAAGAAGCGATTTCATTCAAACTTACTGTACAAGGATTACTTCATATGTCATACAGATGCACGTCGATTTGTTTTGTGATACGATCCAATATGGCCGCCAGGCGGCCATTTTATTACGATTTTTTCATGTACAGAGCCATAACTCAGACATGTTTCAACCGATTTTATTCAAAGTTGGTACAAGGACATTGACCAATGTCATAGATATGCACGTCATTTTGTTTTGTGATACGATCCAATATGGCCGCCAGGCGGCCATTTTATTACGATTTTTTCATGTACAGAGCCATAACTCAGACATGTTACAACCGATTTTATTCAAAGTTGGTACAAGGACATTGACCAATGTCATAGATATGCACGTCATTTTGTTTTGTGATACGATCCAATATGGCCGCCAGGCGGCCATTTTATTACGATTTTTTCATGTACAGAGCCATAACTCAGACATGTTACAACCGATTTTATTCAAAGTTGGTACAAGGACATTGACCAATGTCATAGATATGCACGTCAATTTGTTTTGTGATACGATCCAATATGGCCGCCAGGCGGCCATTTTATTACGATTTTTTCATGTACAGAGCCATAACTCAGACATGTTTTAACCGATTTTATTCAAAGTTGGTACAAGGACATTGACCAATGTCATAGATATGCACATCAATTTGTTTGTGATACGATCCAATATGGCCGCCAGGCGGCCATTTTATTACGATTTTTTCATGTACAGAGCCAGATCTCAGACATGTTGCAACCGATTTTATTCAAAGTTGGTACAAGGACATTGACCAATGTCATAGATATGCACGTCATTTTGTTTTGTGATAAGATCCAATATGGCCGCCAGGCGGCCATTTTATTACGATTTTTTCATGTACAGAGCCATAACTCAGACATGTTTCAACCGATTTTATTCAAAGTTGGTACAAGGACATTGACCAATGTCATAGATATGCATGTCAATTTGTTTTGTGATACGATCAAATATGGCTGCTGTGTGGCCATTTTGTTACGATATTTTCAAATGCAGAGGCATAACTCAGGCATATCTCAACCGATTTTATTCAAAGTTGGTACAAGGACATTGACCTATGTCTTACATATGTACGTCGATTTGTTATGTGATACAATCCAATATGGCCGCTAGGCGGCCATTTTATTACGATGTTTTCATGTACAGAGCAGTAACTCAGACATGTTTCAACGGGTTTTATTCAAAGTTGGTACAAGGAGATTGACTAATGTCATACATATGCATGTCAATTTGTTATGTGATACGATCAAATATGGCTGCTGTGTGGCCATTTTGTTACGAGTTTTTCATGTCGAGGGCCATAATACTCTAAGGCATATCTTAACCGATTTTATTCAAAGTTGGTACAAGGACATTAACCTATGTCATACATATGTATGTCAATTTGTTTCTTGATATGAGCCAATATGGCTGCATGGCAGCCATTTTGTTACAATTTTTTCGTGTCCTTAGCCAAAACTTGGGCATGTCTCAACTAATTGTATTCACCGATTTTATTCAAACTTTGTACAAGGACATTGACCTATATAATACATATGCACATTGATTTGTTTTATGATACAATCCAATATGGCCGCCGTGTGGCCATTTTTTTCCGATTTTTTCATGTCCGGAACCATAACTCAGACATGTACCGGTATCAAGCAAATTTATTCAAAGTTGGTACAAGGACATTGACTTATTTATACATATGTATGTCGATTGGTTTCACGAGATGGTCCAATATGGCCACATGGTAGCAATTTTGTTATGGTTGTTTCATGTCGAGAGCCATAACTCTGGCAAGTCTCAACTGATCTTATTCAAAGTTGGTACATGTACATTGACTTACGTCATACATATACATATTGATTTTTTAAACAGTAAGGTCACATTGCTTTAACATTGAAAAAGACATTATCAGTGTCATTTTAATTAATTTGTAATTGCATAAGTAATGAACTTTCCTAATTAGGGTGATATAGCCACAAATTAATACAACGTCAAATGTGATGAAACTTGATACAGATGTTGATCTCATAGTGTTGTAAATACTGCATCAAACTTTATGAAATATGGTACCAGTGATAATCTGTCAAGTGTTAGAATTGTATGCAAAAATGTTTTGCAACATCCTGTTGATTAATTCCTAGTTGACTCATTTTATGAACTTTAGGATGGTGGCCTACATTGGTTTTATGTTTTCATCACCATGGAACTCATTCTTGGCCATTGAGCGCCATCTGTATCAAAGTATTTTTATCACAGACCTAATAAATGAAGAGGACTCTATCCTCTTAGGACATGTAATCAAAGTACCCATTAACAAGTGGGGACTGTGTCATCAACGATGACTTGTTTTTCAGTGTTACTGTTGATGTATTTAGCAGCTCATTTGCATTGACACTTCAACCGTATGTCTTCCAGTGTTTTGACTGGTAACATGTAATACACCATGCACTGTGAGACAGTGGTTAGGGTACTGGACTCACTGTTGGGGGATGCATGATGAGCTAGAGATCTGGTAGGTCCAGAGTAACAGACTTGCTGTCAAACGATGGTGAGTTCGAGACTCTAGCACGGTGTTGTGCCCTTGAGCAAGGCACTTTACTCCTCATTGCTCCATTGGGTAGTTGGTTTTGGGAACCTCATCCTGTAATTGGGTTTGCCTGTTTGATGAGTAATACAATAAAAAATAAATAAATAAATAAATAAATAATAAGTAATTCTTGGCAAAATAAAAATCAGTCAGTACTTGGGTACTGTATTCAGCACAGTCAATTGCTGATTTAGTCTTCTCTGAGTCTTGTACTGCTTGCATTGCAGACGATGATAATCATGCAAGGAAATATGTCGGATCACAGCGGCATTTCCAAGTGTCTTCCTTGATAATCAGAAATGGATATGCTAGGTCTTTCAAGATAGATGTAAGACAGTGTGCAGCTCCTTCTGCCATTGTGGCCTATGCTTTTTGCACTTGTCCTGTGTGAGCCTTCAGCTCTCAGCTGTGTGTAAAAAACTTTCGATTCACACCCATTCTATGTTACTTGCTGAACTGGCTACTTGTATTTCAAGCCAAAAAGGCATAAGGGACTGTCGACAGCCTAGATAGACTTGTGGAAATTCTTTATCTTTTTTTCAAAAAAAATTATATCATATTAAATTCCTAATCTTTTTTCAAACAAATTTTAATATGAAATTTTGTATCTTGATAATGGTAATATACTGTTAGTCTCTTTTGAAAAACAAGAGTCCTTTATCAGTGTATGCCCGTAGAATATATGTAGATTTATACATGTACTTCAAATTGCATGTATTTCAATTTAACGTCCTGTATTTTCAAACTTTTGTTCTGTGTTTACCATCTTGCCGGTTCATTCTCAAGAGGTTTACTCAACAGTGAAGATGATGAATTTCACCAAGTCACTTTTTAGTCTGTTATCCAGTGGTGTATGTCTTATTATATCAGGCTGTAATGTAAACAGTCAGTTTAAGGAATGTAAAATGTTAGCTAGAAATGTGTCTTTCACCAGTTTAAGGCTGATGATACAAATGTTTGTAAAACCACCATATGCATCTGTGTGTGAGTTTGTCCTTGTCTTTACTGTCACTTGGTTGAGTGTAAATCTTCATTAATGGTGGGATATCACAAACACAGGCTAATGTGTTGCCACATTTGCAAAACTGGGACAGTTGGCTCTTTTCTAGAAGTACCGGTAGTTTGTAAGTCAAGTTGTCTCCTGAAAGTTCTCCTGTAGCACCTTGGTAAGACTAGTTTGTTGTGTACAACTGGCTGTATCAAACTCCCTTGTCTAGAGAAATAAAAAAATATCAAACAGTGAAAACCTTATTCAGATCTGTATACATGAATGTGTTCTAAAGACTTTGGCAAGAAAACTGCTCACTTCTTGTGATTCACTCTTGGATTTCATTCAGCCGTATACCCTCATAGTGTGACTATTTATAAAATATCCGTAAAGAATGAGATCCCTGTGGTCTTTGGTTGTTGTGATGAAAGATCAATGGTAAAATTGATTTTTAATAGCATTTGCTGTGTAGTGTCCAGTCACAAAACTCATCCCAGCTTGCAATACAATAACAGTAGCTCAAATAAATTGAGTTCCAAATATTTTATATTTTTGGTTTACAAATAATGTGTACAATAGCAATGAGGCTGTTTTATCATGGTGTGTTCCTTTCATATACCATATTAAACCAGCATGTCTTTCACTGGGGGTGGGGGTGGGGGGGGGGTTGCAGTGATGATAATGATCACACTTAAGGGAGTACTTCCTAGTATTTTGTGACAGGGCTGTTTTTCTTCAGTCAAATTGCCACAGTGCTAACACTGATATGCACTCCATTTGCTCCGTAATATCTGCCAAGCTAAGTTTTGAAATAAAATAGATATAATGAAAAAATGGCAAAAGTAATATCCTTATGTAATTTGTGTATTTAAATATATTTGCAATTGTCTGAAATAACACTTATAGCTGCATATAAGCCAACATGTGCTGGTAGTGGGCAAGTGGGCCAATTGCAATTAAATATCAAACAAAACCTAGTTTGAAGTGTACAGCTGTATACTTTTATTGATCTTCCATATCAAAAACAAGAGATCATCCTCAGACCATACATTTTAAATTACAAAACTCTTTAAGCTTGTTACGATTTAGGCTCATCCAGGTGTTGGTAGGTGAAACATTTTTTAAAATCTCTCTGCTCATTTTTTGCTTGCTCTGTGCCCACGCATGTTGGTGCTGTTAAAGTGCGCCCTCTTAAGGTTTTTGCTGTCGCCACCGTCATAGATGAAACATTTACAAGGAAAAACGCAATAACGCAAATGTGAGATATCCTCATCAATATATTTCAAAACTGTAGTTAAGAATTACGGCACCTTACTTGTTTCACCCGAAGATTTTCTGAAAACTTTGTTGCTCGTTTTCGCTTATCCACCGTTAGAGATATTCTGACTCGTTATGATAAATATAAATATCGCTTTTTTGAGTTCTCAGAAATTACTGTATTGGCCTGAATACCAATGGGCAGGGTAAGATCATGTGATCGGGAGAGAGCAATGGGGAGCGTTTATAATGGGAGAGGGCAGTAGAGAGTTTTCAACGTTGTGAGAAGGGGAAACTCGTGGGCGGGTAGGGCAAATTTTCAACTCCGGAGCCGGAGGACAATTGCGAATAGCTACCACTTCTCTCTCAAAAATTAATTTGATTCAAAATACTCTAGGTTTTTAAGTTAAAAAAATGTAAAATTGTTTAGAACCGACCAGCTGACTGCACCTGCATACGTGCAATCGTCCCAAACACACAGGATTGCTTTAGAAATATTATCAACATGTTTGAGTATGAGAAGTGTACCGAAAAACATAATTCTCCGCGCTTTTGGTGAGAAAAGTGGGTCAGGTCAGGGTAGCCGTAATTGTGTTTGAACAAAAACTCCAGTCAGATAGAAAAATTTTGAGGTCCGGTCCCATCCCCAATTAAAAGTGTCAAGTTGGTTTTTTCAGTTGTCAAACTTTATACGTCGGTGTTTTAATTTTCGATTTTCAAGGCTATATACGTGTTGACCTAGATCGTGGTCACGGTCGATCGTACTCCAAAGTCTGCCAGCGTTCAATGTTTTCTTGCAAAAAAAGCTGCTCGTAAACAAACGGGCATTTTTTGTGAAACACATGAAGGCATCCTTCATGTGAGGGGATGCCGGATGGAGATATTTTCATAATCCTCTTGCGCAGCGGATGCGCAGAAGGTAGGACTGCTAGGCAGTAGCGGGCAAGTTACATATTTCTCAAGCGGCCACAGTGACAGGATGTGACTGGTGTTGCCATTTGTAATGGGCAGCCAGTTTTCCTCGACTGAAAGATCCGTCGTTCGAGGACGCTCTCTACGCCCCCTCCTCTTACGAGGGGGAGCGACGGATCGAGCGACGGATCTTTCAGTCTACTAGATGTCCTAGCGCGTTCACATTTTTATATAACCAGAAGCAACCTAAACTACGGTGTGACGTTCTGTCGTAGATCTTGTCATTTATTGACTATATTAATTTGTAAACAAACAAACGCCGTTCTTTATTAACAAATATGAACACAATACATTTTTAGGGTTCTTTATTGTGTCTGGAAATAATCATACGTAACAAATAAATACGCATAAACAAAGAAACAATCAAGGAGGAGCTTGAGTCCCCTATTGTCATCGCCATGGTGTAGTGGTTGCCTTTCATCGATCTGCGTGAAATTGGCTATGCCCAGGTCTAGCCTTCAGGATCCTTTCGTAACCTTCTCTTTTTTATATATAGGCCTATTCTTTATCATGCTATAATCAGTATTCATATTACTAGCATGGTTAGATAAACATACACTTGGAAGGACAGACTCTTACATAGACATGTTTTTATCATACGAAAACAGGTCTGAAGTACACTTTCAGTGTAGTGTCGTTCGAAAAAAAATAGGACGCGATAGTTCCTGCACAAATTGCAGCGGCCCAATCCAGCGGTCCCAGCTCTGATAATTACTCAAATCAGTGTCGAATATCGTCCGTTCTAGCTCAAACAAGGAACTCCTTAGAAGACGCAGGTACACAGCGGACGTGTGTCTGAAAATGCATAGAGGAATAGTCATCAAAACAGGATATGTACTGTACACTAATCAGAGATAAACTATCATGAAGAATAGGAGCAAACGCCTGAAGTTGGAAAATAAAAACAAATAAGAAATTGGATTATGAAGATTTTAAAAATATTGGTCTTTCGTATTCCGTCGTACAAACAAACAAACTTTTAGACATGAAGAACTATTTTAGACCAAAATAAAGTAAACTCAATATATGTATGCCTAGAAACTCGACTTCCATAACATACGGTGACATTAGATTCACAAAAATAGTTCCAAAGTACGAACATGTCGAGATACACCGTCTGGGCAGAGTTTCAACCTTTTATCGTTCGTCTAGTGGTAGCCTCAGCTGACGCAGTATAGTTTCTTCCCTACTTACACATATCCACCCCCTTCCCCTCCCTAACATATAAATATAGATCGCCGAACAAGGGCTTCAAGGGCATTCAGTCAACGACTTTACACAAATCGCAGAATGAAACAAGTATACAAATCCTTGATAACATTTATTTTCGAACAATCGCCTTTTTCACCACATTTCTCACTGCCAGTTGTTTTTCAAACACCGTCCTTCATTAATTATAGTCATGTGCATCTTGCTCATTGTTCTCATGTGACCCAGTTATATCATCATCATCATACGCAACAATATGCTATTGAATTCCCTCTCCCCTTCCTCTATCACTATAGTATAGGGAAAAAGTGCGTGACTAGAGCGAGAAACTGACGCTTTCTCGCAATCGGTGAGAATCTATTCTTATTCTCGCTGCTGTCGGTGAGAAAATTTTAATGTCTACTGGAGATTTGTGAGAAACGCACTCCTTGGCGAGAATCAAGTGTGAGAACAAATTCTCACCGGTGAGAATGGAAATTCTCACCAAGTACAGCGAGAATTGAAATTCACTGGCTAGAATCATTAAGACTCACCATTCAGAGTCTTTATGATTCTCGCCAATGAACGGCGAGTCTTGATGATTCTCGCCAGTGAATTTCAATTCTCGCTGTACTTAGTGAGAATTTCCATTCTCACCGGTGAGAATTTGTTCTCACACTTGATTCTCGCCAAGGAGTGCATTTCTCACCAATCTCCAGTGGAGATTAAAATTTTCTCACCGACAGCGGTGAGAATATGAACAGATTCTCACCGATTGCGAGAAAGCGTCAGTTTCTCGCTCTAGTCACGCACTTTTTCCCTATAGTGTATACGTCCGTCTGCCTGTCAGCCTGCCTGTTTGCCCGGGCCTGTTTGTCTATCTCTCTCATATATAGTTGCCAGTCAGTTTCCCCTGCCCTCCTCCGAGTCTCTCACACGAACATTGCTAACCTCTATCGTATTTGTCAACTGGATATGTTTAAAAGGATCAATGGTTCAAGGAAGAGGGATTTTTTAATCAAACTATAGTTCTAGTATTTTGTACTCGCCCTGCAGTCGTCTTTAATTTTTCACATTGGCAAGACACATACCAAATTTTTTTTTTAAAAAAAAGTAAAGTTAGGTTTCGTGTAAACTCAAACTATAGCCTCAGGTTGTTAGTGTGTAAGCTACATTCGCATGTGATTGGATACACGGTGAAGTGCGCCCCGTATATGCATTGGAAATGTATGGAATAATTGCATATATGAGCCTTCACCGTGTATCCAATCATCACAAGCGACTGTGTTGAAGCAGAACCTTTGTCTATCATGAATCCACGGTCACTCGTGATCTATTCCGCTCTCGGACTAACGTGTGTACACGTCTATGGGCGTATAGTCCGAGAGCGGAATAGATCACGAGTGACTGTGCATGAATCATTAAAGCTCATGAGAGTGCGATCCAATGAATGTTTGTACTTGGAATCCCGGCTTGATTTTATGATCTCCAGCCTCTCTGCAGACGAAAAATAATTTATGCCACGGTTAACGAACTCCCGAATCGCAGATGGCTGATCGAGAATCGTAGCATATTTACATGTATGACGTAACTATGCAAATTTACGGGGTGAAATAAAACGGAAGGTCACACTTGCAGTGAGATAATCAATAGGATGGCGCTGACCGCCAGCAGCATAAGCACGTATCAGGCGCAGTCATTCCACTGTTGTGTCGAGTCCTTACAAAATAATTTTTGAAGGTTTTAGCAGTGACGTAAGTACTACAGCTGATGCTCTGTTCTGTGCTCTGACCACAACTCTCAGCGATGTCTGTGCAAGGGAAGATGACAGAGCCTGCACCAAGCGTCGAAACCGATCCGCTGAAGGCAGGTGATCCAAGCATATCGGTATTGGTAGCAAAGCCAGGGCTGCTGGGCCGATTGCGCCGTCTCATTACGGTGGAACCCGTGATATTCACCGTGACTTTTGTATACATGACTGTCTTCGCTTCTGTCAGAGTAGAGTACTTGACACAGGCTGTCGGAGAATCGTTGAACTACACCACTCAACCCTCGCCGTTCGAGAATCATTCCAGCGGCTGTGCCGTGAACAAAAGCGACCCGGAGTACATCCTTGGACACCAGGTGCAGGCTATTTCGTCTTACTGGTCTCTTGGATTTGATGTAACTTCTTCGGTGTTGATGGTGTTTTCATCTCTATTTTTGGGTTCACGCAGTGAGCGAGGATGGGGCCGAAAGCTGACTTTACTGATACCAGTCGTCGGTATTATGCTGTCAATTGCGATTACCCTGGTGGTGATTATGTTTAGTCTGCCCATTCCATACTTTTTCATATCCGAGGTGTTGCGCGGTTTAAGCGGCAGTCTATTTGCCATATTTTCGATATCCTTTGCCTACATATCGGACGTCACAACGAAAGAACACCTTACAATGCGGCTGATTATCGCAGAAACCTCGGCATACGTTGCAGGCTGCGTCTCGCAGATCGGAGTCGGCCACTGGATCAAAGTTGCCGGGTTCCTCCCACCTCTATGGATGTCCCTTGGTGTGACCGCCTGCACAGCCCTGTACATTACCTTCTGGCTTGAAGAGACCAGGGTTCTTCAAAAAACTAGAATTTCCCTTCGCGATCAATTTAATGACGTCATTCTAATGTTCTCCAACAAGCCAAGGGGATATTCATCGAGACTGACTGTGCTATCTGTCGTTTTCTTTTTCTCAGCATTGACGATGTCGTCATCTGTCATAACAATCTTGTACGTTATGGCACCTCCATACTGTTTTGGTCCTGAGTACATCGGCTACTACCAGGCTATTGCTTTCCTTGCCAATGGAATCGGTGAGTCTTGGTTCAGGCGTTCGTATCATCAGGTGCCGCCAACTAAGCTGTTCGTGCAAAAAGGTGTTCGTGCGAAGTTCTTCAGCGGGCGGGCAAATTTTAAAACTAATCAGCGGGCGGGGAGAAAATATCGATATTTACTGTGGGCGGGGAAGAAATTTCAATACTTTCAGCGGGCGGGGAGAAAATTTTTGACAGTGGGCACCGGAAAATACGTAGAGGGAGGGGAAAGCGGCGTGCTTGATAGAACTTGAGGAGAAATTAAGCGCATAACTTAGAGGGGAGCAATGTTCCAAGTACACTGCTAACTGCTCGCACGGTTTTGCGTTGTTCTGGGGTGCCTAGTGGGCATCTAGTTGGCAATGGAAAATTTCAGTAGTGGGGAGAGGGCAGCGGGGAGCTGGAATTGTTGTGGGGAGTGGGGAGCGGGCAGACTGTAGATACCGGAGGGCAGTGGGCATCAAAATTCAGTGGGAGGGTATATTTTCAGCGTATGCCAGTGGGAGGGCAGTTACGAGCAGCTCTCACTTTACCCTCCAAATTTTAGGTCAGGGTCAAAAATAAGAAAAATCGGTATATCAGCCTTCAAAACATGTTTTGTGATGATTTTGCGAAATTGATGAAATTTACAGTGGCGGCACCTTGTATCATTGCTACATAAGCAGTCTCGGGTAGAAGGACGATGGACGAGGCCGAATGCCGAGCCCTTGTGGCAGATAGCCTTCGGCCTCGACTACAACATCGTCCTCCGCCCTCTTCGTACTTATTCCGTGAATGCAACGAGCGCCCGTAACCCTTTTCGAGGGGAGTCTCTAACTAAATTAGTAAATATATTTTGGTATTTTGAAACTCGCGTACCGAGTGCTCGATAAGTTATACCTCCTGCCCCTTACAAGTAGAGAAATCTGGCGTACTTGTAATGATCAAAATGCTGTTGTCGGTTATTATATCATACCTATAAATTGATAGCGCAAATACAGCGATCTAATTGGCCGAAACGTGAAAAGAACCCGGTATAGTGGTTAATCCAAGCATTGAGGTCCAAGTCGCAAACATTACAAACCGCAAACTATGGCCACTACGATAAAATTTAACTATATCATGGATGAGCGCTCCCATCTGTTTTTTACTATATAGCCCTGCGTACAGGTATGTGTGTTCCCGGTGTTATACGGCCTCCACCGTGGTGGAGGCCGTATAACGCCGGGAACACACATACCTGTACGGAGAGCTAGTTACTATATTGCCTTGCGCTACAACACGGCCAAATAAACCTCCGTTATGCAAGCCGTACTGTTGCACAGTTTGATATTGAGATTGCATGCAACAGTCACCACGAGTCAGAGCTTGGTCATATTTGGGCACACAGTCCATGTAGCCGACAATGAGATGCAAATGATATGCGGCTAAGGTCTCCTCCACTAACTTTCAGCTGGTTGCTCACTTTCTACTATTTTTATAGTATTTTATACAAAGGCACAGACTTATTCTACCTGCAACTTAAAACCGATAGTGATTTTGTAGCTCATTCTTTACGATTTTTCATAGTTTTTGGTAGCCGGTAACAGACACTTCGTGTTCGTGTCGGCTACATGGACGATCTGCCCATATTTGGAATGCAAGATCCCTGTTACACAAGGCACGTGATTTTTAAGTTATTCACTAAAACAAAAGATGCGATGCGTTTCAAGGATAAAGTTGTGTTCCATCGAACTCCAGAAAACAGGAGTTGCATAGGACCGTCATTATACTTGTCACGCATGCCATCTTTGAACGTATCTCTCAAATCTCCTCGCTGCTACGCACTGTGGCTGGTTTAGCCAAACTCAGTGAGCTGGGGTTGGGCCGGCGTGTGCTGAGCCAGGGCACCTATACCAGCGCGTAGCCTGCGAGGAGCTGTGTTAGAGTCTGCTAAGATCCCACAGAGCTCTTACAACAGAGAGCTACTAAATGGATATTGCAGCAATAAGCTTCTTTTCATACATAGAGGTATTAGAGTGACTATTTTTGGCCCTAGACGTCTCTCACTGTCACACTGTAGTATTTCAATGTAAGTTGGGGTTGCAGGAGGTATTTTATATCGGCTTTAAAAATTTGATGTATTGAGAACGCTAAAACATTTCTCTCCGTTGAATATTAATAGTTTATTAATATGGTCACCTAGAACAAGGGTATTGGAACAAATAAGGAATGCATGAGAGAGAGAGAGAGAGAGAGAGAGAGAGAGAGAGAGAGAGAGAATGTACTTACCAAACGTCAGTCTGACGTAATATAGACTTTTGATTAATGTAAATTAATGTAAAAGTAGGTCCCAGGGCACACCAAGATCGCCACCACACTAAGTCTTATGCAAGCTCGAACTCCATATTAAGTAAGCTAGCTTTTGATAATTGTATTTATTTATGCTTGACTTTGTAGGTCTTTTAGTCGGGGGGAGACTCCTAGCTTGTTGTTTGGGTGACATTGGTATTGCGCAGGTCAGTTTTCTGTCCGGAATAGGCTACTATGCCACCATTGCATTAGCCCAGAATGCCATCATGATATTGTGTGGTAAGTATTTCAATTCTTATATTTTTTGCCTTACAAACACGTCGAGGTCCATTTGGAGACGACAGCGAAAGTATTGCTGTAAATTGCTAAAGAAATGTGTAGAATAAATTGGATTGACAGGAGGATCGTACTGTACTACTAATAGAAGTTCTCGTTATCTTTACGCTTATTGACAAGGTGATCGCGCCAAAAGGGAATTCTCGTCACCGCAATTGCAAGATGATCAAGTCCGCCACGTAAATTGTAAGCTTTCTGCAACGTTTCCTCGGTCATCTGCGGATGTTACTTTTGAAAAGCCCATAGGCATATTGGTGTGATTGACTTTGCACAAATCGGTTTGTGCCAGTAAAATCCGGTCACAGGGCTGTCCTGGTTCGTTCCCCGACCCTCCGTTAAATACTTGCCTTAGCAAGAGATAAGGATATATGACAAAATACATCATTGCAAAACAAAGGCTGCAATTGTCCAACCTCTGTCTCATCAATCGACAAAAGCGAGACATATATCTCTAACGTAGAGCCATATGTCACCCCTCTTTGACCTTCATTCTTTTGAATTCCATCCTCCACCATCTTCGCTTGCCAAGGTCTCTTGTCAGGGCATGCTGAATGCTTCCCGGGACCAGAAGTAACGGACACGTGCGAGCGGGCGATGATCCTCCACTAATATATCCCACCTTTCATTTGTTGCAGCCCCTTTCATTGGATGCTTGGCAAGTCTTAGTTACCCCGTTCTGCGAGGGCGCATGTCAAAGCTGGTACATCCTACAGAGCAGGGTAGGTGCTTGCTCAAATAGTCATTGACCAAGAAGCTTTTGATGAAATGCAAAAAGCGTAAAGCTCTGAAGGCAGAGTTTTAAATACCCAGCGCTAGCACCACTGCCTTGTGACGGATTACATTCAAAGTTGGTATAAAGAGAATAAATTGCATGTCAATTTGTATCGCGATAAAAATCTGTATGGCTATCGGATGACAATTTTGTTCCTTTTTTATTTTAGAGGTACTACGTGGACCAGATTTCATCGAAAATTGACACATTTTCATATGACCATCAATTTGTGTTGGGATACAATCAAATATGGCTGCTACATAACAACATTGTTCTGATTTTTCCATCTTTGTATCCGTTGCTCTGCAACTTGCAATGCATGAACATACTCCATTAAAACTTGACACAACGACAATACGTCAACTTATGTCACGATTTGAGCCAGCATGGCGATTAGATGACCGTCCTGTTATGAATGTTCGTCCCTTTAGCCGTTCGTCAGACATGTTTGAGCCGGTGCGGCGCGGATTTCTGACTCATAATGCCAGGAAAATGCTCGATGACGTACCATTCTACGTCTATCTATGTGGCTAAATGATCAGTGTACCCATGGTATATACACGCATGTCATGTATCAGCCGTATACAAACCATACGGTCTCCAACAGAAAACAGCTGTGATATGCAAGTATACAGGCATCGGCATGCAATTAAAAAAACTACAACTAAGTCATCAGTGACATGGATCAACAACTCAGCAAAACAGTTGGGCCAGCGGAAACTATGTTATCATGATTACTTGATAGAGATATTTACTATGATATCATAAAAACTATCTACTATATTATTTCCATAGGCGTGATGTTTTCTTTCGTCGGCGGCATACAAGGAGTTGCCCAGAGTATATCGCCTCTTGTGTACAACAACATCTATTCATCAACTGTGGAATTTATGCCGAATGCAGTTTATCTTGTGTTTGCGTTTACGATTCTTATAGCCGTCTCTCTGGTCAGGTGAGTTCTTTTATCGGAATCAAAGTGGAAAACGCCACCAAGCGTCGGACAAAAGGTCCTTTGCCTGGCCTTGACTGCAAGCTCATTTCGATCTGACATAAAATAGTTTTTTTCACCCGCCTCTTCCGTTTTTCCCGACCGTCTAACCTTGCTCCGTTTTCTATCGTTTCAGTGCGCTCCAAGTAAAGGACTGCATTGGTGGGAAGTTGCAGCCACTTGATCCATTAACAATGAATGACAAGTGTTCGTCGGCTCCTATAAATGGAACCCCATCTGTGACTAAGGACTACGGCACCATCGCTACGAAAAACGAGATAGGATAGGCGAGAATGTCAAAATTGGATGCCAGCAAACGTCGGCTTTGAAAAGGAACATCGAGAAAAATCCAACGCGCAGTAATACAACCTCTTCAACCTCTGCCAAAGTGCCATCTTTTACAGTGTAAGACTTATTAGCCCAGAAGTATACGGGCCAGCAATATAATTCCTCAAGCTTTTCAAGAAATGTGCACCTACAAATATTTGAAATTGTGACACTTTCTCGTGACGCACCGATTTTAGTATTGTATACTTTACACCAAGTTCAACTATTGGCTGTCACCGTCGTGGTTGTACCGTTTACTTTAAAGCGTTGACCGTGACTCAACAGGTAATCATTTATACGACACGGTTTGTGGGAATCAAGTCACTATTTTAGTATTAAACCCCTATAGCTCCGCTTAAAAACTATCTACTGTTGATTGACCAATCAGAGTGCTCAATTCAGGGTGTTTTATCTACTCATAAAGCCTTGGTCACCAAATTCCAGAAACGAATGACAGCGCCGTAGTAAAGTACTGTCCAATCAAAAGTGAACATGTCATATTCTGTAGACATCTGGTACGTTTTAATATTCAAATTTGGTAACACAGCGGAAACCAGCTGCAACACAAAATCTGCTGTGCCCTAGGGCATTTATAGGATGTTCCATTACATTGAAAGGCTATTTCACAAATAAAAGTTTTAATTCATATCCTAAACATGTTACATTGACAAAGGGGACGGTTGACGGAAACACATTGAAAACGAAAATATATCAGTTAGGGGCGATAGTTTTTAAGTCGGATAAAACCCTCGTACTCGGGCTCTTCTGGTATATAAAGTCCAACCCTACAATAAAATGTCTTGGCCTGCGGCCTCGACATTTTATCGTTGGGTTGGACTTTATATACCAGAAGAGCCCTCGTACTCGGGCTTATCCTATACATAAAAGTCGCCCTACGGGATTTTTGTGCAACTTCAGAATCAGATGACGTTGATCGATTTTGAAGCAAAGGCGAACTTTAATATCGAAAACAGCGTGGTGCAGCAGAACTTATATCTAACTTTTCAGTTCCATTTACATTTTAATTTCGTCATTTACACATTTTCATGATATTAAGACCAATTAATAGTACAAGTGTTTGCTGATACATGGGCCTTCGATGCGTATATTGAAGTGTCAACATTTTGCAATTTGTAGTCCAACGATTCGTTCGACAATATGGTGCCATCATTTTTTTGTACATGATTCTCGAACGTTCGAACAGTAAACAAGTCGCAATAATGTCAAAATTACCTATTGTAAGTTACTTCAAATCAATAAAGATATGATAATGTGATGTTGTTTACATTGTGCTTAGTCGTATAAATCGGCCCGATCACCCATTATCTCACATCTATAGCTTGGTTACACCCTGTGTTGGATACTGTTGATGGTTTTAGGGTGTACCAGAAACCTGTAATTTGCACTTGAAAAATAATACGCATTATGACATTATCTTGATATTTCAGCAACTCTGAAAGAAAATTGCATGTTTGGATCGAGTCTTGTCGAGTCAGGCGACCATTATGTGTGCCTCCTAATTGTCCACCTCTAGCTCATGAAGGAATGGGGCAATTTTTTTCTCAAATGAGTAAATTGCATAGCAGTCTACGTGTTTGTTGCGTTGTATCCGACCTCTGCACAAATTCGACGTGGTAAATTCGCTCCAGTTGTTGTTATAATGCTGGATGTGACAGCGATATATGGTAAGTTAGAATAACCAATAACCAAAACTGAGTTAGCATAGCATGGTTATGTAACTAGCCTGAGCTACCCATTGCCTCGTCACTGTCTAAAGGAAATAAAATTTGGATGTGAAGTACGTCACCGTGACTCCCGCAATGTGTAATCACAATTTCACAGCTTTTTTCGGTGTTATAGAAATTGTAAATGTCAAAAGAGTAAACTCACCGTTGATGAAACTAAATCTTGCAAGTTCTAAATTTTCTCATATACACTAACAAATAAGGTATGGTCAACATTTGTGATGTATGTGTTTGTTAAATACTCAGTGTTTCCTCGGAGTTTTAAATTATTCTAGCAATTTGGCTGGCCATTAGTGATCAAAACATGAATTCAATTTGCCAACCCGCGGTTCACTTACAATGGCTCTTTGAAAATGATAGACGCAAACATTCGTCTTGCAAAGATTAGGCTTCCATTTTTAGCTACTATAGACTATAGTCTATAGAAGCTATTCGGATGGGTATCCGTCCGGCGTCCGTCGTCAGTCTGTATGTATGTATGTATGTATGTATGTATGTATGTATGTATGTATGTATGTATGTATGTATGTATGTATGTATGTATGTATGTATGTATGTATGTATGTATGTCCGTTTGTGAGGCGTCCGTCCACTCAAATATCTTGAGAACCGCAGTACTTACTGATTTGATATTTGTTGTGTAGATGAAAAGTATGATTTTGAGAAACTATTTTTTTTAATTTTTTGATATTGTTGAAAATAGGCAAATTAATGCCAAAAAAGGTGTTTTTGGTAAAAAATCTTCTTCATAACCGCTGGTCAGGCAGCTTTGTTATTTGGTGTACAGGTCCCTAGGGGTAACCCAACTTAGATTTGTTCAAATTGTGATGAAATATGCAAATGTGTATTTTTAAGGAATTTTTTGTCATTTTTGGTCAAAATTGACTTACATTGTATGTAATTCTTGTACTGTATAAACCCTATCAATTCACCCAGAAAAAAATAATATGATTTTAAATAATTGAATTAGGAAATCATCAAAGCCAAAATAATTTTAGTGTAGAATTATCAGAAAGTTCAACTTTTTTTGACAGTTCATAGTGAAATGCTTACCATCTTGGAGGATTAAAACATGTAAAGGCAATTTTCCTGAATCCCAACTTTGACATATTTTGAACCGTCATTTATTGTGCCCTGTATGTTATCTAAAAGAAATTGCTCAAATAGGCAATAGAGATAGAGATAGAGATAGAGAAAGTTCTAATTTCCATTTATGGTTGACTTGGTAAGGATAAAATAAAATTACTTTTGAGGAAAAAAATAGAGTGGTCAATTAAAAGAGTGGTCAAAGTGATAGGGTTTTTATGGTAAGGTTTGGCTGTAAGATTCCTCATGTGCTATTTATAGCAATTATGCAATCTGTGTAAACAGTGCAATGAAAGTTACATGATTCCTTATAAGGGGAGAACCATTTGATTTCTGGGGGGGGTATGGAGGATTTTGAGAAAAAAAAATTTGTCACCAGGTGAGAGAGAAGAAAAAAAAAATTGATCCTGTCATGGCCTGAGAAAAAAAATTGTCATAACAGACAGAAGAGAAAAAAAAATTGTCACAATGCACCAGAAATAAGCAAAATTGGAGACCTTATTCTCATGTATTCTTTGCCCGCGCGCCGCCATAGGCGGCGCAAATGTTTTATCACAAGCAATTCTTATGTTTCTTTTCCCAGCACTTATGATATAAGCATGCACTACATGGGTTCTACTCTACACCTCAGTACACTCAATGTTTTCCTTCCATTTTCTGACCCAAGAAATCATATTTCAGGATTTCTGTTGCCATATCTCAATGGCATAGGCACTATCTAAAGGGGACTATTTGACTTCTGTAAATTGTGAAAATTTAAAACACAAGACAGGAGTCAATAAACTAGTGTAAAACCAATATTATTTTCTCAATATGAATTTGTTAGAAAGATGTACCTTGACAATGAAAAATTGAGGAACAACAAATATGATGAAATACAATGTGTGAGCCTTGTTTTTCTGACCACAAACACCGGATCGCAAACATACCATATTCAGGCTTTTCATTAGAAGCTGGCAGCTGGAGAAATGACACAAGAAGGTCACAGATTTTCCGTTCCTGTATATTCATTTGTCTTCAGTCTCTGGCAAACAGAACTGTTTTTCACAAATTGTATTGTCATTGTTTGGTGTTGAATATTGTGACTCAAAAACTGATCATGCAAAAAATGTAAAAAATATCAGTGTTCAATGTCATTTTCAAACAGTTTTACCGAGTGCAAAATAAACTGAAACTCCTCTCAGATTGCACCATTAAACACATCAATTTCTCAAACTTTCGAATACTAGAGGGGAACCCCTCTCGTGCTCTCCCCCCTTGGGGTATTCTAATAGTTTCACTTAGTAAACAAATTAAAAAAACTCAGATTGCACCAGACTGCACCATTGCACACATCAATATCTTAAAAAATTCCATGTAAGATAGGGGAAAGCCCCTGTGACACTTCCCCCTAAGCCTCTCTCATGTTCTCCCCCTGTACTTTCAAATTCTGCCCCGTCAGATATCCTAGTGAAAACCCTGTCATAATATCCATCCAAATTAAACAATATACTATATGGTTAGATAATGCGTGATCTTTTATATTTTATTTTATTGTGACTTTGAATTTCATTTTGATGTGTTCACCTTTTTTGAACCATCATGAGATAACTGATGATAGTCTAGCAGGGTACATCAAGATTTGAAAGGTCTTTACTGTTGCTGTAATTACATGTATTGGTATTTAACTTTTCTAAGTGGGGAATGGTCAAAATTTCAGAGTTAGAGAGGGAGGTTACTCAAATTCATCATGGTTGGTGAAGGGGGAGGGTCACTCGAAATTTCGGAGTTTCAGGCCGTCAATAATGACGGCTCCCTTATATACAACACATTACAAACTTGATGACCAATAAAAAAAAATTTGCACTGCTACTCCATTTGGAAAAAAAAAATGATGCAGGTCTGACAGTAGAAAAAAAAATTGCTGTCACTCTGACAGGAAAAAAAATTTGCTCCCATACCCTCTTCCTCCATACCCCCCCAGAATCAAATGGTTCTCCCCTAATGCTTTTGATGACCTTGAACTTCTTAAGTTTCAAACATTTGTCTCTTCAGTGTGCTTTCTCTGAGTATGTACAGTCTCAACTTATTCAACAGAACCCACTTACAATGTTATTCACAGATATCCACCTTCTTCATCAATACATGTGTCACAAAAAGGTTATTCTCTACATAACACAGCAGAGCTCTGTCAGCTGTTGAGTTGCTTGTTCTTTCAAAACTGCTGGTCACACAGCTTTAATATTTGGTTTACAAGTCCCTAGGATGACCTAAGTGAGATAATTTCATACAGTCAGGAAATACTTAATTTTGTATCCATGTCTATAGTAGCTTCAGGGACTTTGGCCCTATGTTAAATGTTATCTTATTCGAGTCAATTCCATGTTCACTTTTGAACCTGTTCTGCTGTCAGTCGTTATTGAAAGAAAACATTCTATGAAGACGCGATGGTAGCACAAGTTTGACATTGGTTTTGTATTCATGCATGAGCTATGGAACCAAAAACATACATCGCTGTTTTGCCAAGTTTGAACGGCTAAGTTAGCTACGAGACAAGAGGTACTCAGAACGTTAGTCAAAACCAATTTAATGAACTAAAAACAATCACATTAGAAGTGAAAATAGAATACAATAATAGAAATAGAAGTAAAAAAAAACCCCGAAAGAATCACTAGAACCAACACATGACGAGTGTCCTCTGATAGGCCTATAGGAGAATCTTGAACACATCAAAACAGATCACACGGGTCCAAATGTATTGCTTGTAACATTCCTTTTAGCAATATTAACCCAACCAGGCATTTATACATTAAAAATAACTGGGATGATAAACTAACATCAAGTGACCGATGAAGAGACCACATATCATTAAGTCTCAAAAAACGCTCGTCAAATGGACCGTGTTAACGAATTGTTCCCGCTACATGTCAAGGGAGCGTCCCGCCATAGTTTATAACATAATATTGCCAGATACACAAGAAAAAACATTCAACATAAATTGAACACTTCACACCAAAATTTACACACTCATAAAATGAGTATCGATATGTGGCGCTGCCTTTCTTACACAATTTTCTGGTTCCCCCTAAAGACAGAGGTGTTTTTCGTAATTACAATAATTTCTCCCGTGCCCCTCTGAAAATCCTCCAACCCCCCTTAAAGTAAATTGTGAACACTCCCTAACGCCTGACAGTCCTGTCTCTACACAATATACACTGTAACACTCTTCGACGGGTGACTCGGAGAGGACTCCCGACATTTGAATACAGTCCTATCGCTATTGTATGAGGTGAGTGATTATTTATTAACAGGGGTGGTTCGTTTTAAGTACCTACTCCGTATGGTTATGTCGTCTGAAAGTTCCGCTCTTCGTCATTGGAGGAAGGGTAGTCGATAATGCGCATGTGCGACTTTCTAGTTTAGAAAACAATGTAAAGTAAGCCTTTATTGAAATCGTATCCCAGTTGGGATCTTGATCATAAAGTACAATAAAGGTTTTGCAAAAACAACAATGAAAGAGTATATATAATATATATATAAATATAAATATCTATACATGAGGTCAACATATTAAAGGTTCATAAATAGTTTACTTTGTCTTTTTCATTTTGTCTTGTCTGAGTTTAAAACATGTATGTATGTATTTCCCAATTCACATAGTGATGCTTTATCTGTCCTTGAAAAGATGCTTACAAGGTCTTGTGTGCCTCTGAATGCGTTTTTACAAAAGTTTAGTTTACTGAAAAAATCATGTCTAATGTCTGTGTATTCTTTGCAATGAAAAAGAAAATGTATATCATCATGCACGGTATCTAGGCGAATCTCGTCAACACTTAAGCCTTGCGATGTGCATTAACCCTTTCACCCCCAGTTCCCTGTATACAGGTCCAACTTTACCATAGAAAACAATGGATTTGGGACAAACCATGGTGGTGAAAGGGTTAAAAGACAAACATGTTTTAACTTTCCAATTCCTCAATCACCAGCGTACCTTGATGCAGTGTTTACAATGGTCATATGGGTCCCACACGACATTTTAGCGCAGTTCCGACGGACCCCCTCCCTTTAAAATTCTTACCTCATCTGTTATCCGTATAGTGTTGTATCCAAATTGTTTCTCATCAAGCTGTTCTCTCCCCCCCCCGGCAGAAGTTCGACAGAATGGTGTCTGTAATCACAACTATTCAGGTTGGATCTTGGATCGCATGCCCTTTACAATGTAATCTTGTATTTTTACCTTCCGATCGGCCTGTGCAATTCTCGTTACAGGACAAAAAATTCATCATCTAGTCTGACTTAGGCCATCATGCATTAGTGCCAGGTCTATGAAGCATTTGCATACATCGTCTTGATACTAGAACATGTCAATTTTCGTAAAATGAAATGCTTAATATTTCATTTTACGAAACTTGACATTGGTAAAGTTTTACAGGTGTTTTCGGGATATATTTCTTATCGAATGTCAAAATGAAAACAAAGCTTCTATGCTAGGACATTGCGCTGCTCATTTCATACATATTTTCTTCAAAGTGCTAAGAAATATGACCGATTAATTTCCGGACTTTGTATATTTATGATACGGCCCCCTGTTTTGACAAAAACAATAATTACGATACGTCCATCGCTTACTGTCGATGTCAGTTGAGAAACGTGGCGCTGTGCACAAATATGGCGTAACCTTCGGACTCTTTTCGTCCTTGGGTGAAGTGACCTTAACTGAACTATGCAAATCAGTGAAAAACGCTGGGTCACTCTTATAGTTTGTGGTTTGTTCACTTCGTCAGCTGATTTCGTACTTGGTCCGTCAATTCACGAGCTCCACACAAAAGTCATATACAATATGGAGTAGCAATTGGTAAGCCTATGTTCCATGCTCTGCTCTGAGCTCTGACCACAACCCTCAGCGATGTCTGTGCAAGGGAAGATGACTGAGCCTGCACCAAGCGTCGAAACCGATCCACTGAAGGCAGCAGACCCTGCAGATCCAAGCATATCGGTATTGGTGGCAAAGCCAGGGCTGCTGGGCCGATTGCGCCGTCTCATTACGGTGGAACCCGTGATATTCACCATTACCTTCGCGTACATAACTGCCTTCATATCTGTCAGAGTAAACTACCTGGAACAGGCTGTCGGGGAATCTTTGAACTACACCACTCAACCCACATACGAGAATCAATCCTTTGCCTGTGTCGTGAACAAAAGCGATCCGGAGTACATCCTTGGACATCAGGTGCAGGCTATTTCGTCTTACTGGTCTCTTGGATTTGATGTTACTTCTTCGGTGTTGATGGTGTTTTCATCTCTGTTTTTGGGTTCACGCAGTGAGCGAGGATGGGGCCGAAAGCTGACTTTACTGATACCAGTCGTCGGTATTATGCTGTCAATTGCGATTACCCTGGTGGTGATTATGTTTCGTCTGCCCATTCCATACTTTTTCATATCCGAGGTGTTGCGCGGTTTAAGCGGCAGTCTGTTTACCGTGTTTGCGATATCCTTTGCTTACATATCGGACGTCGCAACGAAAGAGCAGCTTTCAATGCGGCTTATCCTCGCAGAAGCCACACTGTACGTTGCAGGTTGCGTCTCGCAGATCGGAGTCGGCCGGTGGATCAAAGTCGCCGGGTTCCTCCCACCTCTGTGGGTGTCGCTCGGTGTGACCGCCTGCACAGTCCTGTACATTGCCTTCTGGCTTGAAGAGACCAGGCCTCGTCAAAATCACAAATTTTCGCTTTGCGATCAGTTTAATGACGTCATTCAAATGTTCTCCAACAAGCCAAGAGGGTATTCATCACGACTGACTGTAATATCGGTGGCTTTCTTTTTCGCATCACTAACGCTGACGTCGTACGTGCTAACGATTTTGTACGTTATAGCTCCTCCATACTGTTTTGACTCTGTACTCATCGGCTACTACCAGGCTTTCATGTTCCTAGCCATCGGAATAGGTAATCAGGCCAAAAAAGTAAAATTGTGTATTTAAGGTAACCTGGTAACATGCCTCAGAAAATTAGGGTAGGTAGGGTCGGAGGATTTTTAGTGTTTATTTTTGTGGACCGAGATTCATAAAATATGGTAAAATTTAGAGAATTTATTTGAAAATGCGAGAAAAAATGTCCAAGTGTCGATAGATTTTTCTAGGGGTAGATCAGGTTACCGTAAACACACATATTTCTTTATTTGGCCTCATTTAAGGAGAAAAGTCATCGTCTTTGCACGTTTGCATTCTTTTTAGAAGTCGGTGAAAGTTTTGTACATGTACCTCGGAAACCCGCTTACAGAGTCGTGTACAAAACGCACCCACACCCTGCTATGATATTTCTGTTGAAATACTGTTTATAGAGTATTAAGGGGTACGCCAAACTCGAGGGTAGCCCATGAGGTCATGGTCACCGCAGTCGTACAGGTTGGCACGCCCATGGTGTGTTTGTTTCTTAATGTCTCTTGCTAACAAAGGATGTCCAATTGTGCCTTTCTTTATTCAATTCACAGTTTCGGACACCAAACTTACGAACGGTTACCAAAAGGCAGAGTTTGATGATATACCCGATGTGGCATAATTTTACACTGAAAGGCATGATTGTCAAGATTGTCAAGTTATACAAAAAACATTACTCTGCACCAAATTTGTCACTTTGGGTCAACCTTGACGAGTGTAGCATGCTAGCATGCTAACGTTTAGCCATTCCGGTAACCTGGTCAAGGAGACCCTATTGGGCCTATTGTTTTCGTCATTTTCTATATAAAGTTGTTTCTTGGACCTCTTAAATTATCTGCCTTGAATGATATATGATTATTGCACCTATTGCGGTGCCATATATTTATGGTAACCGTAAAGTTTTGTTAAAGAAAGTGAACTTTTGTTTAATTCTAAACATTGAAGTTGCATAGAACAGCCATGTATAACAGGTCTGAACCCGTGGGGCTAGCTGCCCCCAAAAGGCAGAAGCCATTAACTTCTATTAACTCGTGAGTTGCCTCGTAAGGTCAAATGGAGTGACCGTGATTGTTGTGTGGTTCCCTGCCCCATTTCTACCGCTGGCTGCGCGCTCGCGAAAAATAGGAACTCGCAGCCAGCCCGGCCGGGCCCGTCACGGCGATAAATCGAAATTCGGCAGGGAACAGACTACAGTGACTTGCAGCGACGTTGTGTTTGGCGGCCAAGTTCTCCAAAGGTGACATTATTTATTTCATGTCATCTTGAATCATTGACAATAGAAAAACTAAGGTCAATGCTTCAATTGACATTATTGACCAATGCAAAAAGCAGTGACTTATGAATGCAAAATCACTCTATAAGATAAGGTTGATGGTCGGAACAAGGATATCTGAGAGAGAGAGAGAGAGAGAGAGAGAGAGAGAGAGAGAGAGAGAGAGAGAGAGAGAGAGAGAGAGAGTAAAATTCACCAGACTACATACCTACAAAATAATGTCATACTTTTGCCAAAGAAAAGAAAACAGTTGAAATTTCACAGAAAGGTGTAAAACATTCCGTGGAGCATAACCATGGCACGTTAATCTAACGAAATGTTTGGTGAATTAGGTCTCAGGGGCACATAAAAATTACTGCCCAGCTCACTAATTTAAGTTCGATAATGTTCGTGCATATTTAAAACTCCATGTAAAATAAAAGTGCGTTTGGATAATGTATACCTCTGCTTGACTTTTAAGGTCTGTTGGCCGGCGGAAAACTCCTTGCTTGCTGTATGGGCGACATTGGTATTGCGCAGGTCAGTTTCCTGTCCGCAATTGGCTTGTACCTTATGATTGCATTCGCCAAGAGCCCCATCATGATATTGTGTGGTAAGTAGTAACAAAAGTAGCAGCAGCAGCAGTAGTAGTAGGTTTAATCATAGTCTATGGTTTAATCCTGACAAGAACTTATAATTATGCTACTGCTGATGTTTGTCGTTAATGACTATCCATATCATGCCGACTTATAACATATACGACGTTGTAGTGATCGGAGCAACTCAGAAACTGCAGCTCAAATAATCTCTCGCAAACCACAGAGTGTAATTGTCGAAACATCAAGCCCTTGATAGTCAACCCTAAACATAGAACGTTTTAATTAACGCAATTTTACAAAATTACAGTAAAAATATAAGTAAAGCAAAATCTTTCAAAATCGACAAAATTAAAATACACCGGGGGGGGGGTAACTCCATAGATGGCTATACGGGGAGGGTCCGCGCGAAAGGGGTCGTTTATTTGCACAGTTTGGTATCAGAAAGGGTATACTTTTCACGAGGTGTTGGTATGAGAAAGGGTCCGGTTTTAAACACGTACAAACTGACATTTGTTAAAAAATCATGCTGTCAACACTGGAAACCCATGTATCTACATCCCAGATCTACCATCAATATTTCCGATCTGTCGGTTTGACTGTTGGTACCCCTGGTACGCAAGGCGAGTGAGTCGTATCTGTATATGTATGGTATTGTATGGTATCAGATAGCTGTGGAAACGCAGCTATCTGTTGGCGGGGCAGCGTGAGTTGCTATGCGGGTCAAAGGTCAACCCCGCCACTCACAAAGCAACTCACGCTACCCCGCCAAGAGATAGCTGCGTTTCCACAACTAGGTATCAGAAAGGGTAGTTTTTTTTGCTCAAAACTGGTATCACAACAGTTTGGGTTTCCATGTTCGTGCGGAGCCCCCCCGTACTATTAGCCGTGGAGTTACCCCCCCCCCCGGGAAATACGCGTATATCGATCGCTGTGACACCATCAACTGAAACAACGTCCACTTCGACTGCCATGAAATTAAAATCTCTACGCCGATGACAGTCGACACATCTTCAGCCCTCGACAACGGAATGTACCAGTCACAACGAGCCACGTGTCGTTCCTCTCTTACTTTCATCCCGGTACATTTTTTATCATTCACTAACACCGCCCCCACCTTCATTATTGCAGCCCCCTTCGTTGGATGCCTGTCCAGTCTCAGTTACCCCGTTCTGCGAGGGCGCATGTCAAAGCTGGTACACCCGACTGAGCAGGGTAGGTGCTTACTAAAGTAGTTACATCGTGAGCAATTGCAAGTCCGACCATAGACAGTACATAAACTACTGTCTACAGTCCGACTCACAGGCGCTCCTTAGCTGGGTCGTCTGCTAAGTAGATCGATTTTCGGAGACGACCCAGCTAAGGAGCGCCTGTGGTCCGACTTACCGTTTGATGTGACTGTCAAAAATTTGAACAGAAATGAAACCACGTGAAGAGAACTACCCCTGAACCAGCCAACATTAATTTGGTACTCCTTATTTTTCGCCTCATGTAGCCTACATGCTGACTTTTGACCAAGCTTTAGATGAAATGTAAGTTTTTGACCCCTGCGTTTGATCTAGCACGACTTGTGACCCCTGCGCATGACTCTAACACGACCCAGAACCCCACATTTGCACTTTGGACATGTCTTCACAGTTAAGGTATTTAGAACGGTATTCCAACGGAAAAGTAAAATGTTCTTCAGGGTATGTCAGCCTTTTTTTCTCAAAAAGTAAAGTATGTTACATGATTGTACACCTTTAAAGTTTTGCAGTTCAATATAATATTTTTACTGGCGCTTCATTTCCAGCGTGTCTTCAACCAGTAGAACAGTTCATTATCCATTTCAGCATGGTTACTCTACCCCACGTGATTTCAGTTTCTTGGTAACGCGTTGATCATTCTTACCTCCCCTGGAATGGATGCAAGAAAGTCAAACGCGAAGTACAAAGTGGACTGAAAGATCCGTCGCTCGAGGACGCGCCCTGTACGCTCCCCTCCCTAGGGGAAGCGTGGAGAGCGCCCTCGAGCGACGGATCTTCCAGTCTAAGTACAAAGTAACAATCTCTAAAATGCACCTAATGCTTTATGAAAGTTTGACAAAGGGTCCTTGGGAGCAGCTTGGGCGAATGTCGTTGAGCAGTCTTCTCTCAGTGCTTGTAGACTGTTCACCATGATGATAAAAAATGCCATACATGTTCCTTCCTGAATTTCAAAATTCACTGCGTTTCCAATGCATTTCACCACATAGCATGAAGGGCTCCTTCGATAGTGCGTATAGAGACACGTCAGTATATTTTGTAGACATTTTATCGTAAGCTTCGATGTGCAACCTTCTGTTAGATCACGATCATTGATGCTTGACACATGTATAAATTGTAGGCTCCAGTTTATCCAATCAACCAGGCTTATAAAGCGTAACGTAAATCGTATTTTAAATCAAACTTACAAGTTTCTAAATCACAAAAGTAAAGGTGCAATAATTTATTAGTCCGCCTTTGTAAGTGCCTAGAGAGAGAGAGAGAGAGAGAGAGAGAGAGAGAGAGAGATGTATGATAATTTGAAACTTATGAACATATATTACTACCTGTCTTTCCATAGGCGTGATGTTTTCTTTCTTCTGCGGCATACAAGGAGTTGCCCAGAGTATATCGCCTCTTGTGTACAACAACATCTATTCATCAACTGTGGAATTTATGCCGAATGCGGTATATCTTGTGTTTGCGTTTACGATTCTTATAGCAGTCTTCCTGGTCGGGTAAGTTCTCATTTCTAGTCATGTCGGAATCAAAGTAGAAAACGCCGACTAGCGTCGGACGCAGTTGAACGAAGCAATGTCGTCTTACTTGATTACAAATTATTTTCGATTTGACATCAACTTATAGGATGGTTTCCTTGGCCGCCTAAACCGTCTTATCTACTGTTTAACCTCGCTTTGTTTTCTTTCACGTATTTCAGTGCGCTTCAAGTACAGGACTGCATTGGTGAGAAGTTGCAACCACTTGATCCATTAATGAATGACAAGTGTCTGTCAGCTCCTATAAACGAAACCTCACCTTCGACAGAAGACTATGGCACTATCGCTACGAAATGAACCATGTCTGACCTGTGAACATGTCGAAATTTGATGTCAGCCTATCTCAGCTTTGCAAAGGACCAAAGAGAAAAATCGAATGCGTACATTATCATCGTATGCAAACGTGGGAAACGCGGTGGTGTACACAGCTCTAAAGACAGAGAGAGATATGAATAAAATTAAGTGATAATGTACTCCCTCCCGGCCCATAATGGTGAACTGTGCACGACATAATGTACGAGTACAATATCGGAGTGCAAAGACCGCGATCGGGTACATTATTGAAATTACTTTATAATGTTTTGGAGATGCCAGTGAATTTTTGATGTGGAAATCTTGTCCCACAATGCTGAATAATCGGACACGCTATCAGTCATAATCTGGTGGGATGACGTCACAAAATTCACTGGTACTGACAAAGCTATAATATGATAGGTAACACACGAAGGGGTCACAAGGGTTAAAAAGCACAACTGTTGATAACAAACGCACACTTGTCGAGCGACATTTTAAATTATTTACAATTACAATACAATGCAGGAAATTGATTCAGACGGTTCACAAGTGTATCTATTTAATTGTTTATATTTTGATTTTATCATTTACACATTGTCATATTATTTATAGACAAGGGTAATCAGTACAAACATTTGCTGATATATTGGTCTTCGATGCGAATTTTAAAGTGTCAACATTGTGCAATTTTTAGTCCACCGACTCGTTCGATAAATAAGGAGCCATCGTTTTTGTGTTTCCTTTGATGTGAGGCTTAAATATTGAACAAATCGTCGCCATGGATTGAAAGTTACTATGTTAAACCAATAAAAGTAATGGAAGTATTTAAACAATAATGCATACGCATGTTTCATTATTTAAAATAAGCTGACCAGCCTTGTTACATGTACAGCAAGGTTATCCCCTTTGTCGGTTGCCTTTTGCCTTTTGTGGTTTTGTGTGTATATACGTACAGAAAACTTTTCATGATTTAAATAGAAAGGCAAGTATTCAATATGATAAATTCTTGATATTTTATCACCTCAGAAAAGTGCATATTCTGGTTGAAATTAGTCAAGCGACCATGATTTTTGCCTCAAATTTGCTATCTTCCGACTCATAAGGGGTGGAGAAATGTTTTTGCATTCAAGCTTAAGTCTCTGAGGAACTAAACCGATACTCAGCGCTGCGCTGACATGCGAACTCATCAAGTTTGCGCTGAAATTTGCGGTGAGAACAAATATGCTTATCTGTGGCCATGGGTGAATTTATAAGACAAAGACATATTACACCAAAATGCGATAAAAAGCTACGTTGCCGAGTTTATCACTGCTATTATATCAGCCAGTGTGAGCGCGAAGCTCGTTTAAATGCCCGGTCACATGCACAACAATGAGCTTGAGAAATGCGCCAGCTACGACCATTCTGAGAACAACTTTGCCCTTACCGGCTCATGGCGACGAGGGGTTGACAGACTTTTCAAAACTGTGTGCGAAGGTCATTGTGTGTCATACATGTCACCGGTACCGGCCCGACCACCTTGTCCTAGAACGAGATCAGCCGTTGACGTTGTGTGCGGTATGTGAACTACTAATTTAGTTTTCCTAAACGAAGCACAGTCGTTTGACCTGCAAATACTGTACTTAGAGTCATTATACATACAGGGCTTTCGCAGGACAGGGCCCGTCTTTCTTGTCCGTTGTCATATGTCATGGACCATGCCATGGATCTAGAAACGGCTAGCTTATGCGTGAATTCAGGCACAGGAGCTTTTGCTCGTTGATCCTCCAAGTCCTTATGTAATGCAACAAGTTAGCTTTTACCTCCATGATCAGTGCACGGTTTTATAGGGATGACCGTGATCAGAGTCACACAAAAACAGCACCAAACCCTATAGCAAGTGTCAGAACAAAGTCTGCATCAGCATAGCCAGTACAATACAAGTTAGATCGACTCTCGTTTGTTCTATGGTGTCAGCAAGAAGGGTCATAATGCAATGTGATTCGTGATTATGGGTTTCCAAAGTGTAAGCGTAGTTTCTTCAATGTGCGTGGTATGTATGGCCCTTGTTTATATATATATATATATATATATATAATATATATATATATATATATATATATATATATATATATACACATATATACAGTGGTGAATGAAAAGTGACCCATGCGGGTCATTATATATATATATATATATATATATATATATTATATATATATATATATATATATATAGTCGGTCATATATATATATATATATTATATATATATATATATATATTATATATATATATATATATATATAGACACTTTATTATATAACTTTATTACACAACTATGTCATCAGCGGATATGATATAGTAAAATAACAAGATAGATAATGGTTAAACAGTCCATTCTTGAAAGTTACTATTGCCCCTAATGATGAAAATGATAGCTAGCTGAGCATGTTGTACAACTACTGCTTTATCAAGTGAAGAGGTTTTCTTCCCAATTTGTCTTCATTTGCATATAAGATTTAATTGTATGCATCCATAATCCTACATGCATTAGACAAGCATCAAATATTTTCAATGTACTGAATGGTGATAATGAAATTTCCCCCCTCTGTCTTGACGGGAAATGTAGAACATCATAATATGAAGTTGTGTAAGTTACAGAACTGTGTGACTCAATCAGTAGCAAGGTTTTTTGTCTCAGAGAACTTTCATTCTGAAAATGAAAGTTTGTCATCGCAAGATGAGTTTTCATAAGTTCTGATCAAACTTTTAGGTGTTGTTTATCTTGTATTCTGTTTCCCCACAGAAGTAAAATACAATGGTGTCTGCAGTCACAGCAATTGTTGGCGGAGTCTTGGGTCTCCTTGGATCAACAGCCATTGCAAATGTAATCCTGTTTATCTTCAGACCAGCCATTTTGTACAATTTCTATATCAGGTAAAAACAAAATCTTCAACATATGTAGTGTCAGAGTCAAAGGCAAAAGCTATCAAGAAAATTACTGAATTAAAGTGCTCTCTGTGTGGCCTGGATTATAGTTCAGCTGATGGACAAAATTGTCCCCGACGCCATTGAAGCACATTGTAGTGAGGTATTCATTGTTTTGATTGAGTTAATGTGTTTTGTTTGTTCTGGCATGTGTGGTTTGCATGTGTGGGTTGCATTGAACTCTATCTGTGCAGAGGGTTGCATTCAAAATTGCAAGAACTTACTTGGGATGTTGTACCATCTTTATTTAGAGATGTGGAGATAGCCAAGGCTTTGAACACTGACTCAGCGCCGTGCCTCAAACTCTTACAATTTATTTTGATCTACCACTTTGGGGGCTCATTTTAGTGCTCTTGGAGTAAGAAAAATTTTCACCATCTTAGTTTTTTTTAAAAATCAAATTTAAATTTTTCTTCATACAGTTAACGCACAAATGGCAGCTATTTTAGTTTCAAATATCGGTAAATGTTAGGTAATTTGCTTCTCTGATACCATACTTTACATGTTGACCCTGAGTTTTATTCCTATTTGGTAAGAGAATGGTTGACAGTTTCATATAGGAAAGTTTGAGCAAAAGTTTTAAGTCTTTCATCTTCGAGGGGCATACTACCTTAGGGTTAATATAGGTATACGGAGGTATACTGTATGTTTTGAGTTCAAATTGAACAAAAGTTGATATCAGATAAAAATATATACAAATGCATTTTTGATATCTTTGCAATGCAAATGAGTTCTTCCACTATTTGATCCTGCCAGCTACCACAAAATTAAAGTTCACCGTATATACATACATAATTTATCATAAACACTGATGCAGGACACATATTTTGCCAAATTAAAAAAGGAATCATCAACAGATAAAGTTTTTAAATTTTAATTCGCATCCGTGATGCAGTTGCCATGGATTTTAGTGATTTGACACCATGTAGATGATGAAAGGAAAAAATCTTATAAAATGATACAAGCTTTTGTGAAGATGATGTCTTTGTTCAGTCCGGGTTATGTCCATACAGAGGATATTACGATTGACCAATCAGCGAACCTGCCGCTGCGAACGTCATGAATCATGAACCATGCAATCCTTGGCTCGCAGATTGCAATGAGTTTGGAACTTTCGGCTAGATTTCACCCTTTATTTTTAGCAGTAGGTAGTTTTTAGATGTAGACGTTATGCACAATGTTCAGTATGGTCGAGATGGCGACTGACACTGGTGGTTATTACATCGAATATTACTTCTTTGGATGATTTTCCTGGCTAGGTACCGCTCCTCGAAATCAGGATTTGACCCTTGTAAATTTACAGCAAGTTATTTGTCGCCAATATCGCCTATTTTTGGTCAAATTTAATTTAACCTTTCCATCTGTAGCATGGAGAATGTTTCAAGCTTTGCAACAATGGGTCAACTGTTCTGTCAATGATCGGAGCACGATGGAGCACGATTTTTTCGATCACCATGCATTTCCCGGTACGATTGACCCTTCGCTCAGAAAAACGCACACAGAATCAATCGCCGAAAAGTTAACCAGAAGCTGGTAAAGAGTACGAAAAACGTCAAATAACTCTTCGTCGAACATGGTCTAGGGTAAAGACACTCAGAAAACTATTTCTGAAGAAATCCTTACAATTTTTAACACCGTAGAACGTCGCAAATTGACTCGAGACCTCCAGGTAGCCAACATTCTCACTCGATCGGTCACGGTGGATCTGTCAGATCAGATCGCGATCTCAGCATAACATTTCAAAGTGAACCCACTTAACCTTTAACCGCCATTACATATACAGTATGTGATTGTTCTTGCCTTAGCCTCATTACATATACGGTACGCCATTGGCTTTTCCCAACTATCCTCTTGTGGACATAACCCGGACTGTTGTTTCACTCTTGGTAAGAGCTTCAGTCTCTCCTCAAAACCATCGGAAAGTACTACCAATCCACTGTGCTCTCTTAGCTGAAGTCACATGGCACTGATTCAAGAGAGTTCTCTCTGATACAAGAAAATGTTATTGCAGGTAACACATGCTGGTATAGGACCAATACCAAAAGATTTTCAGAAATTCCTACATTGATTCAAAGACTTTCTGAGCCTCTGGAGGGCAGAGTGCAACCACAGTGCAATATCTCACTCAGACAATTGGTACTCGTGACGTATAGGAATACGACACTCTAATTCTCACTTTGAAATATTGTTATTATTTTCTTGCCCAGGTATCTCATGTTCTCACTTGGATTGAGGGTAAACTATCTTAAAGCTGGCGACTTCACCTTTTGTTATGCTGAGAGGGGAAAGGGGAAATCTTCCAAACCAACCATGCTCTTTCTGCATGGATTTTCTGGTGCTAAAGACATGTGGGCACGTGTGATCAAGGTAATTTGTTTTTGTTTATTTTTATCTTTTTAACTCGCTTTTGCATTAAGTTTTATCCCCCCCCCCCAAAAAAAAAAATACAATAAATGTTTTCAACAAGTTAATTTATTTGCCTTATGTATGCCAGTCAACTTTTTCCACATACCAGCAATGTGTTCTATATAATCTGTGGTCAAATGTTTTACTCCCCTCAAGATCCATATACCCATGCATGACTCTATTTGTGAATAAATCTATCATATATCCTCCCCCCCCCTCCCTCCCTCTTTAGCATTAGGGAAAACCCTCTTCAGATGATCAGAGGCAAGCAATAAAATGCAAATAGTTCTTTCTTTTACTGTATGTAACAGGCATTGCCAACAGATGTACACGTCATTATCTTGGATATGCCAGGCCATGGCAAAACAAGCAGAGACATGAAGGCTGACTACACATTCGTTGGACAGGCCAAAAATATTCATCATGTAGGTTTTTCAAATTTTTGTTTTCTTTCTTGCAAGCCAACTTTTTAAAAATATCCCACAGGAAGAGTTACTTGCACGTTCATAAGATAATTAACGCTGTTCTGGGTTTTTTCATGGTCACTGAAAATGTGTAATATCTGTCTTATAAGTGAAAGTCTGTCAGAAAATTCTTCAGAACAGAGAGCGAAATATAGATAAAGCAATGGTATTATCTGTTCATGTATATCATTGCATTGAATTATTTTTTGGCATTTTGTAATGCAGAATGTGTATAAATTATTCTCTGTGTACTTTCATTATATTTTGCTGTAACTCTGCAACAGATGATTGCATTCAATTCACATGATGAAGATCCCATTTGCATGGTACTCAAATGGCCATAGTTGTTTCAACATTTCATCGTTCACAGGGATTTTGTTGACTGTTGAGTCTAGCTGCACTGTTGGCCATATAGCTCTTCACCATGTCAGTCCTGCTTGATCCTCAAATCAGAGCAGGTTGACTGCATGCTTGTTCAATTGTTGGTACTCTGAGAACTCAATATGTGACGCAACATCTTGTCTCTCAGTGACAAGTCCTTATAGACAGACAGAGGTTGACCTTTGGTTCGTCTAACAAAGATTAGATCAATGAAATAATGGAAGAGCAGATTTACAGTAGTCACACGCAATCAATACTGACATGATGTGACAAAGATGTATTGTGGCTAATCAGCAAAGAGTTTGATATAATTGCTTGAACCCTTGCACCTCCTTATGCCATGTAGAGTGGTCCAACACACCAAAGAAAATAAAAGGGCAATACTTAAAAAAATTTGATGTTAAAAGGTTTATGTAAAGATTCATAAAGTACACTATTAATATCATTTCCTCTTTCTTATTCTGTTTATTCAATGCATTGATCCTATAGTTTGTACAGGCCTATGGACTTGACAAATCCCCATTTCACATACTCGGCATTTCCATGGGAGGTGGAGTAGCAGGAGTCTACGCAGCTCTGTATCCGCAGGATTTGGTCAAGGTGTCCTTGTTCTGCCCAGCAGGTGAGTCAGAGAGAACTGAGCGCCTTAAGTGCAGACATTCTACGTGTACCCGTAAAAAGTTGCTGGGTCTTATTGAAAGCTTCCACACCTCATATGCCACATAAAATGTCAGTCAGATATGTTAGATTGCTTTCCGGGAGAACTACATGTACATGATCATATTTACTTTGCAAAATAAGAATGTTTTGGCCAGCGGTCACTGTACTCTACCCTTTGTTGTTTTTGGCGATTATTTACGCATTGGCATCATGGTAAATGTAGCTTGTAAAAGGAAAGATACTTTTTGTCTGATATGAAACATGTGATGAAAAATATGTCTGTTAAGTGAAGATAAAAAGCCTGTCAAAATTTTATAGTTTGACTGTTGGCTCTTTTACAAGCTCCTGTTGGACCAGTCAATGTATTCAGTGAACAGAGCACCTGAAAAAAGTGCAAAAAAAAGATGTACAGAATGCATGCCATTTGTGAGCAGGTAGTAGTAGCCTGAGGATATTCATACAAGTACTTGCTTTGAAATGCAAGACAGACACAAGGTTAAGTGAAAGGAAACCTGTATGTGATTTCTTCACAGCAATATTGTCTCCAACAGTCAGTAAATATGGGCAGGAAATGGTGAAAGATGAGACTGTACCGCTACCAGTGACTGCACAGGAGATCAAAAACACCCAGCCATACATAGTCTATAATGGCCGTGAGATGCCTAACTGGGTAGGTGTATCATCTCAAAAAGTTGGCAGATATTATATGTTTCATGCGATTACAGAATAAGTGTCATCAGTGAGTGGATAATACATTCGGATCATTGAACCCGCACTTCTCCTGTGGGACAGTGGAGCTGTTTGTTATGAAAACAAACCTAAAACTGCCAAAAGTAATGTAGTAAAGGGGTGACACAGGAACATACATGTATGGTGTGAGACTCAAAACCAATTTTTTTTTCAAATTCTGAATTTCAAATTTATACCCTGAGGGCCCCAGTAGGTGCTAGGAACAATACATCAGATAACACAAAAAGATTCAGAAACTCATCAAGAACAACCTCAAGGCATCTGTAATTATCAATATTTGAAATCGTACAGTCACCAACATGGAACTAAAAATTACTTGTGACTCTCTCATTTCTGAAATATTAGAATATTTGCAAATAACAAGACAATGGCATTGAAATCACAGACCAGTAACATAATCAAGTATATCTTGCATTGTCCTCTTTGTTATCAGAAGTTGTCTGCATAGAAATACAACAACATTAACATCTTTCTGCCTTGCCTGACAGTTGAATCATTGAAACACTGTGGACAAATAAGGATATAAATGATCCCTCAGTCTAATGCCAAGATCTGTTGTGCTGTGTCTCATTCACACTAACACAAGCAGAAATAACTGAATACATAATGATTTATAGGTGCTGGTTATTGATCACATAATTCATTTTTTGCCATCATTGCAGTCATGCCCTACATGTATGTCCAGAAAATTTCCATTGCATGCTCCGTGTTAAATTTCATCCTCCTGACGTTTTATGAAGTTTCATCCAACTGCTTTGGTTTGTGACCCAGGAAACCGTGGGCTTGTGACAATACATTTGTGAAAATGGATTATTGCTAAGTCATCATCCTGCAAGCATTCATCTTCAGCTTGTTGACTTTGTCTCATCTTTTGGTTATTGTAAAGGTTTACAGGATAATTGCTGAACTGAGAAGACCCCACAATGAATTTTACAGACATGGTAAGAACGCTTTAATTTATGTTTGTTTGTGTGCGTATCATTTTTTATCCTATAAATATGGACAAGGGAATACAAAGTTCAGCATGTGTGGTAACCTTCTAAATGAAATTCTTGTTTACTTTGAGTGAAAATACCACCCTTTGTATGACATTGATGAGCAAGAATTTATAAGACAATTTGAAATCAGAGAGGAGACTTCTCCACTGCATGTACATGGAATTTTTCGAAGATTAGTGTCTTTGAAGTCAAGTTGATATGAGACTGTCACTCAAGAGTTAGTCTTGAAAACAATTGTAATAGTATATTCGTAAAAAATGACTTAAAGAGTTCAGATATCTATTGGAAAGTAGAGGACACTGGCGTAAAATGTTAATTTGACTGTAAAATATGCTGAAGTATGACAATGTGATTGCACAGTTCTGAATCAACATATCTGTCTTGCATAGATACAGAACAAAAAACTCGTCTTTGAATATAAGCATCTTACATACATGGCAAAGCTAAGTTCATAAAGAGTTGTATATGTGTTCCAAATAGAGACATATTTCTGTGGAATTTTACTCATGTGGCAATCGTTGCAAAAGTTCAGCACAATTGCTACACAACATCATTGAAAAAGGTATTGTGCTCATCCTTCTTTGTAAATAGTCTGTGCCATGGCCCTGCATTAGTTCATACTCTGGGTGTGAAATCTTGCCCTGTAAATAATTTCTAACACATCACTTTTCACATGTCACATTCCAATCACCAATCATATGTCATTTTCAGCTCTACGGTAAGCTGTGCGAGTAGTATAGAGACAACCCAATATCAGTTCAGTTTGCTGTTTTCACTCCTGTCACACATATACTTCATTGCATTGATGACATTGTGAGAGTTCCCGCACGCTTCATGCATGTAATGTCTTGGAATAAAAACAAGTGTGCTTCCACATGTACAATGCATGTACATTTTACTTTTCAGTGTTGCAAGAAATGAACAAAGAAGACTCCAAAACTGCACTGCAGGCAAGACTCTGTGATATCAAGACTCCAACTCAAGTTGTTTGGGGTGAATTTGATTGGGTGAGGAAAAAAAATTATTTGATCCTTAAGAAAGTTTTGGGAAGGTAAATTTGGTGAATCCTTGGAGTTCCTTCATTAAATTCTTGTTTTGTGTAAGTCCCAATGATAATCAGTGATTGAGTGAAGAGCTTTGCAAGTATAAACATTTTGTACTTACATGTACCTTAAACTCGTCAAAGCAAGGCTATTCGTAGCTAAGTCATGAATACTGATGAAATCTATAATGTGCCATAATGTGAAATTAGTGGAATTCACCTGATACAAAAAAACGTACATGTAAAATAAAATCATGATACTGAACGGTATAAAACATTATCATGGTTTTAAATCTGGTAAATAAATTTATCTTTTGTACTAAATATTTAGAAACAAGGTAGTTTTAGCTTGATAATATTTCTGTTCTGTCACACAATTCAACTCTGTAACATTCTCCACCTTGTCCATTATTACATCTTAATTTCAGTTGTTGGACATATCAAGTCTGGACATAATCAAAGAAAAGCTGAAGAGTCTTGACCGTATTGATGTGTTGGACAGATGTGGTCACTCTATCGCCATGGAGAGACCGTACAAAAGTGCCAAAGTGATCATGGAGTTTGTGAATTCTTGATGACGTTTCAAATTTATCAGCATCTTAACTACAGTGGTTTGTGTTGAACTGTTTGCAGTACGGGAACTTGACAAACTATCTAAGTTGAGGAGTTGCCAACACCGTCAGGTGTAATTGTCGTCGAGGCGGCAATATCAGTCAAGAAATCAACTCTGAGAAAGTTGAAACATTGCCTGTACACAGTTGAAACATTGCCTGCCTGGTCATGAGTTGTCAAAACAACGCCACACATCCACACAAACCCAGCTCGGAACGCATCATTTGCAAGTGGTATTTGTGCAGTCTGATGATGTTGTTTTGACTACATCTGACCTCCTTCCAGACAATGTTTCAACTTTTGCAGAGTTGATTTCTTTGTGATTGACTGGTATTACCGCAGTTTTTGCAACTCCTCAATTTAGACATTATGTCTAGTTCCTGTATTGCCAACAGTTCAACACAAACCACTGTGTGTTTGGAAAAAACTGAAAGAAGTGCTGTTGATACTTGCAATTCACAGTGCTAATTTATTTCAGTACGAAATGAGATGACATCTGAGAGACAGCATGTATGACTGCTCATGATTGGATACATATAACAATGTTTCTATTTCTTCCTAAATTATAAAGAAGAAATATTTTAATGCAATGATTTACTTTTTTCGTGACATTCTCTACTTGTATTTATAAGTCATTTTTATTTTTCTCCTTCATGTCTGGTGAAATAATATTTTACTGAAATCAATGAACTTTTCAAGACTTTTTCAAAATAAATATTGATGACATGGTGACAGAGGAGAATATTTACATTGTGGTAGACCCACCTTTGATAATGCTCGGTGTTCAAAGGCCTGGACTATTTAAGACTATTTTGCAATATTTATCGATGGCAATTTATTATATATGTTGAATGTGATGAAAGACACATTTACAATGACACTCCAAATATATTGTACTGGTGGGAGTCTTTCAGATAGAATCTCTGCTCCCAGAGTTTCCTCGGGTGTGAATGACTCATTACCATATTGTATATGGTGTTTTACTAGGGCAAGTGTGTCTCATGGGCACCTGTGCGGCTGAAATAACATAAACATCTTACTAAAAAGAATAAACTTTGATCTGTAGTAAAACTTATGCTTTCAGATGTGTGGTGTCAGTTTTCATATGTATTGTTATAATCACCTTGGATGAGGATGCATTCCTTTTCTTTTTCCAACTGACAAATCTTGAAGGAGAAAAAGTGTCTATAGCAACAACTACTTCATGTTGTCGCTTTACCGACCGCAGGTTGCATCATCTTCTGTGTCCTCATTCTCTTGATTAAAGCACACAAACACATTGAGTGACCTGGTCACCCCTCGTTTGACCCTACTTCTAATAGACAGTAGGAGAGTATGCTTATCAGCACCAAATCAAGTTTGTTCATGGAGCGGTTGTAATAACAAGACAATCACATCTTCCCGAGTCGCTAAAGAGTTGTTCAAAGTTTCTGGTAAAGTGATTAAACACTGAATCTGCTGATTATGTTCTTGTCAGAAACAGTAAGTAATAATCAGTAAATTTGACAAGGTATTGCTGATAGCATGTCAAAAAGTGCTCGTAGTACCTAATACTTGGTACGTAAATTGTCTTTGTTTCGACATGGAGGATTGTTAGATGCTTACTAGGGTTGAGCTTGTTTCTCTGATGATTATTACAGGAAAAATTGGACAGCATCACAAAAAAGAATTGTTTCCAATGAAAGTGCCCGTTTTTATCTCAAATTAACTTGCATAAGTGTTGATCTGTCACTGGCAACACCATGCAAGAGAGTTGCGATCATTCAACAATTTCATACAAACACAAAATACCTGCAGATAAAAAACACCAAAAAACAAAACACTTCCCCACCTGACAATTTGATTAACCAGCAGAGAAATACACCCACTGATCAAAATTATCTTTCTACTTTGCCGTCAAATACCGACTATATATATATATATATATATATATATATATATATATATATATATATATATATATATATATATATATATATATATATATATATATATATATATAAATATAGGACCTGACATGAACTTCATGTGTTTCAGTATGTTTTGCAGTTGTCTGTTAATTAACACTTTCTATCATTGTTGCCACAGGTTTCCAATTTCAATACAATTATTATGATAAACATTGCAAGCAATATTCATTGTGGATGGCTTCTATTGAAAATATCGATAAATATACAAATTAGTAATTAGCTGAAATGAAAATGCTAAATTTCTCTCACTGCTGTCATGTCATCGTATCATCACTTTATATAGCAAGTTTACCTGCCTATGGTCAAGTGCTTCAAGTTTTATATGTCAAATTGTGAAATTCATTAAGTAATTGATGTCAAAATTTTAAGATATATTAAATGTCTTTCATTTCTGCTGTATCATTGTAAAATCAATATACCTAGCAAGTTACTTTCAACTTTGGTCAAGTCCTTTCTGTGTAGTGTTCCTAGTTGGGAAAACTCATTACATGTATGTGGTAATCATTAATTTGCTTACATGAAAATGCAGGATGTCTCTCACTATCACTACACCATTTCATTAATGCACATAGTAACTTTCTTCAATTTTGGTTGAGTCCTTTCAGTTTATTATACCGAATTGGGAAGTTCGTTTAATATACAAATCAGTAAGCTGATGTTAAAATGCAAAACACAAGTTTCATAAACTTTTGTGGTGTCAATCCTTATAAATCAAGGAAGTTCATTAACTAGTAATTAGCTGATCTAAAAATGCTAATGTAGCAGATTTCGTCAACTTTTGCTCGGTAAATTCATAATCCTCGGTAAATATATATATATATATATATATATATATATATATATATATAATATATATATATACATATATACATATATATATATATATATATATATATATATATATAATATATTATATATATATATATATATATATATATATATATATATATATATATATATATATATATCCCTAACTAGGAAAGATCATTAAATACGTAAATTAGTAATTAGCTTGTGTAAAAATACTAAACAATTGACATTAAAATTAAATCGTAGAATATTGAACACACAGTAAGGTCCGTCAACTTTGATTTAGCCAAACCTGATAAATACCTGTACATAGGAAAGCTAGTTAAACATATATAGAAGAAATTAGCTGATATAGAAATGATATATAACTTTCATTTTAGTGTTACATCATGGTATATGAAGTGTAAATGGTAAGTTTGGTCACCTTAGGTTAAGCCAAGCCAGATATAATATTCCTAATTAACAAAGTTCATTAAATACACAAATGAGCAGTGCCTTCGTCATAAAACTTCTATTTGATGTTGAACTCTGCCAAACGCTCCCTTTAGTGACATCTGTTACAAGATTCGGAAGATATGACACTGTCCTGACTGTCATTCTGAAAATGTCTGATTTCTAAACAAATAGATATGCAAATTAGTATTAATTATGCAAGCCACACCCACCATCTCATTCTGAACAGAATCTGTGTACCAGATTTGATCCAAATCCGATCAGCTAGGCGTTCGTGAGATATCCGCGCCCACAAACTGACAGACACAGAGAGACATCATTGCCACATTAAATCACGTGTGTGAATACGTGTAAACACCACTTTCGTTTTCAATTAAAAGTCTTACAATATATGAGGCAGCCAAAACTAAATGAGCAAATATCACAACAGATGAATAAGTGTGAAACCCACAGACTGCTTTCCGCAAACGTTCATTACAACGCAGTTATTGTAGAATACTTCCAATTTTGTTGACTTTAACAGCAGTGTGTTGGTATGATTAACCGCTCCAAAAAGCACGAAAACTTTAACTTCACTATGTGTCTTGATACTGGCGACTTTCGGTTGATCACTGTCGCTAGGCAGAGCTTTGGTTTTCGCGTCAAGACCGTATTATAAGCAAAATAAAATCGATCAGTCTCAAACAAATCAAACATAACACCCTTAGAGATGTGTAAGCAAAATATCGCGGTATATATACCATTGCTTTTCATGAAGAATCCATATGATGAAGACAAAAGACGAATGGTCAACTTATGAGGTTTAGTGTCATAATAGAAGAGATGTAGTCCTACCAGGGTGTCACACAGAAATGGTCCTCATAACATACACCGTCGACGCCAAAATCTTTGATAAGCTTACGACGAACAAACAGGTAACCCTATAGCGTTGACTGTTTCTAAGGGAGCCGTTATTATTAATTGTGGACGAGATAACTCAAATTATATTTTAGGATTGTGAGATGCGTTTCACATTTTTAGATTATTATCGTGCCAGGCAAAACCTTGGTGTGAATTCCACATTATATCTTATCCGTTGATGAGGATTTGCTCTGCACTTTTATGATACACCGATGTAATTGGCTTCATGTTCATTATGTAGGGCCAGCAGCTTACACAACCACTACCTCTACGTCGCAAATACCGACACGTTTGTTTCATGTTGAACTCGGAACAAACAGTTCAGATTTATATCCCATTTCAAAATGCAATGGATGCACCATGCGTCAGCCACATGCATGCTTCTTTTGGCAAGGTTAAATTCTAATCCCGGGTGGTGACACTCTCAGAGAGCACGGGCATCCATGTTGGTTCCACAAAATTTCGGAAGATACCCCTAATCTGGGATTTTTCAACAAAAAAGACCCCCTCATTTTGAGAAATATGGGAGAAAATACCACCAAAAACCCTTACTTACAAAATCCTACCCCTAGCTTTTGCACAACCCATACATATACAGGCAATTCAAAATTGACTCCAGAGAAGTAGTGCATTGTTACATATCTAATAATATCACTTTTTAACTTGTTTAATATGTCGGAATAAATAATTTAAACACAAAAGCTGTCAAAATTTTGCTTTAATAAAAAGTAAATCACAATTGTTACATGGTATTTTGGGTAAAAATATTCAAAATTGTCAAAACAATTCATTTTAAAGTCGCCCTATTCCATGTACACAAATTTATTTTGCTAAAGTTGGTGTTTCTCAGAAAGAACAATATCTGAGCTTTCCAAAAATGTAAGGTGTTTGCTATTTCATGCTAGTTTACTTAATGTATAGGGGAGGATATAGTACCCCCTACCCCTACCCGTTTTTCGCCATTTTTCGCGGTACATGCAAATCAAAAACCAGCCCAGAGAAGTAGTGCATCCAAAAATATCCAATGTTAACATATTTTTCTAGTTCAGCTGATCCTAAAGAACAAAAAAACACCAATGTAGTAGGTTTATTGGAGGTGCATGATGGGCCCCTCCTGCCCACGGTGAAATACTTCTGAAACTTTAAAAACTTCTGAAACTTGAAAATTACGACTGCAACAGCAAAAAAACTATGTTTCAACAGAATCTAAAATCGTTCGGCGAAGTGAAGTGAAGTGTTTAATTTTGCAGAGTGGGTTGCTGAAGTGTTGCAAGATCATTTACATAATCTATGTATCTTATGAAATATACTATCATCGACTCTCCTTCATTAATATTTGGACAGTTTATCAGATATTTTGGGACAAAAATTACCATCTGCTGGACAATGTTGAGCTATTACTCTTTAATTTTTCACATACCATGGGTAAAATCGCACGCATACACTCATTTTATATAGAGAAAGAAGGTTATTCAGATTTATTGCGTTGGTCGGGGGGCGGCGTACTAAAAATTTCCGAGTGATTGGACGAATTCGTCCAATACCATAATTAAGACAGCTGCCTAAATTCTGTGCTTGCAATACCTGGAACGTTCATCGCTTAATATCTTTTTGAATCCGTTGTCATCTTGACCTCGTTGTCATACAAAAGCCTCCGAGTGAATCTATTTTTATCCGGGGATTTCCATAGTGGAATCGCGCGATGTTGACTCACACGCGTATTGCATCAGAAAAAATCTCTAAAAATGGGGAAGGGACATTCCCTGACAGAATGTATTTTTTTACATTCAGCTTGCGCAGTGTATCATAGCAAGTCAGGTATTGACGTTATCACAAGTGTTTTAAGTCTCCGTAAAATATTTCATATTTGACATTTGTGTCTGGACTGTCTTATCAAGGTAAGTGTTGGCAGCCAATACGTTCCGTGGACGATCATTTTGACGTGTGGACATTGAAAAATGAGTCTAAAATTTATGGCGCGGAAGAAAATGCAACCGGTTTCGTTATCCGGGTTCATATATCGCTTGACGTGCCGATAGACTCTGTTGTTCTTGAGAAAAGCAATTACACGAACTTCTCGTGCATGTGCTTGAAAACGAATATTTATTCGGTACCGGGAATTGCGAAAATGGTTGAGCATAGTTATTTTTCAAAACTTATAGCCGATGTTCCTTTTCGTGCAGGTCAACTTTTCATTTGGTACGTTCACGTGACCTACCTAAGGCGAGAAGAATCAAAGACTCGAATTTCTTTTCATAGAATCTTGAACTTCATAGAATCGCATTTTTAATAACCATGTACAATTCACGATGAACGCGTGACGCTGCAAGGCAGTCGACTCAGCTCAGATGTCTCTGGCATAAGGCTGCGTTCACAAACACCTCTGTGGGGGGATTCCAAAAAAGTTCCCAGATTTTTTTCAAATACCCCCCAAACAAACCCGCAATGTGTTCAAGTCCCCTTTTGACTTACTTTGATTTTGAAGTCCCCCTCAAGGGAAGGCAAAAAGTGGCCGATATAGTGCTTCGTCCAAAAATATCAAATCATAATACACGGGAGTCTATTGGGCAAACTATTAAAATTTTTCACATAAAAACAAGCTATATCTCTACATTTATATGTGTGTGATAATTCATGTAAATGTACATTGCTTGAAGTGGCAGGTAAAAAGTGCATGTGTGTACAAATAATTTGATTTTTAGATTTCATCGATAATATTCACTGTACATGATAGTCTATGAGAAAACTATGAACGCGTATTTTCCAATATAAAACTAGCAATATCTGTTCATCTATAGACATTTGATAACTGATAGAAATGTACTTAATTAGCAAGTGCACATGTGTACAAGAAATTTGATTTTGGAATTTCGCCGAAAATGTTGATCTACTATACATTGGAGTATATGAAAAAACTGTGAATAATCTTTTTCCAATTAAAAACCTGCAATATTTGGGCATATATGGATCCTGAACAATTGACATAATTGTACTTGCTTAGAAGAGGGTGGTTACATGTACATATGTGTACAAGAAGTTTGATTTTGGAATTTCGCCAAAAATGTTGATCCACTCTACATTGTAGTCTATGATGAAACTATGGATAATTTTTTAAAGTACAAAACTTGGTAAATCTGTGTAATTATGTAGGCTTGATTATTGATATCACTGTACTTGATTAGACCAGGGTAGTTACAAGTCCATGTGTGTGCAAGAAATTTGATTTTTGAATTTCACCGAAATGTTGATCCATTGTGGACGATGAGGAAACTATGAATAATTCTTTTAAAATACAAAACTATTTAAATCTGTGTATTTATGTACTTTCGATTATTGATATTAATGTACTTGTTAGACTAAGGTGGATACAATTGCATGTGTGCGAAAGAAATTTGATTTTGTAATTTCACTTAAAATGTTGATTCACTATGCATTGTAGGCTTATAAGGAAACTACAACTAACGCATGTTATCAGCTCCCAAATTGTTATTCAAAGGTTGACTTGAAGCTTCCAGTTGTTATTGATGATACCATGCACTATTTTAAATAGTTTGTATTCTGTCAAAGTCCTCAAAAAATAAAATGCACACACGGTGACATGAACGTTTTACACTGACCTGTACCCAATGTATTGTCAATGGGAGAATGATATCAAATAAGTCATCTCCCAAATTGTTATTGAAAGGTTAAGTTGAAAGTTTTAGTCATTAAACAGGCCAGTTTTACACAACAGAGGGGTTGGGTAAGTAGAAATCATGACAGCCTAAACCTTTTGCCTCAATGTGGCTGCTTGGATGATCAAATTGTTTAATATACCCTAAAACTTGCGGCCGAATGGCGCGCCGAAAATGGAAATGGCAGGAAATGAAAGTGCCAGAAGGTATTTGAAAAGGAATTTGATATTCAATAAATTTTCAAGTCCCCCGTTTGCAACGTCAGTTTTTTCAGATCCCCCTGGCGTGTTGTAATTTTTTTCAAGTCCCGCCCACTTCCAGAGGTGTTTGTGAATGCAGCCTAAGGAGCCCATTCATTTTAAAGCCTCATGGTAACAACATATGAATAGCTATTAATATTATATAGGGCTCAGCCCTTGGTGTCGCGCCAGGGGTTAAGATTGGCAATGTTATTTGTATAGATTTTCTGTAGCGTGTAAAATTTTGGACAAAAATTGGCAATTTTTACAATGATAACAGCCTATGGCGTTAAACAAGGGACGTATTATGCAATAATTATCATTGCAATGGTAACCGCACTGCCCACCTTCCACTTGCAAGCTGAAAACTATAGTGTTCCGTCTAAAACCTTGCAATTTTTGAATCTAATTATTGACACAGGGGGCGCTCTTCTATAATTCAATCCCAGCATTCTTTGCGTATGCCCCCGTTCATATGCACGACAGTTTTCTCCGTTATCTATATCAACGATACTTTGTATCAGCGACAAGGTGTATAATAACATTTACTGGCTATAAAAGAGGTATATTTTATAAAAGGCATGTTATTTCATAGTAATTTGTTTCGTATTTGTTTATTTACGAGTAAAAAAAAACATGGCGGCGCCCATCATGAGAAAGAAGGGTACACTTCCGGTTACTCGCATAGTATATTATGAATAAGCGCATGCGTAGTCAGTAAGCCGCTGGCGCGACTATAATGCCAGATCTGAAACGACCACGGATGTATGACTCAGAGAAAACATGATCGGTTGAAAAAGGAACGCATAATACTCTTGCCTGATAAACTTTATTCCGTCACTCTGAGCAGCATAGCAACCGCTGGAAGAACGATTAGCAAATGCCAGTGCATGGTACAATGGATATAAAGGGCGATGTTGTTTGAGCAAACACTATAGGTGAAAATATTTCTATTGTGAGACAAGCTACATACAGAGCAAGGCACGCACAGTTAGGTGGATGAATGTGAACCACTACTTAAAAGGTGAAAAGTTTTAACTTAGTTGAGGGGTATTCATGTTTCTGGTGACCTACTTGCTATAGTTCAGACACGATGCTGACTCTTTTTATTAGTTTTAGTTTTTGAGTCACCGACAGAAAGTGACCAGGTTTCGTCTATAAAACATAATTATGTTTAATTTTTTGAAATGAAAGTGTCACTATAATATTCCGTAGTACCTTAACATGCGTTAAATTCAGTAAGCTTCACTGTTCAAAACTCTTTTCTGATTCTCGTTATCGTTTTAGTGTTGAGATGAAAAAACCTCTTTCTTTAATAGGAGGATAGAATATAAATCAGTTCTATCGTGTTCTTTTATTTGCAATTTTTATTTATCTGTTTCTTTAATGTACTCATTTTATTTTTTCACGTAATTTATTTCTTTTTTCTTTTCCATTTGTTGTTTGTGTACTTATTTAGCCGTATTGACATATGTCAGCATTGCACAAATTAATCGGTGATTTGCATATTTGATGAATTTTTATAATTAGGGTGATGTCTAGGTGATGAACTGTGATACATGTGATACAGGTGATAATCTGTCAGTAACACGATTGAAACTAATTTGGGATAATTGGATCTTCATATTTTTCAAATTTCTCAAAAGTGTTAGGAGCTCTATAGCTGAATGTTGCAATATTACAAATTACTCATAAAAACAAGTGTGCACTTTAAAAAAAGGAGATGAGCTTAATTTTGCGGATTAAATCGACATTAATTCACTATCAAATTATTCCAAATTAGTTCCAATCGTGTTCATTGTTATAATTGAATGAAAAATGATTTGCAACATCCTGTTGATAATTTACTACTTGAGTCATTTTTGTAATTAGGGTGGCAGCCCAGACTGGTTTGACGTTTTCACGACCATGGGGCTCATTCTCGGGCATTAAGCCTCATCTGTATTGCAGTAATTTTAATCACAGAGCCAGTTAATGAACAGGACTCTATCTTCGCTCTCCGAGGACCTGTAATCAAATTACCAATTAACAAGTGGGGACTGTATCATCAACGCTGACTTGTTTTGTAGAAAACATTGGCCAAGTGCTTCCTAAAACAATGCAGATCTTTTTAAAAATACACCGTTACTAAAAACTTCAAAACTTCAAGATTTTTTCAAATGACCTTCCTTACAAAACTCAAAAGGTGTTAATGATCAGATTTCCCCTTCTGACTTGCTATAATTTTGAAATTACCCCTCAAAGGGGTTGGACAGAAATTACTGGTGGATCGCAATATTTTTGCGCAAGCGTGTGTGTACAAAATTTTGATATTTGGATTTAATTAAAAATCAGCTGTTGAAAATGTTGATTCACCATACATGGTACACATACATTTTCTCATACATGTATAAGAAATCTATGTAATACTTTTTCAATGCAAAACTATATCTGTGCATTTATAGATATTTGATAATTTACATAAATGTACTTAAATGAAATAGGGCTGTTACAACTGGTATGCGGACAAAAAGTTTGACCTCAGAATTTCACCAAAAATGTTCATCCACTTTACATGGGAGTCAATGATAAAATTGTGAATGATGTTTTTTCCAATGAAAAAGTTGGTATACTTGTGCATATACAGATGTTCAATAATTAACATTATTTTACTTGATTACAATATGATGGTTAAAGGTGCATATTATGTGTACAGGAAATCTGATTATGGAACTTCACTGAAAATGTTAATCTACTATATATGGGAGTCTATGAGGAAAGTATGAATAATTTTTTCCAATACAAAAATAGGTAAACCCATGTATTTATGTACTCTCGATTATTGATATCAATGTACTTGATTGGATTAGGGTGGTAACAAATGGATGTGTTCGCCAGAAATTGGATTTTGGAATTATACCAAAATGTAGATTCACTGTACATGGGAGTCTATGAGGAAAATATGAATAATTTTTCCAATACAAAACTATCAAAATCTGTGTATTTATAGACATTTGATAATTCATTTTAAAGTACTTAGTTAGCCTAGGATGGTTAAAGGTTGATATGTGTGCAAGAAATTGGATTTTGGAATTTCACCGAAATGTTGATTCACTATACATTGGAGTCTATGAGAAAACTAAGAATAATTTTTTTTAAATGCTTAACTAAATTAATTTGTGCTTTTATAGGTGTTTGATAATTGATACAAATGTACTTGATTCAAATAGGGTATTTAAAAGTTCAGATGTGGACAACAATTATGATATTGGAATTTTACCTAAAAGTATTATTTAACTTTTCATGGTACTAGTAGTCTCAGTACAGGTAACTGTTAAATAATTTCCCTGACAAAACTTGCTATATCTCTAATATGTAAGTAATAGGAATTGTTCATCGCCCTCAGTGCAGTGAGCTTGATTTACAATAAGACAAGCCTCAGAGTTGTGAAGTCAAGATGTTCATGTGACAGATAATTATACTTTTGTTCAGATTTACAGGTGAATAACTTCAGAGAATGAAATCATGCAACGAATCAAAATTTATCTCCCAGAATATTTCTGAACACTGAAACTGCTTTTTGACGGAACGGATACTTATGAAAATTAAGTGACCCTCCCCTCTGAGCTGTTTGAAAAATACATGAACCCCTTTGCAGTTTTCAAATTTAAGGTGACCCCCCTGGATTTTGCCGGCCCACCCCCGGCCGTAATAACTGAACGCTCCCTTACTCATATAAGAAGAGTGGCAATGAAAATATTATTTTTACCACCAGATGCATATATAAACATTTAATAATAATTAATATGATGTTATGAACACGCAAACGTTGAAAACGACTGTCGTAAAAAAATCTTGTCATAGTGTTCAAAAGTGAGTACTCATATTCATAGTACATTCGGCATCATTCACATAACGCCGTATCGTATCCATGTAAATGTAGCGACATTCGAAAGACTACACGTACCTCTGTGAACAACATGCAAATTGAATGTACGCAATTCATGTTCCTGTCATTTATTTCATTTTCTCCGTAAATAATTTGTAAAGAATGATGGATCGAACTCCTTACATTACTGATAGAGACCTACACGCCATACATGCAAAAAGTCTCTGCTGAACTGTTGTAAAGTTTAAAATGGTGCCTGTGTGAATAAGCAGGGATATCTGGTTCAAGACAACTGTTAGCGACGGATGCTGCATAAGCAGAGTTGATAAAAATCTGCCTTTCGGAGTCAAGTACACATTTTCTGCATGCTATTTTAAAGGGAGGGGTCGTCCCTTCTGTGGCTGCGCGACTTTCTTGTTGATAAACATTGCCTCTTTTCAGATATTGGCGATGAATGTCGAGCGAATGTGAAGCAAAATCAGCATTTGATGCATGTTCATAGTTCACCAGTTTTGTAGCTTCCAATCACTGCAAGAGTTTTCTAAATAAACTTTGGTTGTGTCCCTTCGTTTACATGAAGCTGATTTGGTGCCGAGTTTCGGTATAGTCGCCATTAACACAATTGGAACTAATTTTGGATAATTGGATGGTGAAGTAATGTCTGTTTAATCTACAAAAGTAAGCTCATCTGCTTTTCTTTTTAAGTTACACACTTGTTTTTACGAGTAATTTGTAATACGCAACATTCAGCTATAGGTCACCTAACACTTTTGAGAAATTTGAAAAATATGAAGATCCAATTATCCCAAATTAGTTCCAATCGTGTTCATTTTAAAAATTTGGATATGCACCAGCGATGTTGGGATATATGCTGTGTACAGCACCAGACTCGTTGCCTGGGTCTTTTATAGTGGTCAAACCTTCCAGCATTCAAAAAAAATGCACTGTAGTTCTGTGTGCTCATAGATTAGAGATACTGTGAAATTATCTTTACAGGACAAACTGCCACACTCCGAACTCAAACCTATCGCGTGGTCAAACGAACATATTCCAAACAGTTATTCTTTTATACTGTAGGTTAGTTAGTGTCTTTGATTTACTCTTCACTAAGAGAAATGCCATCGAAACACCCAAAAGTTACAAACTTGGGATTTCGGCAATCTTTCTCTTTATTCCGGCGTGAAAATCTTTTAGATGGTGGAAGAATTTTCAATCTTTGTGAACATTTTCGATGGACTAAATCTCTAGCGCTTCCTGTTTTCGTCCAGAATTTAAGATTTATTGAACATAAGATCCACCTTTTTGATAAGCATACTTTTAAGATCTTTTTTTTTCACTAAGTGCGCCCAATTCACCTCAATATTTGAATTTGTCCCTCACGCCACATAGGCGACCATCTTGCGGTTCTATGAAGGTAAAAATGCCGCGTTATCGCTCGTCCTGTAATCTTTAATTGGCTCTGCAGCTCACTGCCCTGAGGCAACTGTAAAGATATGATATTATTTTGAGACTTCTTGTATGAAAGTCATCATGTTCATTGTGGGTTTATCTTTTTCCCCCAGAGTATTTTGAGAAGACATATGGAAAACTTTAACCATTCATAAGCTTCATTGCCGTGGAAATATGGATGTATCTACGGATGCGGGACTCTCAGAAAAGTTTCATGGAAGCGCGGACAGTGGTTTCCCGCCACCGGATGGAATTGTAGAAGATCCAGGCAAAGCTGAACATGAGCAGGCACCTTTGATTGAAGCAGAACGACCTCCGGATCCCATTGGTCCAGAATTTGACATAAATGACGAAATGAACTATCACCATTGGCTTAGGAGAATGCTGAAGTTCCTTGGCTATCACCCTGGACTTCGATGTGTCTACACGTCCACCTGTCACATTTTGATCAACGTGATATTGTGTTTACCTGCAATCGCTTCTTACCTATACTCCCACGTCAGCAACAATCTCCTCGCACAACAGACAACAAGAAAGACGTACGAAAACGACGGCACGCTGATCGCATTGGTACTTGTGTCACTCATCCACGCAGCACCACTCGTCTCTTATTGTCTCGCCCTGTACATGATTGACCGCAAGCAACTTCTGAAGGTTGTTTGCGCCATAGTTAAAGACAGTGTAAGAGCAGACGATGATTTGAACGACGAACAGACAATTAGAAGTGAGTGTGGTAAATACACCAACAACTTGTTGAAGCGTGTCTTTCCATGGGCAACTTTGTACTTCTTAATATATGTCGCACTGGTGGTATTGGACACAATGACAGAGCCGACATCGGGTCCAGAAAACCCTCTTTCATTCCTGTACGGCATCGGTGGTCGCAAACGCATACATGATGGCAACGCAATAGCACGAATCCTTTATATCATTATGGATTGTTATCCATTCCTTCTGATGACAATCGTTTCGCTCCTCTTCTACGCGTTTCTTCATTCATACGAGTTTAGACTCAGCAAATTTCCGAAAAGGATGAAGGGCCTGAGACCTGAACAAGTCACGCGAGAATTTCATATGATCACGCGAGATAAAAACCGGATCGTGCTTTTCAAATCTGTATCGCAATTCCTTTTCTTAAGTCTGAGCACCGGTGTAGCGCTCCCAGCTGTTTATGCACACTATCATTTCGCTTTAAAGACAAGCTCGTCCAGAGAATGGATGATCACGGTTGCTATGATTGTAAAGGTTACAGTGGGATTTTTGTCGCCATGGATTTTTATCCTCAGCGCCTGTCTCCACATATCCGACACTTACAAGGCAATAGCTGAAGAGGCTCGCCGCATTCAAGTCACCTTTGAGTCACAAGATGAGAAGGAGGAAGAGCGCCACCAAGCTAGATGGGGCATTGTTACCGATTACCTGACCGGTGGTCCGTACACAGGTTTCCATCTTAACTGGCTGGATATGGTCGTGAGTCGGTCCCAGGCACTTCTCTTCTTACAGGGTTGTTTTGCGGCACTTCTATGGGCAGCATTTAGTAGCCTGAACGACTACCGAGTTCGTCAAATTATGATGTCTGAATTGACGGCAATTTGTAACAACAGCAAAGCCGTAACGATAGCGCCACCTGAAGAAGCGGGAACTGCGGTGTTCAATGCCACCTACTAACCTCCATTGGCCATGGACTTTTCGTGACGTTATCAATTTCATCCGCCACGACAGCCGTCATTTCTGCTCTGACATCGAGACTCAAAGAACACTGAGAAGGATTTCGCGGTCGTGTTTCGTAAAAGTAGAAGAATGTCGAACATCTCAGTGGCAGGGTTTGACGTCAGTCAATAGGTAACGACACTTGTTGTAGCCGGCGAGCGGATGAATGACCTGCTGTATACTTAAAAAGGCACACTCTTCGTGTTCGTCGAGTTACCAGCCGGACGAATTTGCTTTCTTTGAAATCTGTTTCTAAGAGAGCACTGTGTAGCTTTCCATATTACGAACACCTAGTCTGGTAGAAAGCTAATAAACTTCGTTCTCAGTCAGATACTCATACATACAGCGACCTCCTAAGAGATGGCGAAGAATACAAGAAGTGTCCGTTTTCGATGATAAACTTGGAATAATAGTTAGTGAGTAGTAAACTACTTTACAATAAGATAATTAGGATACACAGATGAAAACCTTTCAAAATTGATACAGTTATGTATGTAATCAAAATGAGCAATTGTTCGCAGATTTATATAGGAAGACGTATATACAATTAACTTTCCTTTATTTAAAAATTCAGCCGAAAAGCTAAACAAGACTTTAAATACCTTAAATCCGTTTTGGTAAGAACAATTCAATCTCTCAATTCTGTACAGTACAAAGTAATAATATCCGTTACTTAGGTTTCATGCATCCTGCAATCCTGCAGACGGAAGTAGATTTTCCTTAGATCTTCACTTTCATTTATATAGCTGGGACGTACCATTCTACCATGGATTTAGGTCGTGTCGAAAAATGCTATTTATTTTGGTGGCGAAATTTTGAAACCAGCCCGGAGCTTAGGTAACAGATATTATTACATGTACTTTTTACTTGAAGTAATTCCTATTATAGCGCTCTGCTTTAAGCCTCGAGCAATGTAATTTCCCAAGAAGACATCTGTATACTTAACTTTTATGTGTCCGCGTCCGTGTATTTTGTGTCTGTATGTCACCAACCGGAATTGTTGTAAATGGTATGAATATAAGATGAAAAATGAAAAGCGCACGGAAATAACGTTTTCCATTTGCTGACTTAAAAATTGAAGCAGCTGTCCTTTGAGGGTGCTGTCATGTCTTGATTTTGACCTGTAATGAACCGACTCAATAGCACTGTCCAGGAGGAAGGTATGGGTGTGTGTGTATGTGTGTGTGTGTGTGTGTATATATATATATATATATATATATATATATATATATATATATATATATATATATATATATATATATATATATATATACATTGACAATCAGGCTGCATCGTACACGATTGTCGTTTTAACCCAATGAGTAGCGATATTTCCTCTTTTGAAATTTTCCGAAATTAACACATTAATTCATTGAGTGACGCTACCATTTTTTTTTCAAGTTACCCTCCGCATACTCTCTTAGAAGACCAGGTGCCAATTGCTGTAATTGTTTTTGTTGCGAAAGCCCAAATAGACATTATTATTGTTTTGTTACATATGTTTTCAGTAAAAAACAGTCACATATATATTTCATCCTTCGGAATGTAATCTATTTACCTAGATGTAATCTCGCGGGTTTCTCAACAGAGTTTACGTATCCGTAATTCCAATGTTCAAGATCAGTTATTTCTGATTCAAACAGTTCATACATATGATATCGGGTATAGTACTTTTAAAGTTTGTAGTTATGAACACAAACAGTATCACACTAACTTAAACAGTGGTTTGTTTGCTCTTTAATGAAAACTCTTTATCACACTGACAGCTTCAAGACTATTAAGGGGACAAATAAAGCGATAACTTTTGGTATTATTCCAAAAGGCGAGCACATTTTTCTTCCTCTTCGTTCTTCTTTTTGTCCTCCCTTCAGCGTATGGAAACTCAAACTATTACCTTTGTTGCACACGTAATGCATTTTCGCAATATACAATGTTATCGCTGAAAATGGGCTCTAGCCTAAACCAAAATGTCAGCTTTCAACTATAACAGTAGGCATGCGCACACAGTACAACGATGTTTACAAGTTGAACTTGACATCAGGCATTTCGACATGAATTTATTAGTAAAGAAGTAATGCATTGAATTGACAAAAAGTGATAAAAATAATAGAAAACACATAAATAGTTACAGATTTAAAACGAATGTGTAATAAATCGATCTCAAAATATCCTGAGTTTTCCAAGAGTGTTCTGTGAATGAGACCCATTAAAGACTTAAAAGGTGTATAACACTGTCATAAGTGTCGAGAGTGGCATGTAAATTCAAACGTTTTACCATCATTTTAGATTTCCCGCCATTTTCAAAAACCAATCAATTGACAAAGAAAATAAAGATTACGACATTATACTGTCGGCCTTCGTAATGGCATCATGCTTGTTTCTTGGATGATTACAATGTGTATGTGCACGAAATACTGCATTGTTTGTACTATTCTTTGGGGTGTCTTTTTCTTGGTGCGGCACCCGTTTATTGTTTAACTTTTTAAACTCGTGGTCCAAACCAGTCAGCAGTGATACTTCTATATATGTTCTTCAGTCAGCATATTTATAGGAACCAACGTTGGTTTGAAAATAAAATCATGAAAAAAATTCATGTAATTGGCAGCTATTGGGGCTTTAACATCTCGTACAGTCGAGAGAAGTGACGGGCATGGTATGCGACTTTCATAAAAACTAAGGTAGAATGCGCCTTGGGGACAGATATTCGGACTCTCAGTCTTTTACAATACACTTTTAGGCTAGCACCTGTGGGAGCTCATTTTGAAGCTCATGGAGTAAAAACAGTTTTTCACCGGCTTATTTTTTGTGAAAATCGAAAATTTATTTTTCTTAATAGAGTTAACACAGGAAAGGCGGCCATTTTGAATTTCAGGTGTCGTTAATATTAGGTAATTTGTTGCTCTGGTACCAAATTTTGCCAGATGAGCCCTGATTTTAATTTTTGACTTTGACCTCATTTACTTGACCATTAATATGCCGGAAAGGCTCATTTCTGTCGAATAGGATTGGTTCCTTAGTTTTTCATCACCATAATCCAGAAATGCTTCAGTATGTTAGATTGTTGCATTTCGAAAGATGCACACATATGGAAGCACATTCATCGTTTGTCGCTTTCTTGTTAACATGTCTGAACAACAAGAAAAAACACAACCAAACTAACAAATATATTGGAATGCTTCTTGCACAACACTCCACTTGAACTGCTGATTAAAGTTCATATTTGACAATTTTTATCAATGATACCATCAAATCAACGTGAACTTGCCGGAAATTTTCGGAATTTTTCGTAATTTCCGTAGTTATCTGACAGTTTCTCGGGTTTAAAATGTACTCTTTATAGTCACCTCTGTAGAGTTCACACTGTCAACGAAGATTTATTTTCTTTCTCCATTTATGAAGTTCCCGGCGGGGCAATTCAGAGCAACGGACGCCATCTTTTTATAGCGCCCTCTGAGTCTCATAAAGGGTAACTTTATGAAACAAACCTCAGCTGACACAGTGTTACATACAGGGAAGATCGACGGGCAAGTTTGGTGGTTGCGCCCTACATTCCGATCAATCCAACGAATTTTCTTAGTAAAGTAGGTCGAGGTTCCACTGCGGACACGATTACCTTATTTCGGGACATAATAACACCAGCAAGTCGTTTGACGTTGAAAGGAAATAAACAACAAACAAACGAACAAACTACAAACGAAGAGACTGATAGACGGACAATAATATAATAAATAATTAAATACATAAATAAGAAATTGCATCTATTGTTATTCTTCAATGATTATTTAGTAAACCAAAGTTACAAAAAACGTCTAATGCACACGTCCCGATTACTAATCCTAGCTAAAGCTCATTTGTCAAGCGGTGTAAGCCACCTACAGACAGTGTATTAGGGGTCGTTGTCCATTCATTACATAAGGAATAGATTTCGGCAAATGCCTGTGCTGGCTTGAGTATTTAACTTCAAGTTGATGTACTACTGTCCTCGTCGTTGAGTTTTGAAGGAAACAAATGCTATTTCAGTATTCTTGTCATACCAAATCTCGGTTGTGACGGTACTGTCTAGTGCAGCTGACAAACAGGACATGACTTCTTAGGATCGCTCGTGGCAGTCTCCAATTCCCAACTCGGTCTGACAATATATGAAGCTGTCCTCACCTTCTTCCTAAAATAAACTTGAAGATTGATGACTCGAGACACCTGTGACCGCAAATCGCATTCTTCAGGGATGTGTGTGACGTCATGCCAGTGTAAGGGAATGGGACCTTTGTCTGGTTTACTTTCGAACTTAAGAAGAAAAACATATTACGGGCCGAGAGCTGAGGCTCATTGATTCAAATCTTAACACTCATAACCAGTGATCTAGTAGACCAATGTACAACAGTGTAAAAACGCCAGCACACAACACGACACGGAGAGTATGCCCAGAATGGCCAGAATTGGCAATATCCATCAAGAGTATGGCCAGAATTGGCAATATCCATCAAGTTGCACAGAGCGATAAAGTTTATTTGGCATGGAAAACGGCCAAACTACCCAAATAAAGATTTGAATGTGATAACTTGCTGAATCTCCCCTCATCGGATTTTGCGCGAACGTTATGAGTATCTGCGGATTACTGACAGGTTTCCCCTACCTTGGAACACATACACTGACATTTTCGACATGGATCTTGTCCGACTTTCGAATTGTCAGGGGGTAAACTTATGTATGGCCAATCTATTTTCTATCGAGAATTACGTAGCGCGACCTATCGCCATGCCGACAATCTTTACGTTGTCCCGATGACGGGAGTTAACAGACGCTCTTCACCGCCATCTTGAATATTTTTATATCTTCTTTCAAAATTTTACCATTGTTCATTCTATTTTTCTTCATTTTCATTCCATAAGGTCTGATATCTCTGACTCATTAGTATTCAGGGCCTTGAATGTAATAAAAAATGCTTTGATTGATGGCCATATTTCGTTATGTCACTATCTCCAGCGAGCGATGATATTCTCCGGCACTGCAGGTATTACAGCAAATTCTTGCGAACGTGTTTTTATGTTTTATCGTTATCAAATTGAATATCTTTTGGGGAAAAAAATTCGCCTTATAACTTCATATAAAACATAGTAATAACGTTACGGTATCACGACAGTATGGCGACGTGACCAGAATCTTGCTACATCGGACCTACTTTACTCACATTTCCTTGTCGAGTTTTGCAACTTATTATTCCATCGTTCAGTGTTTGTTTTTTTTGCTGTAATATAATAAGCCTGGGAAAAACTGACCACCGCGTGACTGACGATGCCAGAAGCGTTATACGGTATTGATCTGTACCAAACGATTGCCTAAAATGTCGACTTACTGATGTTATATGTCTGAGTGCAGTTATTTGATCCATATTCAATGTTGACTTGTAATATATGCCTGCCAGGTTTTCGGTACTGTCCATGAAAATATCGTCCTTACACTGTTCCGTCAGATCTAATGCGCACGGCATTGCTGTGCCATAGTAAACGATTAAAACTTGAGTTGACTAGTCATCTCGTTTTTTAAAGTCTGTCATAATGTGTTACACGCTAGGCCTACATGTTTCTCGTACGCGTTGACTAGTCATCCTCGTTTTTTAAAGTCTGTCATAATGTGTTACACGCTAGGCCTACATGTTTCTCGTGCGCAGCATGACAAAGACAAAATATCTGATATGAGCTGCATGTGAGAAAATTTGCCTAGAAACTTACACAGGCAATGTTTTTGAACATTTTAAATCTCCGAATGAGATAATTCCTATAAAGCTACTAACCAAAGATTTATAGTTGGACTGTTCCAGACAAATTGAAGTTTTGGCCCAAATAAGAAAACTGTCTCCTAAAATTTGCATACGAAAAGTTAATGAAATTTGACTAAACCTAATACATCCTTGAGTACGTTTCAAGAAAAGTTGAAGTTATCGGACAAGTGGCGAGAGAATTTAAGAGAAAATTTTTGACCAAAAGTGAGGAAAGAAATCAGAAAATGAAAAATATGCAAAATTCACGATCACTTTTAAACTGCTTAGTATGATTATCATCAGTGTGAGTTGCAAACCAAATTTAATCAACTGCAGGAGACCCATTATCAAGATATTCACAAATGTATAAAATCAGTAAATACGGAAATTAACGTTAATCATGCAAGCCTCTTCAACCAAAATCTTTTAAGAACATCATACTGGGTATAGCTGCATCTTGTCGGTGGTTTTTGAACGTGTACACAGACGGTCGGACTGACAGGCAGACAGGCAGACACACATACAAAAGTTTTGTCTGCAGTACGACATCACCTCCCTTGTGCAGGCAACAGAGCTAATAAAGGAAGAAATGTGTGTGAACTTTGAATCATGTCGATGGAATCTTTCTCTAACCGTCACTTGGTCTAAGGTCAGGTCCACTACATTCGTAAAATACGTCACACTATGCGAACGATGACGTTAAACGTCCCATAACCTTTCGCAAAATTTCGAATTCATTTATATGCCGATGGTCAGGGCATGTGCACTTTTATATGTCAATGGTCAGGGCATGGCACTTTTAATAAAGAGCACTAAACCTTTGGTTCCCCTCATATACGCTCATTTACGTCCTTGTATGAAGTATGGTATGGTGGCGTGAGATGCGATTTGTGACCACTCTTTTTAATACCGAGAAAGTTTCACGGTTAAATATGGTAGCCGTGGTAGGTGAAGGTATCATCATAGCGATGCTAGCAATGAAGTTTGCGGTGAGAGAGGTGCTCACTTGTTCTCGTAGAATGCGCTTGTTAAAATCAACGAACGACGACGAACTTCCGGGAGTGTACATCGGTGAAATATTTCAACGAGACATGTGGGTGAAATAAGGCATAAAAAGACTCAGTTTGACTAGGATTGTAAAATTCCACAAGACATTTTATGTAAATCAACAGATAGAAAACGTAACAGTGTAAAAAATAATGAAATAAAGAATTCAACCACAGCATTAGCTCAAAAGGTCTTTACGGCATTAAGGGTGCTTAATGAAAATATCTCCAGTATTTCTCTCCCTTTTAGAGTGAAATGCATGATTTCTGATCTTGAAATTTCTCAACACGCGAGGCAGATGGCTACACAGAAGCTGAGTTAACCAGTACAGCGCCGTTATATGGAATCTGGTGAACGCGTTGTCATGGCAGCACCAAGAAGCCCAACTGATTAGACTGTCTTGTAGTTTGATGCTCGACATTCCGGACTGCCTTCATTGATATTCATATACTATAGTGCTAGTGCCCACCGTCAAATAAACGAGCACCAATTTAGGGACCGTTCAGTTTTTACGGCCTGGGGGGGGGGCGGCAAATCTTGTCGCCGGTGTTGAAAAAATATAGACCCCCCTGCATTTTTCGCGAAAAAATGATGACCCCCCCTTTGTCAGACGAAAATTTTGATGACCCCCCCCCCCCCCCGCTGAAAAATAACCAAAACCCATATGTCAAATTTACCCGCACGGTTTGGATTTGAACTCCGGTACGCGGCGCACTTTATTCGTGTAGCAGAGATGCCAGTGCACAAACTTCTCAGCCACATCCATGCAAACGTCTGTTAATTAGGACGACTGTAAGGCAATTTTGAACTTCATTTCCATAGACAACTTATGTCCATGGACATTGTATAAAGTAAACTTTATTGGAGTGGTTCGCCAAAGGCAGCCCTCCGGTTAAGAGGGTCATGGGCCATTACGTAAAGTCAACTTTATTCTAGTGGGCAACCAAAGGTGGCCCGCTGGTAAAAAGAGGGTCGATCATGGCCATTGCACGAAGTAAACTTTACTGAACAGGGCCGCTGAAGGCGTCCGGCCGTTAAGATGGTCATGGGGTATTACAATAAAGTCAATTTATTGTAGTGGGCCGCCGCAGGCGGCCCGCCGGTAAAGAGGGTCGATCATGGCCATTGCATGAAGTAACCCTAATTGGAGTGGGCCGCAAAAGGTGTCTGCCCGTTAAGAGGGTCATGGGTAATACATAAAGTATATTTAAAAACTATCTACTGTTGATTGACCAATCAGAGTGCTCAATTCAGGGTGTTTTATTTACTCATAAAGCCTTGGTCACCAAATTCCAGAAACGAATGACAGCGCCGTAGTAAAGTACTGTCCAATCAAAAGTGAACATGTCATATTCTGTAGACATCTGGTACGTTTTAACATTCAAATTTGGTAACACAGCGAAAACCAGCTGCAACACAAAATCTGCTGTGCCCAAGGGCATTTATATAATGTGCCCTAGGGCATTTATAGGATGTTCCATTACATTGGAAGGCTATTTCACAAATAAAAGTTTTAATTCATATCCTAAACATGTTACATTGACAAAGGGGACGGTTGACGTAAACACATTGAAAACGAAAATATATCAGTTAGGGGCGATAGTTTTTAAGTCAGATAAAACCCTCGTACTCGGGCTCTTCTGGTATATAAAGTCCAACCCTACGATAAAATGTCTCGGCCTGCGGCCTCGACATTTTATCGTTGGGTTGGACTTTATATACCAGAAGAGCCCTCGTACTTGGGCTTTATCCTATACTTATTGTAGTGGGCCGCCGAAGGCGGCCCGCCGGTAAAGAGGGTCGATCATGGCCATGGCATAAAAGTGAACTTTACTGTAGGTATTTTGTTTTTGAAAATGTGGTGACCCCCCTTTCCTACCAGTGAAAAAGTGATGACCCCCCCTTTGTGGATTCCAAAATTATGATGACCCCCCCTGGATTTGCCGCCCCCACCCGGCCGTAAAAACTGAACGGTCCCTTAGGGAGATATTTTGAAGGCACCTAACTTTTGGAGATTTGAATGGCGACGAGGAAGCAGCCCCGCTTTGACCTGTGAAATTCGATGTAATACTGCACGGTTCGCATGTAACTCCTGTAAATTGGCGCCTTGTTTTGCGTTTGATCAAATACGAGAGTTTGTGAGAAGAGTGAATAGAAAAGCAATTTAAACTGATTACATTACATGTAGTCTCAGAATAAACCTCGGTTTAGGAAATAAGTACGGTACAAAAAGGAACGACTGTCCGCAAAATAATCCGATGTGGTTAAAATCGCAACTAAACGAAACGTGTTCTTTTCTTGTCGCAAATTTTGACATTGTAAGTAGTCTTTTTATTCGAACACCTATTCGGAACTAATGAAGGATTGTGGACACCCTTGAACACTTAATCGTTATTCTATGCTCTACTTTATGCGCTCACATATCGTGCAAATACACACATACTGCTTCATAACACCTGTTCACATCGTCAGACATGTTATTATGCCTCCTAATTGAAATCGATGAAACGAAGCCAAAGAAATTAGGAAAGCGTAATATAAATATCATTTAATTTCAGAATGTTTTGCCAATGAAAACATGTAACTTTAATAAATTAGATCAGTTTTTACTTAAACAAATCAGCAGCTCGTTCTGGTTGATATTTTTTCCTTGATGATGGAAGACCGTATACCTACCTACCTACCTACCTACCTACCTACCTACCTACCTACCTACCTACCTACCTACCTACCTACCTAAATAATATGTATATATGTGATTTGTGTGCCTGTGTCTGTGTGCCTGTGTCTGTGTGTCTGTGTGTGTCTATGTATAGAGTTCTGCAGATAGTCCCACTGTTATTTGTAGTGTGGCTTGGTAATGGCGGATAAGTGTATCTACACACGTGTACTGATCTTGTCGTAAATTTCCTGTTTATTGGGTTTGTAATGTTGACACGACGTATCTTCCTAAAAGTAGGATTTCATCATGTGAAAAGACTCCGCACAATAGAGCATATTCACTCAGCTTGTAAAATCCCTTCTACATTTGATAAAGATGAACAGTAGCCTCATTTCGTTTTTTTTGTATCTTCTTTTGTAGACACCTTTTCACCTGATGAAGTTCTACTTTTCGGACGAAACGTGTCAACATTACCAACCAATTAACAGAAAATTTACAACCAGATCAGTAGATGTGTGTAAATACATTCATCTTCTCTCTCTCTCTCTCTCTCTCTCTCTCTCTCTCTCTCTCTCTCTCTCTCTCTCTCTCTCTCTCTCTCTCTCTCTCTCATAACAAGAACATGAATTACTTCAAGTACAAAATAATATTATCTATTGGCTAAGTTCCATGCGTCCTCTAATCTTCAGAAAGACATAACATTTCCTTATGTCTTTTCTCTCATGTATATGGTTGGAATGTACCATTATACTATGGTCGTCGCTAACGTTGAAGTTCGATAACGATAAATATCATTTATCAAACTTCATCACCACCTAAGACCATAAGACAATTACATCTGTCTGAAGATTGCTAGACACATGAAACTTAAGTAACAGATTTTGTTACTTTGAACTAGGAAAGAACAACAAGTATAAACGGACATAAACAGATAGTGTATGTCGAGTTAACATTATTTTGTAAATATTGTACTGCAATTTCTGTTTAACTGTACAAATACTTCAACGTTCATGTTCAACGTCAGATTTGATCATTAGAACATTAAGTTAGTTGCATATTTGAAGCGTATTGCCCCTCGTGTACTCTTACCCAGATGGTGAACCAACAAAAATATGCGCCTAGCTAGAGGGCCTGACAACTGCCAGGTTCAGCAATGAAATTCGAGGTTGCGGTAATGACACCATGAATGTTGAGAATATATTTGTGAACTGATTGAATCAAGACAGCATGTATGAGAGAAAGTCAGGATTTCCACAAATGAGTGTTGCTTGTCACTGCCACTTATTGCTACTTCACTGTGCGTCACCGCCATGTGTAGCTGTCATCCTTGTTGTTTTGCCTGGAGAGCAGCTACGGCGAACTTGTTCTCAGAATACCAGTCACTGCTTGAACCCCGGCGGTGCACTGGGATTCGATTGGAAAGCCCAGTTACCTCTTACTGACCCCGAAGAGTTGTTACCACTGTTCTGTTTACACAGTTGTCAGCCAGCTCGCGATGCTTAGTCCGACTGTCGTCCAACTAATGCATTACGTCCATGACCAAGTGATTTGTTATCGTTATTTGAAAAGAATGTTTGGTACATTTTTATTGTGAGCAACACGATGGAGTATGGTATTGCTGGTTTTTCTATATTCTGTGGTGTAAATATCTTATTTGCCAACAGTGGTTGCAATACAGTGATCAGTTATGTGACATAATTAATATACAATTGTTGCACTAATTTGGACAGGTCAGTTGTCTGTGTTTCTTACTGACATTCACTACCCTGATCTTTCAGACCTTTTCATTTGGCTCGCAAACACCACTATCTTCATCGGTCAGGACAGTCTCGCCATACCATTTACACCTCAGTTATACGGAAAGATGCGGCGAAGATACATCCAACGAATGTCTTCTAGACAGATACATGTAGATAGACAAACATATCAGCATCGTTCCTGTTCTCATTTTGTCTCGCGTGATCTGTGCAAATGAAGGAGAAGTCCCAACATTCTTGATGTTTTTTTTTCTCACTACTTTTGTTTTGTAAGTAAATTGCAAGTTCTCATCTACCAGAGGCATGCTATGGCGCCAACTATTTAGCCTGTCGAGACAGCGACTGTACGCGTAAAACGAACAGATAATTGTTTACATTCTAATTCTAGTCCGGACAAGAATTCACGTGACAACAGTAACAGGCTGAGTCGAATACTGGGCAGCAGCACATGCCTTGGGGAATAGAGGAAGATGCTGAAGGGGACATAGAAAGCAAAAATAGAGGAGAAAACATCATCAAATAAAGGTTACAAGCTACTGGCCCTATGCACAAGTAAAGTAGACATACGAGGAAATTGAACGTCAATTCGCGATGCACGCGTATTTTCATGTACTGAATGTGTTGATGGGTTGTTCCGCTGTAGAAGAGCCATGGCGCTTCCCTGACGAGTGATGAACAAGCGACATCAGACCTCGGGCAACGACCTCGACTTCCAGAGATGATCTTTTATCCATTTGTCCCTAATTATTATTTATTAGTTAATTTGCTTTATTGATGAGTTATTGCTTTATCGCAACATTTTGAAAGATAACGAATAATAAATTGTGATTGAAAAGTCTCATTTCCAATGCGTGAATGAAATAAAATAATGAATTATACGGGGATGAAACAACAACGGAATATAAGTCTAATAATAACACAGGCGAACCATGATAGAGTGACAACAATGACAGCAACACAAATTAAGTATTTGTATAGTCGTATCTTACTCAGTATGATGAAGTGAAAAAAATGTTCGTCGAAAAATGCTATCTGATAGATTATTATATCTGTTTTCCATGTCTGCACGTCATTTTATGCAAATGTTGACGCACTGATGTTGCTAGGTGACTCGAAAGAGCACGTTAATTAGTGTGTCACTTCATGGTGTAGTCTGTTGCTATGCCAGTTTTGCACAAGGATGCATTCCCAAAACCTGTGCGGGCGGATTAACCTTCTTCCAGGTAATAGTAGCGATTCAAAATCCATACAAGACTTCGTTTCGCCACTGGTCTTATCAAACCTTTTTTTTGTGGTTTCCTGGAAAGAGGCAAACGAGTGTGGCGTGCAGATGGATTTTGGGAGAGACTGCAAAGCTCACAGGCAGGCAGGCATGCCCCATTGAACGGAGCATGAACTTGCGTTATCGGGTGTATCCAACCGTGGCCGCGACTTGACGTGTCTGATGTGTTAGCCTATAATACACTCAATGACACACAGAATCGCAAATTTATCACGCAAAATCTAATCAAGCGCGATACTTTCATCTGATGGATAATCTGTCATGGCAGGTCTGCGCCTACGTGATCTCACCCGCTCACCACCATGGCCATCGATAAGCTTATGGAGTTAACGGAAGGCGTGGCGCTGCCGACGCCTTTGAATACATTTACAAAAAGTCATAAATATTTGATAAAAGGAATGTGCTGTGAAATGGCATGGACATAAGCTAGCACTTAATCGCTTGATACTTAAATTTCAGGGCAAGCTTACACCGTACAAGATGACTTAATATTCTGCACGGCGCGAACGCGATTATTTGACCGACCGCAATAAAACAGCTTTCAGTTATCCATCAGCGATATAAATCAGTCATTTCATCAATGTTTTCGTTGTTTGTAATAAGCGTAAGTGCGATGCGAACCGCCTAGATGATGAAACGCCCAGCATGGCGCCTATGTCTTCAGACGATATTGGATGCCTACAAATAAATAGCGTAATGACTCCCCACGGAGTCGCATTTCGCCACAATAGTTGCGAATATGTACGGTATTTAATCTCATAAATTCAGTCAAAAAGAATTAAACTTCAAGAATACCAACTACCTTGGGAACCCATGCTCATTCCGCAAAATTTCAAATTACACCTATCTGGAAATTTTCAAGAAAAAGAGACACCCTTAATATTGTGAGAAATTTGGAAGAAAAAGCCCCGAATCTACAAAATCTAGAAGAGGGAGGGCTAATTCAAAAAATATGGTTACAGTCATAACAATGTTGTTTAAAGCAATGAGATTGTTTTTCTTTAGAATATCGGTGTAGTCGATTATTTTTGTCAAAATTGTAGTCGATTATTTTTGTCTGTGACAGCTAACCTTGCTGACAGTCTGAAGCAAAATGATAAGTTTTGAAAAAGAGTGAATGATGACTTGCAATTCAGCACTGGCATACGGCTGTACTTAAAAGACAATTATTAACCAGGTTTTAAAGCGATATTCTAACCTTTTACTATGGAAAAAGAAACCATTTTTTACGTTTTGACGGGGCATGATACGATGACGAATAAAAAAGTTCCCTTTCTCCGCGATCTTTAGAAACACGCATGGGTACTCATTTTCTATCAGAGTGCCACCACCGGGCAACGATGTTTTTGACGTCTGTTATTCAAATTACAATTGCTATGCTGGCACCACAAACTTTCTCCTTTACACAATTATGTGACATTATTCAACACTGTTCATGAGTAGCATCTCAAAACCCGCAATACCTTGCTCTCCAAGTCGTGGTAAAAGCGGCTGGGGAACCTGCTTGTCCGTATTCGTTGTTCTCGGCCTGTTGGCAATCAAAAATATACGTTGACTTTCTTCTTCTGTCTATTTTCACGATCTGTTGCAAATTATTCGAGAACTGTGTGCCCTGTGGTAAGTTAACGAAGTAAAAATGCGACTTGTACAATCGTTAAGCTGCACACATCGAAAATCCTTGGAGCAGGCAAGTTGTTAATGCTAAGGTTGTAATATCCTCTGTGTATATTTAACATAATATTACCTGGTCATGAGGGCGGCTATAGCGCCTGTTTATTACCCCAAGGGTCATGCGTTACCGGCCGAGGGGTATAGCGATGTGTTTCCGGTAACGCACGGCCACGAGGGGCAATACAGGTGCCCGGCAGGTTGTAGCTGTTCTATAACACATCGCACGCACATCATGTTGTTTTATGTTAGCCTATAGTTTTTAATTTCCCGGTCATGAGGGCTATAGCGCCCGTCTATTACCCCGAGGGGCCTTGTGTTACCAGAAACACATCGCTATTCCCCGAGGCCGTAGGCGCTATAGCCCGAATAAAGACCAGGCTATAGGTGTTTTATAACACACAACGCGCTCATGTTGTATTATGTTATAGTTTTAATGTGCTTTGATATTTTGCACCTCAGCAATCCATCATAAGTTTACTTGGCGATATTTCCACAGCGGTTCAAGTTACAGAAGTACATAGTACCACTTTCTTCCAAAAATATTCTAAGCATACCTAGCAACATCCTTGGTTGCACTTGAATCTTTTTCGTCTATGAGCTGTTCAAGTTCCTACGCTGTTGGAATGGAAAATCTATCTGTTTTAGAGAGAGGCTCGTCGCTCATCCCGGGCGCACATCACGTTCTAGTCACCCGCCATTGTATGAAAGCTGCAGACGACACTACGGTCACGTGACCGGGCACTTTTCCAAATTTGGTCAAAACTTTTCAAAAAATACCCTCTGACGTCACTTTTTGGGACTAGACGTATCTATTTTCTCGTCACGTGACGTATTCTGGCGAATCGCGACACGGAATGAGCATGTGGCGTGTTATAATAATATGGTTTTGAATGATATTATGCTCAGCAACAATTCATTTCTCCACAATGGTAACAGTAGTACCAATTTCTTCACAAATTATTCTAAACATACCTGGCAACATCCTTAGTTGCACTTGAATCTTTGCCGTCGATAATCTGTTCAAGTTCCTCGCTGTTGGAATGGAAAATCTTGAAAGGGTCGTCGCTCATCCCCGGCGCACATCTAGTCACTCGTCATTGATTCAAAGCTGCAGACGACACTACGCGTCTGCAACAGGCACTTTTCCAAATTTGGCCAAAAACTATTTTCCTACGGAAATAGTCTTTCAAAAATACTCTCTGACGTCACATTTTTCGATTCAGTGGGACTAGACGAATCCATTTGCTCGTCACGTGACATATCAGGGCTAGAAATTAACTTTTTACCTGGTAGTCCATTTGGGCTACCATTTTCTGAAGTTGGTAGCCCAGTGACAGTGGCTGGTAGTCCATGAATATTTTAGTTTAGGGTTACTTTACTCGTCCGAGTATAAGCCCCGGTTCAGCAACACAAAATAGCAGTAAAACTAGGGGCTTCAACTCGAGAAACCCCATGTAATGTGTCACGAACGCTTAATTTAAGCTAATTTATGTACATTTTAACACTTTCTATCACTTTCAAAATCAGCTTACACATCCAAAGAAATTGTAACTTGAGTAAAGAAAAACAAAAAAAAAATTCTCATGATCTTTATGAACTGGCATGCCTTGTTACACCCGAGTCTCTCTATACAGAACGTAGTACATTTTACTGATCGACAACCAAGAATAAAAGACAAAGAAACTCAGCCAAGCCTAACTGACAGTGTTTTATATTACTATTTCAAATCAAACTGATTACACAATCTCTTGATATAGAAGCGACAGTTTTGTGAAATTTTAGCATCAAAACCCCAAAACTTGACCCAAGTACGTCTTGTATGCTGCCGATCAACAGCATAGTGTGAACTGGCATGCAAAGACTGCACACGGAAAAGCAACCCAACATTCTAGTATCAAACGCCAGATGCATCTTGTGAAAATAACAACATAGCTGTGAAAATTGTAATAGTCACCAGAAAAAAACTCTTCACAGATGAAAGGATAATTGCTTCAAACAAATGAAACTGCATGTTGACTGTATTAAGTTCTTCCGAAAGTGAACGTGACGGACATTGCACACCAAGTATTTCATGTCCCAAGCTTTGGTAGTCTGAGTGGGCTACCATATCGTGGACTTTGGTAGCCCAAGGTAAAGTTGGTAGTCTGTGGACGCAGGACTACCGCTAATTTCGAGCCCTGCATATTCTGGCGAATCGCAAAACCGAATGAGCATGTGGCATGCTATAAATATATTAATTACATGCCTCAAATTTCGATCGTCGCGCGCCCCACGGGATTCAACGGTAACATGTTGATAACGTAGCGGGCCGCATATAGTCAGCATTTGACTGAAAGTGACCCACGACTATTTTCAACTTGACAATTCCTGGATACGAAAATGATCAAATCAGTGTTTTACGAAGGCTGACCCAAATTTAGAAAATTGTGCGGAAATCGATAGACTGCATTTATCAATACGCCGTTTGATGATGAAAATCGTTCTACTTTTTAACGGATTAATAAAGCATGTGATTGTCATATGCAAATGATTTCAAAATTTGGAGTGAAAACTATGTTAGAGAGGCAAGTAATGAAAACATAATAGCCCACACAAAGGACTATGTAACCTCAAGACAGGAGAGCATTTGGTCTCGATCTCCTTACGTCGGTCAAATGTCACCTGCCCTGAGACACATAGTCCCTTGTTAGTGCTATAATACATGCACATACTATCACCAAAACAGAGGACACATACACGCGTATTCAGGGTACAGTAGGGGCAAACTTACATACAAATATTATCATGATCACGAGAGAGAGAGAGAGAGAGAGAGAGAGAGAGAGAGAGAGAGAGAGAAAGAGAGAGAGAGAGAGAGAGAGAGAGAGAGAGAGAGAGATCGTGCCGTATCAGTAATTACCTTTATATTAGTTCTCTCAAACTTCTTTTCAGATCAAACTATCAACTTGATTAATCTCTGGCCGTTCTGATTTTACGCACCGTATTCAAATAGATGGTCCTGTTATTACGTGAATTAATTTGCAAGAACGAGCATATATTCATCATCATTACAGTCGAAGCGACTTCATATCCTCATAGTTTCACACCTTTGGAATGCCATCAAATTTGTTTCCTAGTGATACATTTGTTGCGTGGGTCTTCTGTACTTTGCGTTGTCACGGCAACAGTCCCTCGCTTCTCAAACCCACACTCAAATGGCCGTATCATTTATGTCAGTTACGAAAATCAAAATTACAGATTATTTCACGTCATTATTATCGTAAAATGAGGTTGCAAGCAAAGAGCTAATTTTAATCTCGAGGGTGACTCTTAAGAATCCATTTCTTGTCGCATGAAAAGGGTGTGCAAGATTCCCAATTTATCTGTAATGAGTTAAGACCGAGCCGAAATTGAACGGTTGCTTGAGTCATTATAAGGAAAGACACTCAGGGACCAATGTAGAGGGAGAGCGTACGGGGTCACATAGGTGTGCCTATAAGATGTACGGTGAATTGAATTGAATAGCGTAAAGTAATTACATTTGAAAATAGAACGTTATCACAGAGACTCGTGCCGCTGCTGTCTTCAATTTAACAATGATTGGAAGGTCCTCCACTTTACTTATGCTGGTTTTCTTTCCGACATTGAAACCCACCAAATTAAAATAATCAACACCTCGGGGTCTGGCCAACGCAAAAGCATAAATAGTCTAGATATCTTACGAAACGACATTTTTCGTCCATAACTCGCCAGAATCACCATGACTACAGCATCAATAAATCCGACGGTTTATTCCCCACTCGCGTCGAAAGGATGCAATTTGATCTAGTGTAACAGTCATGAGACGGTGGCGATGACGTCATCTCCTATATCCCTGAAAATTCCTTTCAGCAGAGAAGCGGAAGTCTCGTTAAGCACGTATAGCGTGCTATCCTTAGCATTGGCACATGGACGAATACACCTTCCGAGACATTAATTAATAAATAAACGTTAATAAATTTTATAGCAGTTTCTCATAAATATATCATGCTAGATGATCGACCTGGGAATATATCGTAAATGGCCATCTTGCAGTTGTCATAAACTTATATACATATGCGCTGATGATGTTCATTTCAGTGTATGGCCTCAAGATAGTGCCTTCACTGTATACTAACTCCCTTAACCCAACGTACATATTTTAATTTTAATCCTTTTTAACGTTTATTTTATCAAGAGAGATGAAAGAAGAGGAGACATACAATAACTTGATCTTTTTGTTACATCTTTTGTTCTCGTCAAAGTAAGTCAGGTTAAGATTCAGATTACGATGTGTATTCTGTGGAAAACGTTGACAACTTGAGAAGGTGAAAAATTTGAATTATACCGTGCACTATTCTAATTGGACGAGAGCTCATTCTAACGAGGCTAAAATACTGGTTTTGCGGTGCTAAAACGGGCCCCTAAACCAGCATAGAGGGTTGAAAGAGATCCATCTCTGTCCTGTGAAGGGAAAAATATACTTCAGAAACTACTCGCAGCTCACCGTTTGGCTTTTAAAAGTTACTTGGAATCGCTTGAAGTTTACGTGAAATTGTGATAGTAGTATATAGTAGTTTTGTATATTATAGTGACATGAGGATTTATCCCTCCCAGCCCAATGGGCTTATGTGTCACCTAGAATCAAAATAAATATACAGTATTGTAGCTAGACCGAGACCGACAGCCGTCACGAACACATCTTCTCAGCAGGGCTCACATTAGTTGTTACGGTACTGTTTGATTGTGTCTCAATCTTTAATATACTTTGTGTGTGAGCACGGTTTGGGTAGAGGAACCGTCGTGTTAGTGTGTTTAGAATCAAATTATTTGCAATGTACACAAGGCCTACTTTGAAGCGACTGTCAATCTTGGACAAGCTGTAAGTTACTGCTCATTGTTGCAATTTCAAATAAACTTTCAAAAAGTCCCACCTGTCTGAGAGGCGAGATGAGATTATTTCTGTAGTTGCATCTTGATAGCATCAAGATACACAACATAAACTAAGTCAAATTTTCCTGTGTCAAATGCGCGGCGGATCACTACACTGTGGTATGTGTGTGTGCGTTTCAGCATGATTTACAAGACGGGTGACAAAAATAATTCCATACCTAACAAAGTATCAAATGAGACATATTGGTGACCGTTTTCGGTGACCTTTACTATAGTTACTCAAGTCGAACATCTGTCACTTATAGCCCTGCTGCAAGTCAACCCGCAGGTAATCAAGTCACGAGAGAACAGTTATTTTGAGCAGAACAACAGAAAGGTGTCGGTAAGCTTTAATCGGCATCGAATGGGATGTGTGCATGTCTTAGAGTTGCAACAGAATGTATGTAGGAGGGTCGTCTTTTTAATTAAACCGAGCCTTCAGTCTTTATATAAAACCGCAACTGTAGTTTTTCATTTGAACATGGCGATTAAGAACCAGGCATTTCAGGTTGTTGGAAATTCTGCTGGTCCAGGTATAAATTCTTTATGATGATCACACAATTACATATGAGGTAATACATTTCAATGCAAAACTACTCCAAATTACAGCAATTAGTTTGCTATGTAGCTGCTTAAATGACAAAAACCCCTCAAACAACACGACGTCATTCGCTCACCTATATCCCAACCCACGTGAAAGAATCCTTAACCCGAACGTGTCACTGTGGTCGTGATGATGATGGTGATATATGTGTTATCACTACCGCCGATCGGTTTTCGAAGAAAACAACCGCACAGGAAGGTAATAATAAAGTATGATTTCAAGTATCAAGCGGAAAAGTACAATTTCAACATTAATTTACTCGGACGGAGACAATCCAATGACACGTTTGTGAGCAGTGCTGTTGTATGGTTTTCGTGGTATTATTGACTGCAGGTATAGCGTTCAAAACGACCGGTGCCAGGCTGGGCTAAATGCATATTTTATTCACCCGACGAGACGATTTTGTGTTCAAATCATTTGTAAATGATACTAGTGTCCCATCATACTCAAACTGGCTCGAAGGACTGCCCCTCTTCCACAGACCACACACCATGAAAGGGAACAGCTATTAAATGAAGGCGATGTGTCACAATAGTTCGCGCCAATCGTGACCTCAGCGCAGTTCACGGCTGGCTTCATGAATGGGGTCCTCCTATACATGATTTGGACGCCTTCGATGGACCATACAACACTCTGGGGCGAGAGGGGTCTATGGAGAGAAACACAAGGCTACAGTACTAGCAAGGTTACCGTAAATTAATCGGATTGCGGGCAGAGTAACAAATCCTCCCTCGGTTGCCATGGTTACATATTGTTGTAAATTGCTTTAAAAAGATGCGACAGCGTCGTACATGGATAAAACCTCGCGCGATTCCGGTAATTTTAACGTGACAAGCAGAAAATGAAAGACTGCTCAATTTGAGGAAACGCCGCGGACGACTTAAAGTACTCTGGCGGATTTCAGTCACCCTGAAATAGCAGATTACAAGAAAAAGGCTTATTATGCTCGGAGCTTGACGATTTCAAGTCTGTTGTCTTAACACAGGACTTAACACACCATACAAGAACGAAATCATGATGCAGTCGAGGAAGAGATGAATTCTCGCTGATCTTAGGCCATTATGAGAAAATGAATGTTCAGGTTTTGTGAACAATCAATTACAATCAACAAACTCAGAGCAGTCTTTGTACAAGAGACATTTTCTCCTGGGATAACTATATTCCCATTTATCAAGTGATTATGATATTTTTTGGTCTCGATTCTGTATTCAATCATTTTGAAATGCTTCATTAATTTATGGCTTAGTTTGTGTCAATTCTTTGATGTAGATTCAGTTAATTATACTTGCAGCCTGTGAAATCGTGACTTTGAATCTTAATGTATTATTATTATTACAATGGTGTGCGTTCAAATGTTATTTCGAATTTGTGCAGTTGTGTGTAAATGTGTATGTATGTATGTATGTATGTATGTATGTATGTATGTATGTACGTGTATGTATGTGTATGTATACATGTATGTATGCACAGTTGTGTTGTACTGAAATGATTCCTCTGAAATTGACGCCACACAGTTTTAAGTCTTGATGCATTGGGCCGTGACACTAGGCACATCGCCTTTGAAAACAAGGATAAGCATCCTTAGTTTTTGCGAATTGACAGAAAATCTGTGAAATTATGACTGAATTTACAAAAGTGGGAATATGCTATTTAAAAACTTGGGTTTACTGCAAACGCCATACAAATCCACGTTCTGATGTCATTGATATGTATCTCGTGTACAAACTCCTCCAGTATAGCAAACATTTTTGAATGCAATTTGTAGTCGATGAAACAGTTTTACGTCTTGCTGTTATATTTTCATTTCTGTAAAGTCACATTCGATTTTAACGAACCGTGCATCTTTACGCCCCCGACTCTTTCAAATGACGTGACAAAAATCAATATTTATAGATACTATATTTACCCAAGTAACCGTTCTTGGGAATTTGAATCCTTCGCTATCGCGTTAACACCCACCTCTTACTCTCGCCTAACAGTTTTCTGACCTACAGTTTTTTGACCTATAAAACTTATCTTCAAGAACTGTCTCATATGTCAATTTTGGTGAAGTGTTATATATGTGATATCATTTTTTGTTTTGTCTATCTAGACACAGTACACATGAACAAGCTAATTTTCAGTGGCCTTTTGGACAGCGCTTAATAAATACTCTGTCTGTATCAAATTGCCTATCTCAGTAGTTGAGAAACGTTCCACGATCAAGTTGTAACCAGACCTGATGTGTACTGTACATGTGTTGCGTGTTTCAATACACTGTACTACAAATACCAGCGTAAATCAATCCGACGGAAACACGCTTAAGCGTGCGTGGTTACCGGTTACCGACACAACCATAACGTGGTACTTCACATATGTTGTAAATATATATGATGTATTCCTAACACTGCGTAATAAGTCCTTTACTGCCGAGTCGATTGCTTTTATAGCAGCCCAAAGCAAATCTTCGGCAAAATTTCTTGCAGAAAAAAAAATCTGCATCTCGGGCCAGAGCGACTCGGCTTGCAACTTTGAAAACCTGAGAGTTGTCCAGACCCTAGGGACAAATTTGGAACGAGCAACATTTTTCACAGATTTTCATGTCCAGTAAGACGTTGTGTAAACAATGTAATCGTTGTATACCCATTATATCGGTAATCTGCACATTAACATCTTTCATTTTACAATATTTCTCTGAAATTCTCATTTCCTTATCACCCCAATTGCAAATTACCTACCATAATGAGATCATAGATCTCGCATGGGAACATAATTCGCTCACGAATTTAAATCGCTCATGGTGTTGCGTACACACTGAATGACATCGCTCCATTATTGTTTCGGCGGGACACGTTCTCTGAAGACAGGCGTGTTTCGTGACAGTAAGCGTGTGTTCGGTTGTCTCTCTGTTAATTAAATACAAAGTGAAAACCCCAAGAAGATAACGCATAATTCGGTCACAATCGTTTTCCGTACAAAGCCACTGCTGTAGGTCTGTATCTTAATAACGCATATAGATCATTTTGACATCACCCCTGAACATTGATGACGTCATTGCACAATATTAGCTGTTGGCAAAAAAAAGACCAATATTGACATGCCTGAACTGGCGCTGTTTTTCCGGGATTACGATTTACGTGTGCAGACTTCGCGTCGTCATGCAGTGCCGCAGATTATCACGCTTGCACACACCGATACAGTCGACCAGTCCCTTACATTCTGTCGACACGGTACAGCTGCGCTGTCCCCCCGACACCTTCAACACCTCCAATTGACTGTTTTATTACACTTACAAAAATCATAATAACAGTTGCATTTGCAGCTTTGCATCGCATGGGTATGTGACTGTTATCTCAAGCTGAGGATAAATGTTATGTATATCAGAGAACGAGAGTCAAGGCGATCCGCGGAATATATTGCACGAAACACCGGGACAAGGTATCGGGTGATCCCGCTACTCACCAAACTGATAGCAAAGTAGATTTTGAAAGTCAGCTTGATTCCGTGCAAGACAGGTAGTGATTATTATTTGATAATTGAATAAAAAAGCCTTTGAAGATATCGGCCTTAGGGGCCTGCCCCATCGCAAAGCTGTGCTCTTACACACTATATTATATCGCGAGACAAGATGACGCGAGACATATTCGCATTTTTGCTATGTTGTAAATTCACCAGCTGGTCGCGTTTAGCAGGTTGGGCTTTTTACGAGAAGACCCAGTCAACTGTTTGTGATTTAAACCGACTCTACTTAGTCACGCATAGGTCGCAATCTTGCGGTTAGAGGTGATCACAGTGTGAGTCTCACAAACAATATTGACGGCTTTGTAAGAACCGCAACAACGGCATGCCTGAATTCAAGATCTTGGTACACGTACAAGAAGGGATTTATCAAAGAGTTGACGTACTGCAGCCACACAGCCACGGTGTAAATGGTGAAGGGCAGAGCGTGGTCCGGACGAATTGCTTCGTAAATACTGATGATCACCCATGGTAGATACGACAGAAGAAAGAATCCGACCAATATGGTCAGGAGAACCGCAGCTCGCCGGTCGCTCGATGATTGTCTCACGATGTGCTTCGAGCGGTAGCCGCGGGCGCAGGCGGGGCTGTCCTGAAAGACTACGCTCTCTTTTCTCGGTGACGTACGGGCCGAGCTGGAATTGATAACTGATGATTTTTCGATGTCACGTCTACCACTGCAATACGCCAGCAGTTTGTCACTTGCATCTGTCGCGGTAGAGGATTTATCCTCTTCGCGTCTCAAAGGTACTTGAGAATCTTCGCTGGTCGCGCTATTTGTTTGAGTGGTGTCCATCTCGGGAACACGCTGGCTTTGACTGGCGGAATCGCCATTTTTATCACATATAAATTCAGTTTCTTGTGTGCCTCTCGACTCTCTATGGTGCTCAACGCTTACCCTGGTCGATGTGTCCCCGCGCAGTCGTCCAGATTGCAAACTTGGCGTAGTTTCCCTCATGACAGTGCTGTTGAAATCTGACAACACATCAGGGGATGACTTTCTGGACATATGTATCCACTCCCTCCTCTTCGAACCCAACTTTTCGTATACAAGCACCCTCTGTGGGGAGGCGAACGTCCTGCTCTCTGACGTCATCAATAGCTTGTCGAGACTGGCCTTCCTCCGGTCGGAACGCCGCCGTATAGTTATGTAAATACGCAGGTACAATACGAAGATGAAAGTGCACGGAAGAATTGGCGAGAAGAACATTTTGATGGAGGTGTAGACTGAGTGATCTACAAACTCGACATCACAATAACTATCGTAGGTGATGGTGCTGTTCCCCGCGAACGTTTCCCACAGCGTGGTGGCGGGCACTTCGCCAAGAAACCCAATTATCCAAGCAACTATTATCAATCTGAACACAAGTTTACCTGATCGTTTTCGCCTGTACCAGAAACTGTGAAAAATTGCCAGATAGCGATCCAGGCATATAGCGCACATGATATATGCTGTTGCGGTGTAGAGGAAATAGTCCATGGTCACCCAAAACACGCAGGTCGCCTTTCCCAGCCTCCAGTACTCGTTCTGGTACCAGTCGTAGACTCCCAGGGGCAGAACCAGCAGTCCAGCTGCGAAGTCGGACACGGCCATGCTCACATAGAAATAATTTGTTGGTTTGCGAAGTTTTGGTGCGGTGGCAAAGGCGAGCAGAATCATCAAATTTGCTACGATGGTGACGAAGGTAATTATTGATAGTATCACAGTTACGACGACTACCAACACCCTGTGCCTGGAGTTGGCTAAGTCATCATCGACGCCGAACAGCACTGTGCTGTTCCGGGTTCCATTATCGACGGCGTACTGTACCAGCGGGGACGAAACACTGGCACCAGAGCGATTCAAGTCTACGATATCCTCGGGCTGTAACGACATCGTTTCCACAATCCTTGCAGATATGTTGCCGCATTCCCGACAAGTACTGTTCCAGGACATAGCAGAACGAAGCACAGGCGGCGACTGTTCGGTGGAAAGTGTTCACTGGTGTGTCCCATACAGCGCAATTACTATTACTTTGCCGTGACAAGCGAGATCCGCTGTACTTAACCATGGAACCGTATAGTCAGATGTCAGTGCTGCAAAGAGCGACTGCGCAGATCATTTTCATCCTTGATACAAAGCACACCGTCACAGATGATAAGGCAAGGTGAAACATGTAAGGCCGAATCCAATTCATGTGAAACGGGACAGAGATGGAAGAATTTAGCGGCCCGTGTTAAAAAGACTCAGCCTTGCCTGCAGTGTTCATGCTTCTACTCGGCAACCGCGGCTGTCGAGATTTTAAAGGGTAAGTTACGACGCCGTGGTGATTCAGTCGCGCAATGATTTATAGCACAAATGGTTACTGAAATTCGCATGAGCTCGAAGATGGAGGGGACAAGGAGAAAGTGTTTCGTCACAGCGCGAGCGTGCTTACATGTACAGCCGATCCAGGAGAGATTTCCGACTAAGTGAGATGCCGGGATACTGCGCCAACTTTATTTATACCCCGGATGACGAGTCGCCCGAGACGTATTCCTGATCTGCCAGTGGGCGTGGCCGTCTCTTCTGATTTACAACACCTTTCATCCCATCGTTCTGTGCGACGATGAATAACCTATTTACATAACACCACTTTATCGTCCATAATCGTTTATTTTGTCAATAATCGAATAAGGCGCTTCATTTGAGCTACTGCAATACACGTAGGTATAAGGCGTTTCGTCCCTAATGTTCTTTTTTCAGATACTTACGCCAGTCTTTTCGATTTCTGTTTAAGGTTTTGGTTTATGATCTGTCCAGATTCATTTACAAACTTATAAGGCACTCGTAATACGCACATAAACATCATCGACTATGGGGGCCTCGGGAAGAACGATAATTCTTATCGCAAGTTATGAAACGGACACTCACATAGTACACCCAAGGAAAAGCTCTGGATTAATATTTCCATTGAAATTAAAGTCGTAAATAAAAATTTAGAAGCCGACACTTTTCGCGAAATTTACGATGACGCGAGTGACGGAAATCGACAAATTAGTGCACATACATCATGTACCTCAAACGATGATTGGTTGACTTGACAGCATAATAACGGACCGGGGCAGTAACGAAGTGACTTTAAAGAACAGCAGCTTGATTTCAAAAGAAAGTCATTTCCATAATGTCGTTGCACTCCATTGAAACCGTCCGGACGTTAATTAACCTCTGCTTGGACTCGTGTCGTCTCATATATTATGAATGAACGATGTTCTGAGAATTTTTTTTTCTAGAGGGACAGAGAGACAGGCTTAGGGACCAGGAATAAAAGCGATTTTTATCTGCTGTATGTAACTTCAACCGTGCCTGGAATTTGTCGTTCTTTGAAGTTTACAGCAAGACTGGCAATCTATCTCCGATTTACATTCTACCTGTAAAGACATCGTTCTGTGACAGGCTTTTACGGCTCGCCGAAGTTATCATCATGTCGATGATGATACCCTTGGGAGAGGCCGTGAAGTTTTACACGCGCAGCGACGCATAGCATAGAATAATTGAATAGGCAGTAGTACTCCAAATTGTGTTAAGCGTCACCTTGCGCCCAAAGGTCATGACCTGTTGCGAGGACATCCAGATATTGTAATCCGTTCAGGATGGTTTCACAAGTTCTCTGCAGCATTCATCTTATCTCCTTCAGTAACAGGACAGCGTGACATCGTCAGTCAAATACAAAAAAGACAATAACACTCTATACCTTGTTATTAAAGTTTGATGCCTGCCATTGAAGCGTGACTTAGTAAGACCAATTATTCAGCTACTTGTGAGAATTCCTTTTTTTAATCTTCGTATTTTTGTGTCGGATAATTTATTTCAATAATCATCATGACATCCAGGGTTCTCCTTAATTAGTTTTCATCAGCTCTTCCATATTCGAGTATATATAAATATCACAATACGTAATGTACTTTCCACAAGCTCTATAATTTATAATGATGACAGGTGTCTGTGATCGTTAGAATCCTCTTACTACGGTTTTTCCTTCAAGCTGTTTGGATTTCTCCACTCAGAAATATTCAATAGAGTGAGAGACTCACACGAGTATAGGCTAAGCCTGTTGAAAATAACCGACACCAAACATTGTTTGTGATTCTTTCATACAATGTCCATGCATGACCTGCAGTATACGCCGGGAGGTGAAACCCCTCGATTCGTACATACATTTGACGACTTTTCACGTTCGTCATTACAGAATATTTTCTCGTTCACAAGAAATTCTAAGAACTTAAACGTGGGCATACATATTTGGGGTCATCTTGCGACAAATCGTTGCAATCTGTCCACCTGGAACCCCTCTTGTGCTCTTCTGTACACAAGGTACAAAAGATCAAGAAAATTTAATACATAGTGATGGAAGTGAATTCGGAAACAAGTGAGCATGTTAAACCGGTAACGTCACGTGATATCGCCGTCTGACTGACATCACGAAAAAGTATTTAGGCCGTACAGTACGTAAGCCAAGTCAACACCTTTCTTCCAAACCTGTGGTTTCATTTATCTGAGTGTTTGGAAAGCTGTTTGATGTAATTAACATAAATTGCTTTTTAAAATCCTAACGAGTGGAAAAGTCAACCGATCATGATGATGACAACGACAATGACGACAACGACGACGATGATGCTGCTGCTGATGACGACGAGGACGATGATAATGATGATGATGGAGGTGCTTATTGAGTGGTTATCTGTTGTTGTCATTGATTTTACTATTGAGATATTGAAATCAATATTTTAGCATGCTATTGTGCTATTTGAGAGAATGATGTTAAGTGTAGTATATTTAAAATTGAATAAAGTGTCCACTCACACCGCAACACAGTGGAGCCGAATGTTTCCCAAGTATCCGACGTCGACAATTATTTTGAAAGAAAATGACTAACAAACGGGTTAACAAAATTGCGTACGAAAATTTATCATCAAATGTACGTATGTAAATGGAATCACCCTGCGAAGGTGAATATAAAAAATCTGAACGCTATTGGGCAAGTTTTTAAAGGGAAATGTTTGATAAACAATCATAATATGACATTAAACTGGTCCAATAATCATTTCCATTCAAGGTAATATATTACCAGGTCCATGGGACAATTGTGATTTACAAATTTAAGTAGGACCATCCTGAACCACTGATAATTAGTGGTGGTACCAGGTGTCCGGAATGGGTAAGCGTACCCTGCTAGCATGCTACACCCGTCAGGATTGGTCCCAAAATTGTCTAAATATTGTATGAAAAGATACAGGATATGAATCACTGTAATAAGTCAAAGCCGGGAATGCTGTCGTTAATCATTTGTGTGACCGAGGTGTCATATTTGGCCACAATGTCGTCATATCGACCGTAGAACTTTTTGAAAGTCCTAACGAGTCTTTTTGTTGTGTATCCTTGTCTCAGTAATTTTGATGCCAATGAGCTGTGTCTCAGTTGAAAATCAGTGTAGGAATCACAAGCCCTACAATACCTGAGAAGTTGAGACACGTACACACCATAAGCAGGTGCAGATGGAATATTACTTGACAAGTGGGGATAATTTATGATTTCAAAATCGAAATCATCCCTTTTGTCATACAGCTTAGTGTGTAGCCCATTAGTACCCACTTGTAGGAACAGATCAAGATATGAAGCAGAGTTCCTACCCTCTGTTGTTTCTTTGATATCCAACTCATCAGGGTAAATATGATGTAAGTAATTTGATAAAAGTTACAAATGCAAATATAAGCATCATTTGAAAACACAGTCTGGAATAATTCATCCTTAGACATTTCTACTCAAAAGTTTGCTCAAAATATGAGAGTTGTTAGATTAGTTTTTTCAAAGAAGAAGCTGATTTGACCAAGTATGACGAAAGTACCATAATTACAAATAGACAAATTCCATGATCATTTCTTCAAACCTGGATTGGGTCGTCCATGGTAATGTAAGAAATTGTAAAGCTGTCGAACGAACGTTTTCAAAGAAGAAGATTATCATATAAAGATGATAAAAGAAATTCTCATAAATTAATATATGTACATATTTATGCAAATTTTGATAAAACTACTAAAGGGCAGTTGATTTAAGTATTTTTCAAATTATAAGTAGATGACCCAGTAGTTCAACAGATTTGGCGTTGTTTTTAGCACCTGAGATACAAATATCTCGTATGAGGCAACAGTAAACTGGCTAATATGTAATTGTGGAAAATTAGTTTGTTTGGTAAATATTTTACTCACGTCCATCAAATTCAGGACATTGACTTTCAGTAGTATGCAAATTAACACTAATTATGCACAAGTCTCGTAAACCAAACTTTTTTCAGAGCTTCATACTCAGTAACTGCACCAATACACCAAATTTTAACTTAATCTAATGAGTAGTTTTTGAGAAACAGCGTTGACAGACAAATGAATAGACGGACAGACAGACAGACAGGCAGAAGGACAGCTGCACGTCAGCAACTCTCATGTCTAAACGTGAGAGCTAAAGTGGCCGCTTTGACGCCTTGGATATATATCTTGAATGTAAACGATAATTTGTCCCAACCGTCTCAACCTATTCAACATGAAAAGATAAAAACAAGTATAGTTATATAGCATTTAAGTACGGACAGCAACCTTTCTTCTTTGAAATGCTATTAACTCTGCACCATCTCAATCGTACACGATTGGAACTAATTTGGGATAATTGGATAGTGCAGTAATGTCGATTTAATCTGCAAATGTAAGTTCATCAGCTTTTCTTTTTAAATTATATACTGTGTTTTTATGAGTAATTTGTAATATTGGAACATTCAGCTATAGGGCACCTAACACTTTTGAAAAATTTGAACAATATGAAGATCTACTTCTCCAAAATTAGTTCCAGTCGTGTTAATTAGGCAAATGCTCGTGTAAATATGGATGTGCTTCTTATGTTTTTGCCAGGTTCGTACCCCAATCTGACCGGTAGACAAACGGAAAGAGTGTTGGGTGCATGATCTATTATCCAATCGATCTGACCGGTGTCCAATCGATCTGACCGGTAGACAAACGGAGTGTTGGGTGCATGATCTATCCGCGCACCTTTCACTAGGTAGTATTGCGTTAACTAGGTCTGATCGTCGTTAGGAAGCAGATGCGTTTAACATCCTGCTGAACAGGAGCGGAATTTCATACTCATGATTGACAGCAACAGACAGTGCTATCCCAGAGCGTTGTAAAAGGCCATTGCCACTCCACCACCGGAGAAGCAATGAGGCGAATGACCCCGACTGCCTTAATCATAATAACGCGAGACTTGACATCCGTTCCCATAAGTAATTAGGATATAATGTCATATTTTGTCAATCACAATCGTATCGCTGAAACGTCTATCTCCGCGGAAAACAAGGTTTGGGTCATATGAGCTTGCGTGGCAACGAAATTAAACACGCTTCTTTAGTCTGCTATCGATTCATTCACCCTGTATCGTGCAACCATCCTCATGTGAGTTGAGATGGGCCGGCAATGCGATGCACTTTGTCTGATATTGATTGTGCGTGTTCAAATACACTACAGGCAGGGTTTATCGAGTTCGATGCGTCATATCGCAGGTTATCACCTGACGCGTTTACTTCCTCAGCCATGAATGTCAAGGGTAAACAAGCCCAGTACAGTAGTGAGAGCGCAACAGCCAGTTGAATTCATCCGGTTGACGTTCATGACCGCTAAGTAACATGACACTGTTAAGACCGACAATCTTTCATTGACAAACTTTTTAAATTGATATCACCAGGCTTACGTGCTCAATATCAAATTACTCCATGTATGTAAAAATCCGCCACCTGCAATTTCCGAACTTGTACAAGAATTCGGATGTTAGCTGCCTGTCATATATCTTCTGGCAAACATGTTATTCAACTGTAACAACGAACCAGAGTGCTGTTCTTTTCACTTACATCTCTTAAACCTGCATGTAAGGCTCTGTACCAAACAAGGCAATCATTCAACGTAAGGAAACTACTATTTATAAAACTCCAAAAATTTAAAGTCACTTCATGACAACTTCGTTCGTTGCCGAGCGAAAACCAAACAGGTAGACACGAACAAACACCCCCCCCACCACTGTATGAGAAAAACCAACCGCCCTTTTGACGAAAATGGTGAATTATATAGAGGAGCTCTTCGCGTTCAAAAACATTGTTTTCAACTCTATCATCTATAGATAAATGGAGATGGATAACACTAGATATGTATCGAGAGTAAACCGAAATAAATGACGCATAGCGAATATTCTGTTCTCACAAAGGAGACTCTTGTGCTCGTAAATTGACGAAAAAGCTCGCGACTTTGTGTCTGGAGCAGAACCCTCGTCTTGGTACCCAGCCACTTTACACGGTATCAAGATTGACGCACGTATAAATTTGAATCTTTAACGTTCAGTAGGAAACGGGTCACGAGGAAAATTAAAAGGAGTTAGCAATCACGTTACCCAAATCTCTATCGTAGCAGGTATGACAAAGTACCCTCTCCCAAAGATGCAGGGTAGATGTACTGTACCCTAAATCAAATAATTATGATTTTTGTATTTGTTCAAGATTCTGACAAAGAACGAAGAGGGAGAAAAACGAGCCGCCTTGCAAACAATTAGTGGATGAACTATCAGGAATAATAGTTAGCGACCATGCATCGGTGAGTTTTGTTTCGGAAAGAAAGCTTCTTCATAATTACGTAATTCTCCACTTTAATTTATGATTGTAATAAGAGAAGACTGTCTGTGCGTGGGTGTGTGTTTCATCAAAGTTAAGGCCCAAAAGCCAGAGCCCAGCAAATGTCGTAAAAGTAGACCAGCAGATTAGTGACTGATTAATTATTCTGCTGCAAAAGGTTATTTATTTGGCTGGAGGCAACTCTGTGATAATCATACATCATATCATTTTATGATTTGCTGTTCGGTGCTGAAGATTAGCTCCCAATCGGGTTAAGTGTCATCTGTTATACCGATAACTGGCGGCGTTTCTCTGAACAACAGTGCAGTCCTGCAAATCCCCAGAAATATAAGGAAGAGAGGGAGCTCTCCTTGACCGAAGTAGCACACCTAGTACTGTTTTTCAGTCGGATATATATCATTCTCAGCCTCTTGCTTTGAGTCCGAGCGTACCGAGCACACTTATGCAATGACGTAACTTCGATAAACAATATTTTTCTCTGTCGAATTACTAAATTTTGTGTTGGACAAATGATAAATTAAAATGTGCGCTCATGAACTTATTTTGAATGAATATGTTGTCACAGTCCGCGCGCTCTCGTCACGTTTTGATGATGCCACGCGTTCTCTTGTCGTTTGGCATTTGTTTTTTAACGTGGAACGCTCACTTTTCTTGTACATCATTTCCCAGCTTAATTTTTGCGCTTGCATCGATAGAGACTTAATATTCGGTATCGACATACAGACTCGATTCAATACTGATATTATTTTCATTTTACATCGTTACTCATGTATTTATCGATTACTGTCAGATATTTTGACATGTTCCAGGCAATAAAAAGAAAGAATAATACACCCAGGAAAGCCGGCGAACCTCCTGCAGTGGACTTGCGCGCGTCGACGGCAACCGTGGCATACGTGCCGCTGGTAACGGTTATGCCCTTGAGTGTCAACGTTCACATTTGACAGCTATACATTTGTACGGCTGTTCCAATATCAATCGAAACTTCTAAATTTCAAGCATCAACTGATACGACGGATATCACAGCTAGGTGTCTGATGTGAGTCAGCAGGCTTAAAGGTATGCTGTCACCTGTTCCAATTATTGCCACAGTTACCATGTAATGGAAAGAGAAATCTAACCAATCACAGATTTTAAGCGGGTGGCCGCTTTTTAAAAACAGCGCCCCCACATGGGCATTTTGAATACTAAGGAAGGCCCCTTTGACCATATATGGGCATATTTAGATTACTGGTGACTGTATACCTTTAAATCGAACTTGTCAACACCTTACGCATACCTTGAAATCGGCATGCATCTGATTATAGAGGGGCCGTCGGAACTGCGTGTGTGCGACTCTCTTGTTTACAAACAATATATTTCATGCATGATATCTAGAGTCATCACGTCAACATAGCTGCCACATCTAAATTTTTAGATATTCATTGTTAACAAACGTGTTTTAACTTTCACCAATCGCCAACGTACCACATAGTGTCCCTGGCAACCTTTGAGCAGAGTTCCGACAACCCCCTCCTTTTAAATACAATTCGAGAAAGTCCTAGTGTGTGCATTTCAAATAACCAATTTCGAGCTCCCCATCAGTAACAGTGTGTAACATTTCTCTTGAATTTGTTCTGAGGTTTACATACTTAGGTCACATTTTCACTCATGATTTATCAGATAATGACTGCATCCTGCATCAGCGCAGAGCATGAGATAATTGTGTGACAGAGATAATTTGCTTCAAGTTTTATTCCTGTCCCGTTGACATTAAATGCCGTCTTTTTATGAATTTTGTGATAACGTCCATGGCAACCATTTATGGTTGGATTTCAAACTTGGCATCATTCGTGTGCCGTAATAAACGCATTCCAAAGGATCTTTGGTTATCCAAGTTACCGGCGCTTCCAAAGTGTTTGTTAATAACAACTTTTAACTATTTGTCTGTTCTCAGACGGAGAGACGCTTACGACTTTAGTATGAGCACTCCGAAACAGTCAAATTATACTGATCATTCGCCTTGATACTTGTGATATCCACTTTTGTGGACTAAAGTTTTACTTGATGAACATTTTACAGTGAATTATTCTTCTGTCTATGTGCGACATGAGATGTTTTTGTTTTCCCTTTTTCTCTTTCCTGTCCTTTTTAGAGCTGTTGTAATTATTTTCTTTTCTATTTCTTTGTTATAATGTTTACAAACTTTACAATTTTACACTGTGCCCTTATGATCAGGACTTCATTGGCGAGTACAGCCTACAATGCATGCTCAAGCTGGAGAAAATATCACGCTGGTCATGGTCTGATCGGCTGACTAATATGCTATTTTCATGGGAAACTCGATCTATTTTGAAATATTTTCATTTAAACCATTTGGAATAAGATTATGGTCTCTATAAAAACATGAAAACAAAGAAATGTTGTAAATAGCTGAATGACTATGGCCTTCGATCTGAAATTTGAAACTGATTCGTAAGCCGACGATCTAGTGCAATTACGCTATGTATTGTTATGCAAATTCTTGTCATCTCCTGTGAGATTCATATTTCTCAGTTCGTTTTTCAAGGAAAGCATTTTTCATTTGGGTAAAGATAACAACCTTTTCTCGTTGTTTAAATTTCCAATGTCTTTCAGAGCTACAAGTTAAAATGCTAGTTTGCTTTGCTTTTTACCTCATAGTAATAGCATTTTTCATCGCTTAGTATTTTGTGTGCAATTAATTTATTTGAATATAAAATTTTAATGTGTAATTTTTTCCGCCTTGTAATTATACGGGACCTAAAAAGTAATTTCTCTCTGTACAACATAATTGGTTTACACCATATAGTATTCCATAAATTATATATAATATACCATAAAATTTGTACATTTCAGAAAGAGTAATTAGAATTCTGTCACTCCATACTTCAATTAATTAATCGAATAATCAATTCATAAATGATGAGGAGAAAATTGTTGGGTAACTAACATCAAATTGGTCGGATGTGATCATGAACGCTGTAAAATGCTGGCATTGTGTTGTAGAAAACTCATTACCAACACCGCTGATTGTTTGTGCTTCTGTTGATTTGTCAAGAGTAGATTTTTTGCCTGTTTCTAACAATGCACTACATGGGTACTGCATGTTTTCAAATTAACTTTGCTGTACATACATGCATACTTACATAGATACATAGATATATACATAGATAGATAGGTAGATAGATAGATAGATAGATAGATAGATAGATAGATACATACATACATACATACATACATACATACATACATACATACATACATACATACATACATACATACATACATACATACATACATACATACATACATACATACATACATACATACATACATACATACATACATACATACATACATACATACATACATACATACATACATACATACATACATAGATACATACATACATACATACATACATACATACATACAGAAACATAGCTAGATAGATAGCTAGATAGATAGATAGATAGATAGATAGATAGATAGATAGATAGATACATAAATAACACATATTATACATATATATATATATATATATATATATATATATATATATATATATATATATATATATATATATATATATATATATATATATATATATATTACCAATATCGATTTGTGTGGTATTTTGTGTGGCACAAGGGGCCGATGGCTTTTAGCGCAAATGAAGATAACACTCCGTGTGACGATTGTATCATGCTCACTTCTTCGGATAAAACTTGTTTGCTCTTAGAGACAAAAAGTCGGACTCGATTTAAAACCGAAAGAGAATGAATCTAGAGAGGGAGTTTTTCAATAATTATCTTCAAGCAGCTTTCTTGCCTGCTTGATCGCAGTAGCCTCGATACGGTCAATGCAAGGAACAGTTTCTCTGTTCTTGAAGAGATTTTCAACTTTCCCCACCATAATGTGAAACAGAACTCAGGGGCATACCCATTTAAATTTATAACACCGAGGAAAACTTAATCTTGTTTTGTCTCTTGAGGTTCACTATCCGTCATTAAGCTTTCTGAATAAATTTTATTTGGATTTTTTACGAGTGCGTTTGTCACGCCATCATAAAGCAAACAATCTTGGCCGTAAATAACCCGGAGTTCAGTTCACAGTGGAACTCTCACTGTCAAGGATGAAGCCCGTACTTCAAACCCAATATACTGTGACTTAAGTTGTTAAATTTTCAGCAAATATCCTCGGGAAGGCATTTGACTGGGTAATTGCGACCACAGAACGCGACTGCATCGCTGCAAATGGTGATGGATAATCTGGGGCTCGGACTGAAAAGGTTGATTCCTTTCCGATTGCCTTCGGGTAGTTTCGTCTCCACAGCTAAATTACGCCATAATCATCAGTTGTAGATTTATGTGTTCAAGTACGACGATCGCTCATTGCCAAAGCAAGCATGGAAGGCGAAAAAAAAACTGGGTCACAGTTGGAAAGGAAGAGCGTTAAATGATGGTATGTAGACGAGACCGCTCGTATCACGCTAGCGAACACAGAAATCGAAAGTCGGAGTCTCAACAATGATTGGATTAGTCTTTGCCTCATGACGTCATACAGGGAATTTACGGGAATCACAGTTCGTTCGTTTCATTTGCGTCACTCCGGTGCGTTCCAATCCACTACCGAGGAGATGATGGCCCGTTGAAACGCACGGACTTAAAGGGGTGGACTGAGAAAACAAGTGCCAATTTAATCTGTTAACGTCGCTTAGGATGTCGGATTTCGCTCCGTTGAAATTGTTTTGAAACAAGGTTATGTAAAGGCCATTATTATACACCCACGTCCCAAACGTATCGAGTGGCATCGTGCAGTAAGTTACGGTATCAGTTCATATTGACGCAGAGTCCGATAACTTTAGGTGTTTTGACGATGTTTGACCTTTGACCCCACAGCTGCTTTTTTGTGAACACTCGCAAAAGAAGACAAGATTCAAAATTTATTCCCAAAATTACAACTAAACGATCCCTACGTCATGTAGTTAACGATGGCAAGCTTTAAATTTTATGTGAAAAATGCTGCTGAGCTGAGGCATGCCGCACAGGAGAGAAATTAGCTGAGCAACATTGCGTTCATTGCGTTCTGCTCGGTCAATTTACTCCCGTGTGCGATCGATTTTTCGCGTCTCGGACATTACCGAAGCGTTCGATGCAGTTGTACTCTGATATAAATCCCGGCATTTTGTGAATAACCTTGCATTATGCACTGCACTGCAGACCATGTTGCATGCCGAGGGAGCGTACAACTTACAGAAACTTCTGACTGCTTCCAACTCGAACCGAAAATATACGTAGGAGTCTTATTGGCCCCCGGGCCGTTTCAACCGCCCGGGTTATCGCTCTAGTTACAAAACCTAGCCATCTGAAAGACCATCTGGGGTTAATGCGACGATGCTGGATTTTTACTGCAGAGGTGCGTTACTGTATACGTAGGCAGCATTATTTCTGAAATCCTGGGGTGCTAAACGGTGAAATATTGCATCCAATATTATAAAAATGAAGTTATTAGCATGAGGGTGCTTAACAGCGCTGAACTCTGTCGACCTAAATTTTCATAATTGCAAACAATCTAAATATGAGCCTGTAGGTCCTGAGCAAATAGCGGATGTTAGGTGGCAAACTACATCAGTACATGTATCCGCGGACCACAAAAGTCATTAAGGAGAATAACAGGCCCACTTTGAGAGAGAGAGAAGAGAGAGAGAGAGAGAGAGAGAGAGAGAAGAGAGAGAGAGAGAGAGAGAGAGAGAGAGAGAGAGAGAGAGAGAGAGAGAGAGTTTGCCGTTCGAATTATAATGTTGTCAGGTAGTCATTCACGAGGATGTAATGGCATGAATACGTAAATGCCCTCCAAATACAATAATTTCTTCAAATTGAATGCAAACTACTTACAGTCATTCAAGCAAAGGAGAGGCGTAAACTTTACTCCTGAAGGATTCGTCGCAACGCCTACGAAGCCGAGAGCTACATATCCGACAGCGTATCTTTCCAGATTGTTCTCATTTGTACATATTGGATTAACTGATGGTCAATAACATTGCATCGAATGCTGCGCAGCGGATCATCAGGTCACGTTTCCGTTCCAAATCGCGCTATTTATATCCATATCGAAGTTTTACGGCTTAAAAACCCAACCTCATCAAACGTAAACTACAAAGAGATAATTGTGACTCAATCCATCAGTATGGGAAACAGGGGAGCAACGTTCGGACGGCCGATAGGGAAAATAACTAGGACAATGTCAAGTGACCGTCTGTGATTCCATCCTCCTGACCGAGCAACACCGACGTGTTCACATAAACTGATAACCACAGCGACGTTTGTAAAATTAAGATAGAAAGCGCCTCTGGGACAGATATTCAGACTCTCAAACTTCTACAAGACTTTTAGGTTTGTCACTTGTGGGAGCTCATTTTAAGTTCATGGAGTAAATAAAGTTTTTACCTTCCAATTCCTGTGAAAATCGAAAATTAGTTTTTTCCCGTCGAGTTAGCTCAAGGATGGTGGTCATTTTGAATTTCAAATATCTGTACATTTTCGGCGCTTTGTTTCTCTAGTACCAAACCCGATTTTATTCTTGATTTTGAAGGGGAATCGTTGAAAGCTTCCTTAAGGCAGGTTTGAGCAAAACGTTTAAGTCTTTCAGTTTCAAGACACACTACCTTTTAATGAAACCCCCACGGAATCTATGCCGTGGTTGGACAAACTTGTCTGACGTGTGCGCAAACATGCACAGCGCATCGGCATTCACGCAAATAAAAACAGGACGGATCATGTTACTACCATGTATGAACTCCGAAGAGTACAACGTTGAATCATACATTGAACACAGTTTACCCACGGGGAATAGATGTACCAATATCATCACGTGTCAGAAAAGTGTTTTGTTATAGAGGTTCGTTTTCGAGCACATGGTGTGAAAACTATTTGCACACCTGCACAGGTATAGCTTGGAACGGCCCTTCATTTAGAAGTGCAACAGCTCTAGCGTTTAAAAATGTAAATTTCTTGTCGCCATAGTCTTAACTGAAATCGAAATAGTTTTCACTGGCAGTTTTAAATGTCAGTTTCTTTATGTATTTTTGGAAAGTAAAGATGATTCGGGGTTACGCTTCGTGTAAAATCAAGAATTAATGAGATCAAACAATCTTTGAATGTGATGCAATGTCGTATTGCATTTATTCCTTTTAAAACAATTATCCCAAATGCACAGAAATGACGGAAATAGCACATAAATGGTCGTGGGCGTTTACACGTACATCAACGTAAATATAATGCGATTACGGAAATTCATGCCTCAAACATAAGATCCAACGGCGTAAACTAAGCGACGCCCAGTCTAAGAGTAATTTCACATTTCAGCCAGCGAGAATATTCTGCCATTCAGTTTACATAAAGTTAACGCAAACTCCTTCAGATGAAATTTGAGAACGCAAAGAGGGACAATGTGCGACTTTTCTGTGAAGTTCACACCCATGTTCGGCGACGAAAACATATTAAAGTTCACAACACTCCCGTGGCAAGGCCCGTCTATCTTGACGGCGATGAGCGGATATCAGAACAATCGAATGAATTCAGGCTGAGTATGCGAATCACATAACAGACTTTACGTTTCTCTCACACACTTTTCATTTCATATCCCCTCAAGATCCATTTAAACAATCGTTCACTGATTTATAGAATTTCCAAACATATGTCTTGATTTTGTCTCTTGATTTTAAGCACTCAATTATGGTCCGCGCTGCCGCACTGTGATGCGATCGACTTGAACGGGGAAGCTGGCGTCGGGTATGTAGCTGATTTTATCGACGCCTGTAGTCCATGAATCTTCATCTCACCGGTAGTCGGTTGGTATTTGGTGACACCCTCGGCGCCATCAGTCATCATACATCGGCCACGCTTCCTTAAATGTCAAGTCTCGAGTTTACAATTCACTTTTTTTCCAGCGGGATGATTTTTCCGACTTTTCCTCATTATAACTTCATAAAGTGACTTGCTCATCACGGACGTTCCAACGCTCATTAGCGGCGTGTGTCTGGAATAAGGCAGCCTGCCCTCTCTACGACTTCTTTAAGGTTTAATTTTACACCTGTTCGATGTCAGGGAATTCAATCATCTCATCAAACGCAGAGCCTTCTGGAGATGATAGCTCGGCCAATATGCTTTGCCCGGAAGGTGTGAAGACAGGCAGGTTAGGTACGATTGCCAATCATTACCGCTCTCACCCTTTGTTAATCCCATGATTAGACTTTGCAATGAAGTTTACAGGCATTAAATGCGACAGTGATTACAGCCAATGAAACTGTGACCTGATTTTTTTGGCGTTGGTTTCCGCAGCACTTTACTGTTTTCCCAGGTAGGTGAATTTCGCTTGACCTTCGCTTACATCCGCAAGCAAAAAATGATCTTACCGTCCGAGTAAAAAAAAAATGATTATTTTCGTTCTTCGGGTGAAATTCGCTTTGCTATCGCAACCACACATGGGGACATTGTTTTTATTAATCCTGACACGCTCGAATGAATATTTCCCATTAATGAATTCACACGATTTCTAGCGATAATGAAACCCATAAATTTTATAAAACAGGTATTATGGCCTTCAGTATTACGTTTCATAACACTTAGCGAAAACGTCATTCAAGAGATTGCCAAACACTTCTAATTACTACCTTAAAAATAACTGGCCTTAAAAATTATAGCCAAGAGGAAATATTTGTTTCTCGCCCTTGACATTTAGAAAGTGAAGCAGTGTTGCGATTTTCCCACTTTCCCCCTTTTTTCAGCCACATTGATGTGAGATTACTAGAGCAGTCATGTTATGTAGATGGCAAAATACTTTCTCTTTCTTTTTAGCATTTTAATGGATATAAAGATTCGAAGGCAGCTCCAACTTCAGGTAATATGCGCCCCGAAAGTGAAAGACTTAAACTTTTGCTCAAACTTTTCTCAAGGAATTTTTCAATCATTCTCTTCAAAATCAAGAATAAAAATCGAGGGGGGGGGGGGTCACCGTACAAATTTTCGTATTAGAGAAACAATTACCAAGGATTTACCGATATTTGAAATTCAAAATGGCCGCCATCCTTGTGTTAACTCTATGGAGAAGAATACAACTTTCGAATTTCGAAAAACTAAGCCGGCGAAAAGTTTTCTTACACAAACAGCTTTAAAAATGAACCTCCACAAGTGGTGTATCAGAAAAGAATTGTAAAAGTTCGAGGGTCCGAATATCTGTCCCCAAGGCGCGTTCTACCGTAAGGAGAATCTGTTTGAGTCGATTGAGATATCTTATACGATACCCATGCCAAGTGTGTTCTGCAGGTTCTGACCGGCCATGATACACACTGTTTTCAATTACGGTTCACTAGCATGTCACTATACAGACCTATGAAGAACTTGGTCAGGGTCTTCTCCAACTGGCTGTCTTGTCTGCTAAGATACCCACCCCCACAACAGATATGTGGCATTGTGATAAACTTATTACTTTCGGGGTGGAACCGTCAGAATCTACCTTCCGTGTTTTCATGACTGTGACGCATTTGAGAATTAGATGTTAGTTTGTAAAATAAAACAACAACAACAACAACAACAACAACAACAACAACAACAACAACAACAACAAGGAAACCATTATTCAAGTGTGTCTGAAAACACCAAAGAAGGGAGGAACAGATGAGCATGTTTCCAGGTGATGCACTCGAAGACAAAAAACATTTTTTGTTGCCTGTACTTTTAGCTTGACAGGACTCTGGTGCGTGGAAACATTGAATTTTTCTTCACATTAAAGTTTACACTCACGTAAAATGAGAAAAACGATGTCGTAAAACCCGTCGATATGCAATTCATGGCCTGTAACGTAGCATATTCACTTAGATGAGGTTCTACGAGCAAGACACAGACGTCGAGAAAGTAATCTGGTTTACACGCCATATGTTAAATAAATTCCTAGGAGATAACACGCACCCACAGAGCAAAGTAGGGCGGCCTAGTAAATAGAGGTAAAATTATGATTCTCATCCGAATGATAAATTCCACCGCGAAGTGAGGTTGTTTACACCGAAAAGAAATACTATTACTAGCTTGTTTGTTTGTTTGTTCGTCAGTTCATTACTTGTAATTTGTGGCGACGAAAGAATTCAACCCCGAGTTCGAAATTCGCCCTCAGACAAGACAGATGTATTGCGAAATAATTAGAGTTGTAAACCACTGCATGGTATAAACTAACTTTAATGAATTCCACCTGATCTTCGCACGTATATCTATATGTATAAAATGCCGGAATCAGGCGATGCATCGTGTGATTATCTATAGGTCTATAATGTATTCGACCTTTGTGTGCACACAATCAATGTATCTCACCGTTCACTCAGTCAAAATCGCAAATTCACTAAATCTCCATTGAGTTATTATCAATCCGGTCGAGGACGTTAATTTATTTTTAACAGGTCACTGAGTTTTTTCCCCACTTTGCAGCCGTTAAGCAATTCACCCGCTTTATGAATTTGTCGCGCCGCGTCGACCAAGATTTACACACGGTTTGTGAATCGAGAAAGAGATGCGTGGCTGCTCAGAGATAATTGAGCATGTGCACTGCACCCCCGCCCTCCCCCCGGCCCAAAGGTGTGCTAGAGAGGGAGAGTTATCTTAATTCTGTTAAATTCAATCAAACTACGGAAGATTAGCACTCTGAAAATGAAGAACTCAAAGGCCATAAAATATTATTTTACACACTACTGCGTTCAACCGACAGTCGCTTTCCCAAATCTTGAAGATATGATCAAAGAGAAAGGTTAGTTTTTTTTGTCGAAAACCAGAGCTTCCTCTTCATCCCACGACTAATCTTGGACATTTCAAAATACACTTACCAGACTGCTCAACACCAACACAAAATGTAGGCCGTAATGAAGCCGTCGAAGCACACAGGCCACGGCTCATATTGGACGAAGTGTTATTTAGAGACAGTATCAGTAATTTTGATATTGTTTCCTAAAATGGTTTACGATATGCTGCTGCTGCAGCAGCAATATATCATGATTATTCCAGCGTTATAAATTGCCGATATTTTGACATTTTGTGTTTTATATCTGCTATATAATGGCTCTACCATATTGTTTGCATTGTTTGCAGCACTCTATGATGATATCCAATGTACGAATGCAGGAAATATCAATGGCGATTTTGCAAACACGTTCTAAGCCTTTTGCCAAAATCTGGCCCAGTCTTTCTCCTTAGCCTATCTTAGAAAAGCGTTTGGTATAAGAGTGGTTTATTTTAAGTATGACATAATATTTGTGGCAAAAATTGTCTGTCCACCATTTCAATCATTCTATGTTTATTTTTTGACATGTCCGTACTGCTATTTAGTGAACCGGAGAGTTTAGAGGGGTCCGTTATTCACTTGCTGGCAAATTCAATGGATTGTCCTTCGAAGGGATCGACATAGCATGGCCTTATCTGATCCACACGTTGAACATTAATCCCGGAGATGACAAATGAAGGGACCTTGGGAACATTTGTCATATTCACTTATAATTTAAAGTCTAAAGAAAATGCACACAGACTCCGCAGGCATACTTCATGAATATAATGTGAAACGATTAATTTTATTTCCGGACTAGAAATCTTTTAGCTCATGTTTAATTTACTGGACAAAATGAAATTTCAGTGATTGACCTTTTGTCTTGCCAATATGGAACATTTTTCTTTGAAACTACCGTATTTCATGCCACTGATGAACCGCTGGAGCCTCAGTGTCGGATGAAACCCTTCAAATTCACAGAAGAACCGATCCTTATACGGTCATTCACAGCTGCCTCATAAAAAAGAGCCCAGCAAATATTGTTAGGTTAGTGTGAAAAGAAGTGACGAAATCGGAAATGTTTATTCTTGTATTGCAAAAGTTTACCACAAAAATGGTTGTAACGATGAAGAATATGCAGAAATCAGAAAACCAGGCACCCTGCGCCAGCTAACGTCACACACCTTATTCAATCAAAGAAGATGATCATGGTGTTTAGAGAGCCGCTTTGTGTATATTTGGTGAAAATCCCCAACCTTAGCTTGTGTACCCTGCACAACTAGCATTAAAAAGTGAATATTCTGTAGAAATCGCTTTAAGAAAAAACCGAAATGAAATATTAAGGTAGAAGACGACGGAGCGTTGACAACCGACATTCATGTCTGCAAGGAAATTTCCTTGTTCTTCTTCAGCGTGTTTGAAGACAGTACGGCATATAATTTTTCCAGATTTGAATGAGAATACACAAAGCTTAAGAATAACATTGGGTAAAAGCTACTTTAAAATCTCATAAGATTCATCGCATCGCATTAGGGACGCCATCTAAACTTATCATGCAATACTACGGTCGAGCGAATTTGTGTTTTTAAACGCACTTAATTCTGAATAGGACGCCTCTTAAGTATTTGTCGATGCCGCCAAAAGATAGCGTTAATATTCTTCCGCGACGACGGTGATGAAAGCTTTGATTCACTTCACACGGTCTGGTACACCGTTTGTTTGTTCAGACCTAGAAGGATCTGAAAGATCCCTCATATTGACCCGTCTGCCCACACAGGGCGGAATGTACTGAGGGATGTTTAACTCTGCTGAATGCGGTCGATTTACAGGCAACGTGTACACACTGAGTAACACAGTATGCTTCTCAGTACATGTAAATAATGAAACATTATCGTCGGAAAGCTATACAAAGAGCAAAAACACTACTACATGGCAACCAGGGCCTGTGGAGGTAGCAAAATCATAGAACGCCTCCAATTTCTACGCGGGAGTACCGTCTTTCCATCGGAAAGTCAACAGGACTAAGACAGTTGTTGGTTTACACTTGAAGATCATAAGCCTATAAACGTTCGTGCTCACAACTGATGATTTATTAGCCTGGCGCCCTGTCATAGCAAAAGCAATTATTTCTCTGTCAGTAGCGAAGAGGAAGCAAACACTCTATAGAGATCGTTTACACATCTTCCGAACGTGCTTTCACATACTGTAACATCTATGCAACAACATTAAGGTATTGTATGCTTAGGGGACACATTTTCGGATGCTCAAATTGTTACAACACCTTTCCGATCTACCACTTGCGTGAACTCATCTTGAAGCTGTTGCAGTAAATGAAATCTTTCACCGTCTTATTTTCTCGAAAATCAAATATTTATTTTTTTAAAAGTTAACTCATGGATGGTGGCCATTTTGAATCAAATATCAATAAACTTCAGATGATTTGTTTCTAAGTACAACATTTGCAAGGGGACCGCCTGATATTTATACTTTATTCGAAAGATAACAGTTGAAAGCTTCCTTGAGGAAAAGTTCGAGCCAAAGTTGAAGTCTTTCACTTTCAAGACGCGTACTATCTTAACGGTCAGAGCAGAAAAGTATACGCTGCTATTTCCATCCAAGCAGGAGTGTCCTTCTTGACGTTAGATATTTGTTCCCATCGCGAATAACAATGTTTTGCCCTGAAGCCCAGATCCCACTCACATTCACCATGGTTGCCAATGTTACGTGACGATTTAAACCAATACTCAAATACCATCAATACGTGTACTACTTGTTGCTAGGTTTTGTTTACATCACAATCGCTACCGCTGCAGAAACGCCTGAACAACACTAAATTATTTAGATTTACTGTTGATTTTACAGTACGACGCCGTGTGTAAGGATACTTAATGTGCGTTCGGTGGTTGATAAATTGGGATTCTAAAAGTTGTGAAGCAACATATGTAAGCTAAGAAGAAATATGGCAGTATTTGATGCATATGCATGAGTTTTCCGAGAAAATGCGAATGTTGGTACGAAAGACGGACAAAGGTTGCTCAGCTTCGCACAAAACCCACAATATAGCTTAAACTATAGTGATTGAGCATTGATGGAAATTCTAACACGGTCCCTCTTGGGTAAATACGCATAATGAATAACACGTAAGGGAGCGTTCAGTTATTATGGCCGGGGTGGGCTTGCAAATTCTTCCTGCGCATCAGTCAAAATAAGTGAGCCCCCCTACCCATTGCACAAAAAATCGATGACCCCCTTTTCAAGATGACAAAAATTTCATGACCCCCCCCCACATTGCTTGAGTAAAGCTGCACACACATATACCTCGGGGGTGGGGTGGGGAGGGGATAGAATCCCCCCAAAATGATTCTCAGATGTTTTCAAATGACCCTCCTTACAAACTCACAAGGTGTTAATGTTCAAATTTCCCCTTCTGGCTTGCTATAATTTTGAAATTACCCCTAAAAGGGATTGGACAGAAATTACAGGTGGATCGCAATATTTTTGCGCAAGCGTGTGTACAAAATTTTGATATTTGGATTTAATTGATAAACAGCTGTTGATAATGTCAATGGTGATTCAGTCTATGAGAAAACTAAGTAATACTTTTAATACAAAACTATTTCTATGCATTTATAAGTATTTGATAATTGACATAAAAGTAATTAATTGGAATAGGGTTGTTACAACTAGTATGTGGACAAAAAATGTTCATCCACTATACATGGAAGTCTATGATAAAATTGTGAATTATTTCGTTGAATAATTAACATAATTGTACTTGATTAGCATATGATGGTTAAAGTGCATATTATGTGTACAAGAAATCTGATTTTGGAATTTCACTCAAAATGTCCTTCCACTATACATGCGAGTCTATGAGGAATCAATGAATAATTTTTTTCAAATACAAAAATAGGAAATCTGTGTATTTATGTACTTTCGATTACTAATATTAATGTACTTGATTAGACAGGGTGGTTACAAATGGATATATGTGCAAGAAATTGGATTTTAGAATTTCACCGCAATGTTGATTCACCATACATGGTAGCTTATGAGGAAACTATGAATACTTTTTTCCCAATTCAAAATTATCTAAATCTGTGTATTTATGGACGTTTGATGATTCATTTTAAAGTACTTACTTAGACTAGGATGATTAAGGGTTGATATGTGTGCAAGGAATTGGATTTAAAAATTTCACCAAAATGTTGATTCACTATACATTGGAGTCTACGAGAAAACTATGAATATTTTTTACAATGCTTGACTAAATTAATTTGTGCTTTATAGGTGTTTGATAATTGATACAAATGTACTTGATTCAAATAGGGTATTTGAAAGTTCAGATGTTGACAACAATTATGATATTGGAATTTCACCTAAAAGTATAACTTCACTTTTCATGGTACTATAGTAGTCTACAGGTAACTGTTAAATAATTTCCCTGACTAAACTTGCTATATCTCTAATATGTAAGTAATAGGAATTGTTCATTGCCCTCAGTGCAGTGAGCGTGATTTACAATAAGACAAGCCTCAGAGTTGCCAAGTCAAGATGTTCATGTGACAGATAATTATACTTTTGTTCAGATTTACAGTTAAATGACTTCAGAGAATGAAATCATGCAGCGAATCATTTACATCTTCAAGAATATTTTGAACACAGAAACTGCTTTTTGACGGGACGGACACTTATGAAAATTAAGTGACCCTCCTCTGAGCTGTTTGAAAAATATATGACCCCCCCCCTTTGCAGTTTTCAAATTTAAGGTGACCCCCCTGGATTTTGCCGGCCCACCCCGACCGTAACAACTAAACGCTCCCTAAGGCGCCCGAACAGTCCCAACGAGTTTTCTTTCTCGTCGTACGAATATGAATAAGCATATCATCACAAAACGAAAATCCGGAATGTCTGTTCGAATTGGGAGGCATTGACATTTAGCATTCTGGACATTTTGCTAACGGCATGATGAGAACAGGAAGTGCCCACGGTTGGCAACGAGGGATCTATTCTAAGTGGATGCGACACCGAACCTCCATGACTCGCTGATTGGGGATTATAAAGTAACACTTTAAATGCAGGCAACGGATATTAGACTTTTCTGTACCACGATTCTGGGCTGACGCTAAAAGCCACTTGCGGCATCACGTGGTAATGACCGCCAGTTCTTCTAATTGGTTGTACAGGCGAGCTTGCAGCGCTTCCATAATTATAGTAATTGTTGTGTTTTCTCCAAAAAAAATGAAGATTTGCCCGAAATTCGAAACTTCAAGGGACAATATCTGTAACTTTTCATGTTTTCATTGTATTTTTTATGTAAGACATGTACATCACAGTCTCCTATTCCTCTCCCTAAAGTATGCTGAAATTAAAACTAATCAGCCTTTACAATAAGATGCAATGTGTAAAGTTCGCAACGTTATTATTGACAATTTAACTGTGACCAGGACTAACGTTCAGTCGCTATACACATTTTGATCTGATTTTGTTTGTGGAATCACCCCTTCCCCCCAAACAAAAAAAACCAAAAAACCCCAAAAAACAAAAAAAACAACAAAACAAACCAAAAAAAAAAAAAACAAAAGAGAGAGAGAGAGAGAGAGAGAGAGAGAGAGAGAGAGAGAGAGAGAGAGAGAGAGAGAGAGAGAGAGGAGAGAGAGAGAGAAACGTTGGGCTTAAAACATATATACTTCGAAATGTATCAAAATTGCCGTTATTCGAGCTTCGCTAAACACACATGCAGGACTGGGTTACAAGTGTTACAAGTGCACTGGTATCTATAATGCAACTATTTGCATATCATCATATGATACAGTGAAGTGCCAGGACATGCCTCTGGCGTTCTCGCATGCCGGCAATGCATGCATGCGTCCCGTATAGTAACGACAAACAAACATCACTGGTGACCAGGCTTTCGCTTGCAGCATCGAATCAGTGAGAAGCGCCGCTTGTTCGCGTAATTGAGAGGTGACGGTGACATACTCTGACTTTTGAACCTTTCAAGTAGATTTATTTCTCAGCCTTGACACAGAAACACCTGACGAGCTGTGTAGACCCCCTAAAAGTACTGTTATGTCATGGATGTCAGTCATACTGTGACCTCCACATTAAGTTTTATACCGCTTTCCTCGCAATAATTCTGATTTTGAGCTGACTTTACACTCTGTGAACCTGCCACCGCTTGATTCGTGACTACCTGTTTTTTTTTCGAATTGAACGTGAAGAATTTCTTCGTAGAAACAGCACTCCTCGAGTTTCAACATCTGAAAAGACAGTGACTTGACACAGTGATAACCTATCCGAGGCTTGTGACCCTGACATGAGATCAATTAATCCAAAGTCAACGTCGATTACTGTGCTCGCTCCGAAAAATGCCGGGCATGTAGACGTGGCATATTTCACCATTCTAAATTCACTGTATTTCTAACTTACAGTAGTACAATATCCGAGTCAGCCAAGCGGGTTACCTCGTTTCTATTTAGGCTGGTGTGTTGCCCTGTGTTTGATCGCCTCGTTGACTCTGATGAGTCAAGGGTAACATAAGTACATGATTTTTATGGACATTTTTGATCAAAACACATATGGAGTTAATCGACATTATTGAGCGTTTCTGAGTCCAGATGACAGCGTTTATCATCATCATCTATGACGCAAGAATCTGCCGTGATATCCCAGAGAGTGTTTAAATATTAACTGCCGCTCCCCACACCAGCAATAAAATTCCAAACTCGGACAGGTTCACAACGAAAGAGTCGGACAAAATGCCATCTAGCATGCCACCAGGCAACAGTAAAGCACTATGGGATACGTAATTAGTGATCGCAGCCCACGAAACACAAAATTAATTGATAAGAATTGATGGGAGATAGTTTCCTCTGTATATATATATATATATATATTTATCATATACCCATGCCCATATTGCTACATCCTAGTGACGTTCACCGTAAAATATCAGCCGTGATATTTCACGGTAAACGTCGAGATATGCACGATGAACGTCATCAGTTTTAGAGTTTTCCCGAACTATATTAGCAGTTTGTTGGTAAACAACGTAAACAACAAAATGGCTGCCGCTCCCCGCCTGCGAAGCGATGTCGCCGACGTAAAAACTTGAAGGGCTTCGAGGAACACGGGTATTTTTTGTTGCAAAATACGGAATATATCACGTTGAGTCTTGAAATGTTTTCCCATGGTATTTTTTTGGTCAAGTTCTAGCAAAACATTCTGCCGTTCGCAAGGCGCCGGCACTGTGCACGGTCTCCACCGAATAGGTACAGCTCGAGCGGACGTATAGAAATTTGCATAATTCAATAGGCTGCAGAGCCTCGTTCTGAATGTAAACAAGCAATATGTCGGAATACACGTCGTTCGAGCGACTTGGTCGTGAAAATGGGCTCGAAAGCTCACAAATATGATTATTTAATGCGAAATTGAACATGCTATGAGGTAATGTACACTTTTGAGAGTGATTTCATCGTATCTATGCATGATAGAAATAAATACTAATGATAATTGACAACTGAATTCGTACGTTGCAATGTAGCCCTGCGTACAGGTCTGTGTGTTCCAGGCGTTATACATGTTATACGGCCTCCACCACAGCCCTGCAACGGTCTATGGAGATAACTGGCGACTGCGGTCCGGATCCGGACCGCAACGAAAAAACGGTCTTTTTGGCCGAAATTCTACTCTATCAGGGCAAAATCCTTTCCCTGCCTACCTTTACCTCCTAACCGACACCAGAAAAGATGCGATCAACTTGTCCTAACGTCCAAAACCGCTCGTTTTCTGAAACATAACGTACTCGACAAGTTGTTTACCCATGGAGATCGCCATTTTGAATCTCGCCAGTTATCTCCATAGACCGTTGCAGGGCTGTGGTGGAGGCCGTATAACGCCGGGAACACACTGTACGCAGGGCTAGTTGCAATGATGGTTTATACCTCTCAGCTGTGTGCTATTTTTAGACTGTGACCCGAAACACACTGATACAGGTCTTGAACAAAAATAATACTTGTTGTGTCAAACCACTTGCTATTGAACAACGCTTGTGACAAGTTTCGTGAATTTCTGACAGTGCGCCTATATTTGCGGCATGATTTCATGATGCCATGTATGCGCTGTTAGTGTTACCGTACAAGGCCGATCGTACAGCCCAGTGTACGCGTGTACAGCGTACAACGCTATGGCACTGAAACTCGCCTTTATGCTATCGGACTTCAGTCAACATTGACGAGTTGAAACATGGTAACTGAACAGTGATATACTACCCGTTACCAGTGAAAAGGAAAACTGTGACAATCCACTCTTACAACGATATTATTATCTTGAAAGGCTGAGGGGTCAGTAAAATCAGGCATGGGAATGTCCAACCACCACATCCTGCATCGACTCCAAACAGACAGACACTGACAGTCGACAATGACCGAATACAAGAGAAGTCGGCCAGTACAGTATGCACCCTATTAGAATATATGCTCCATAGTAGTGTTTCTTTTTTGAAGTCTCACTTAAGTTATATACGAAAGCGATCTAAATGTCATTCATAAGATGAGCGTAATGTTTGCAAACTTCACAGATCACAGTTCAACGCACGTATGATATACACACATTGGGTAAAATTAAAGATGGCGGTGTATCGCGATCGTGGTAGCGAGTTTTGCAGTCTTCGTCATAGTTACACTTGAAGTTCGTTAAAAAGTCATAGGAGATGGCGAAGCAACTTAGTTAAGAGTCATCAAGCCATGAATTTTACTGAAGAAATGGCATAATGTTTGCCTGAACTTTAATCAATCAATCAATCAATCAATCAATCTTTTATTACTCAACACACACTGACAGAGAGTGTGGTATGGTACATTTCAGATGAAAGAACAACATGTCCAAAACTGAACACCATCAAATGGATATTAAAATCCAAGTAAATTGAATTGAAGTACAATTTATAACTCTGACTGTAAACAGCTAACTGTAGGTAGCTACTGGAGGGGTCAGCAAACACCAGAATTCCTTATAAATATAGCAAGGTTTAGAAAATTCTGTTCCATAATCTTTTTCATCTCTTCTACTTTTTCTTCGACACTCATAGTGATAGAAAAATCTGTTCCGCTTTTCTGGCACAAATCAATCTCTCAGAAATATGACACTTGCATGTGAATAAAAAGTGAAACTCATCATCTATTACATTACTATCACATCTCAAGCAAATTCTTTCATTTAAAGGTAAATGAGGTTTACATTTCCTACCAATTTCAACACGCAAATTATGATCACTCAGTCTATATTTTGTTAAACTTCTACGTAACCTGAAATCTGAAATATCTCTTAAATATTACCAAACTTGGTCTTGAAGATTCTATAAGTGCGCAGTTTGTTACCACTTCCATTCTTCCTTGAATCATTGAAAAGGGTTCTCTTCCAAGTTTCTAAGTATTGATTTTCATACTCATGTTTTAACTTTTTACATAACTGAGAATAAGAATTTACTCTAAATTCACTGAAAACACGACTGTGATTGTAACTTCCCAAAACGTGATGAACAAATTTTGCCCATGGAGAATTGATTTGTACATTTTCTCTAAGTGCATTTTTCAAAATATGGTCTCCTGGTAAATTATTTAATCTACACCAATATCTTACCACAGATATATTGAGCTTAATTTTACAAGGTAATCTGCCTAGCTCAGACCTAATACCCTCAAAAGGGGTGCGTTTACTTACTCCTAAAATAAACCTGAGATATGATATACAAAGACTTTCAAGGCAGTTATCAACACTTGTAATTTCTGTCCCCCATATTTCAGAACAATATGAAAGAATTGGGACAATCAAACAATCAAAAAGTTTTAAACACAGCTTTGGATTCAGCATTTTTTCACACAATATAGACTTTTAATGCTGAATAAAGCTTTCATAGCCTTATTTTTAAGATTAATCATATTTTGTTCGAACTTTCCATTAGGTGTAAAAACAACACCAACATATGTGTACTGATTCACTGCTTCAATCACACTTTTCTCAATAAAAATTGCCGGTTCTTTATGAAACGGTTACCTCTATTAAATATCATTGTTTTTGTCTTATTGATATTGATTGAAAGGCCCCATATTTTACTGTAAGCATGCAACTTATCTAAACAATTTTGTAAACCATCAGCTGATTTTGACATAAGTATCAAATCATCTGCATATAATATACAATTTAACTTCTGGTCTCCAATTTCGATAGGAGAATCAGAAATACCACCAAACTCGTGTGGAAGATCATTTAAGAAAATATTAAATAATGTTGGTGACATATTGCAACCTTGTTTCACGCCATATGAGGAAATAAACCCATCTGAAATACCACTGGACAGTTTCATTTTGTACTGAGTATCATCATACATAGACTTAACAACATTGTAAAAGCTACCAGATATACCCAACCTCTGCATTTTAAAAAGAGGCCTTTTCTCCAAACACTATCAAATGCTTTTCTAAATTCTACAAATGCCACATAAAGATTGTTTGATGAATTTTTCAATCTTTTCATGGAGAACATCTCATCAATAGCAGTCTTTAACAGAAAAACACAGTCTGATGTACGTCTGTTTTTTCGAAAACCAAACTGGAAGTTAGAAAAAAGATTATTATCCTCAAGATACTTAATAAGCCTCCTATTCATCACTGATGTAAAAGTTTTGAGAAACAACTTGAAAGAGCAATTGCTCTATAATTGTTCGGATCACGCACACTTATCCCCTGACTTGTGAAGTGGAACTAATAAAGTGGATTTCCAAACTGCTGGAAAATTGCCGCTTTCTAAAATGTGATAAATAACTTAAGAATGCTACTTATACAAAGACTCATGAGAGAAAATGCCGAGAGAGTTTGACCGTTGACCTCGCTGTTAATTTTATGCAGGAAATTACAATAACAATGCTTGGTCGAATGACGCAGTGCCTTGAGGGTGGATCACCAGTGGTATATGGGGAGGAGTACCTTCCCGATGGTGATAAGTGGTGCAGATTACCGTCGCCTAGGTGACTGGCGTATACGCGTGCCAAAAGACACCTATGGTTGATTTCCTGTTGACCAGTCGGATGGCAGAGTTGCAAATACCTGGACTGAACCATTTGGTTTTTTGTGGGTGTCGGTGGTACTTTGACAATATAAGTAAAAATGCACATATATTGAGTTTATTGTCTTGTTTATGAGCGGCCAGTATTTCCAACAGCATAAATTATGTGCATTTGCCCTTGAAGGAATAAATAATTTTCGAATAAAACATCGCGAATGTAACTACATTCCTTACGCTCGACGTACACTTAAGTGCCCCAAAGAACCATGAAATCGCCCGACTTTCGATTGAAGAGATGAGTTTTGCCAAACCGTGTATACAGAAAAAGTGGCAGATGACTTTATTTTTAGAATCATAGACAGTATAGCGAGATGTAAAAAATGTGAAACAGGCTCCCCACCTAACTATCCTAAATGTTTTTGTGTCGAGTTTGTGTTTGATTCGTTTCGAAAATGTGTTCCTACATTCTTATCCGATTGTTTGTGTTAATGAAATGTTTGTTTCGCTTTGGATATTTGTAGAGAAGTTTGGATTAGTGTGTACGGTAATGTTTTGTTTGTGTGGGGAAAGCTTATGGCGAGACGCAGCCGGACCTATGTTGTTACAAAAGTTGATAGAGTCGCCCTTTGACGCTTGCGTTTCGAAACCCGAGTATGGTTTCTCATCAGTCGCAGTGTAGATTCTTTCCTTAGTTTGTGTTTGTGAAAATTTATTTTAATGCATTTTAGTGGTCTTGCTTTCCGATTAGCGAGGCAAGTATATTAATTTTGGTCACGTTGTGAGTCCGTTTGGTGGTTCGGTTTGTTTGTTCTATATTTCTTTACTTCGGTAAATTTTGTTTTGACTGGTGTGTCTTTTAGATTTTTGCGGAGGTTTGTGAATTTTTAGGCAATAAGTACCACTGCGGGGTACGGATTTATGTTTATTGGATCAAGATACTTACAAGTATCCTGGTTGATGTGCTTGTTCTCGTACATTTTAATTAATAGTTCATTTACTTTGTTTACTGTTTGTTCTGGCTTGTTGTGTATAATACTGAGTGTTACGTAATTGCCTTCGCATTCGAGTACGTAATCGTTTGTGTTGACAATAACGAAAAACCGACCCTTGTCGAAGGGTTATTTTCCCAAAATTTGTCCAATGTTTGCAAGCTGGTTTATCGCGATTCTTTTGGCACGCGACATGTTTTGTTTCCTTGTTTGAAAGGGTATCTCTAGAAGTGCGAGTTTAGCAGCTTCAGATAGCTTTCAAGTTTTTGTTTTTTTGTTGTTCGTGGAGTCCAATTTGACTTTCTTTGAATTGGTGTTGTTGCGATTGTTTGTGTCTCACGATGTAGCGTAGTCACATTATACGACTTTATTTGTTGAAATCCTGAGGTGGTTTTATTCTGTTTGGTTTTGTTGGTGTCCGAATGAATTTTAAGGCTTTTGCCTAGTACTATTTTTCGGAGTTTCATAGTTTGAGCGATGATAGGTTGTTGTTGAATTTCATGTTGTTGTCGGCTTTTCTTTGGAAATAGCTGATTTATTTCCACGGCCATGTTTTCTGTTACGTTACTGTGATTGTTTATTTGTATTTGATGTTGTGTTTCAGTTGTTTGTTATGTGTACGATTTTTGTTATTTCTTTTAAGTGTTTGTGTGTTCTATGTCATCTTATCGTATTTTTTGGTAGTTCCCTTTTTGGAGTATTTGGTGGCCCTGAAAAGGCCGCTTGGTATGGGTTTTTGTTAGCGCTTGGCGCGTTTGTTTTGGCGATAAGCCTAGCTTTTTATGCTTCTTTTCGCCGATTCGATGTGCTTGGTGAGTAGGTGTTTGCCGCCTTCTTGTCACTGTTGTGTGCTTACATGGACAGTCTGCATAGCCCTTGAATGTGGTCTCGATTTTGATCAAACTTACAATTTAGGAGTATATATCAAAACTGATAAATGATTTATGTGATTACTGTAGCTATAGATAGGCTACATTCAGGACGGGCAGCGACGGGCAGTAATTAGTAGGCAAAACAGGTGGTTTTCACCGTGGGCAGAACTCGGTGCAATGATACTGAACATTAATAGTAAGCCTGTCACCTTGAAGGTAATGCTGTAGGTGAAACAAGGACACACGATGGTACAAACAACACCACAAGTGAAACGTACACACAGAAATACACGCGTTCCTACGTTGTGCCACCCGGGCCACGCGATTAAAATATGACTGATACTGCTGGATAGTGTTAATTGGGTCGGTAAACAGTCAATTAATAGTTTAATTGACTACCTGGGTGATTGGCAGGTCGTGTCCAACGACGCATATGCAAAGCAGGCCAAAAGACAAAAGCCCCCAAAGTTATTGACAGCTGGCCAGGGGTCACCATGAATACGTAATGAAGCTTCACTACGCAGAAACTGCGTAGTCAAGCCCTTCTTAACCGGTCAAACTCTCTCGGCATTTTCCGGCATGTATTACTGACTTTAATCATTCCATTTATAACTGAGTCTTCTCCTGGCGCTCTATGATTTTTTAATTTTTTTATAGCAAGCAATAACTCATTGTGTTTTATTGGCATATTAAGATACGTATTCAATCTCTTTATTTTTCAAGATCATTAGTTCATGTGAAATACCATTTTCATTGACAGTTGTTGATGAATTGTAAAGTGACTTAAAATATTTTACCCAGTCCTTACAATGTATAGCCTCATCTACAGATGCCCCTGATTTGGAACGAAGATTCTTCAAAATATTCCAATACTCAGTTGAGTTATTATTTGTTGATTCTAATCTGTCTATTAAACATCTGCTATACTGCTTTTTATTAAATTTCAGAAGTTTTCTATATTTTTTCCTCAAGCTGAAATAATTGCATCTTAAAAAATAATCATCGGGATTCTTATCAAAGGCTTTCATAGCGATCTTTAGCTCTTTGCGTAAATTATTACAATCTTGGTCAAACCACTGATTTCTTTTCTTCTTTTTTCCAGGATTGCTGTACTTAATTTTTAAACTTTCTCGGGCTCCTTTAGAAAAAATTTTAGTTAACGTGATAGCTGCTGAGTTCGTATCAACAAGACCTTCATTATATTTCAAAAACTTATCAAATGTATTTGTAAAATCTGAACTTTAATACGGTACGCGCGCGATCTGCAGAAACACGGAGGCAGACCGTACATGTTTTGCAGGGTGGACGTGGGAGCTCTTCGATTTGAGTTGTTTTCTGAATGTTCGTAGTACCCGGTAGTATTAAACCGACAAAATAACAAAAACTATGGTAGTAAAAAGTTAAAATTGTTTGGCATATTCAACTGTGAAGAGAATGCGTATGCAGTCCGGGTTATGTCCATATAGAGGATAGTAGGGTAGAGCCAATGGCGTACCGTTTATCAGGTATATGTAATGAAATTAAGGCAAGAACCAATCACGTACTGTATATGTAACAAGGGTCAAAGGTTACGTTGGTTCACTTTGTTCAGATCGCGATATGACCTGACAGATCCACCGATCGAGTGAGACTGTTGGCTACCCGGAAGTATCTTAGCTCAGTCGATAGGCGACGTTCTACCGTGTTAAAAATTGTAAGATTTCTTCAGGAATAGTTTTCTGAGTTTCTTAACCCTTGACTATATTCGACAAAGAGTTATTGGACGTTTTTCGTTCTCTTTTCCAGCTTTGGTTAACTTCTCGGCGATTGATCCGGCGCACGTTTTTCTGAGCGAAGGGTCGATCGTACCGGGAAATGCATGGTGATCGAAAAAATCGTGCTCCATCGTGCTCCGATGACCGACTAAAACAGTTGACCCATCTTTGCAAAGCTTGAAACATTCTCCATACTGCAGATGGCAAGGTTAAATTGAAATTTGACCAAAAGTAGGCGATATTTGGCGACAAATAACTTACTGTAGATTTACAAGGGTCAAATGCTGATTTCTAGGAGCCGTACCCGGCCAGGAAATTCATCCAAATAAGTGATTTTCAATGTACTAACCACTTGTGTCGGTCACCATCTCGGCCGCACTGAACATTGTGCGTAACGTCTACATCTAAAAACTACCCAGTGCTAAAAATAAAGGGCGAAATCAAGCCGAAAAGTTCCAAACTCGTTGCAATGTACGAGCCAAGGTTTGCATGGTTAATTATTCATGACGTTAGCGGCGGCAGGTTCGCTGATTGGTCAATCGTAATATCCTCTCTATGGACATAACCCGGACTGGTATGCAATCATATTGCTTTGTTGCGAGTGGCAGACTTCTCCTGGCCGAGTCCCACTGCACTGGCCGAGTTGGTCGGCACCATCGGCGCTGGCGATGGCCGAGTTCGCAACTGCCCGACTTCTCCAGTTACCCAATGGAATATTGGTAGCCAATGCCTACGAGGACTACCGCGAAATTGTAACCCAAGCATCAAATATAAATATAACATAAGTTGGATTGACAACAGTAAAATATGTGATATTGTGCAATCTTTGGGCCTAAACAATTTGTAAACGTGAGCAAGGCGTCAGCGGAATGCAACACGTTCCTCACTTTTAAGCGGCCATCTTGTCTTCTGATGGCGGGACGGTGTACGACTTACGAGGCCAAAGCAGTGATTTGCAGGGCATGAACAAGAATAAAACTAAGTTAGGGGGCTTAAATAATGATTAGACTGTCTAACTATGTAAAATATTCACAAGAATCAGCTGTGCATGTAGTTGCGGCTGAAAAGTAGGCCTATGTTTAGCGAGCCATAGATCGACAATACACACATAGCACCAAAAGTAAGCCGTAGAAGTTGATAAAAATTCATAGGCACAAACTTAACTGCTTTATATGACCATAGAAACGTCTCTGACATCGTTTGTTGGAAAAAATGGGCTGAAATTGCCCCCAAAAACAGGAAAAATCACACTAACGGTCAAGTAGAACAGCGCCCTCATCACTTCCATTTGAACGAAATTCTAATATAAATATGCAAATAGGGGTATCTCCGCTCAAGCTGGGTAGTGAGCGCGTGGCGTGACAGCGATGTCGCGCGCGCGCGACGACCGTTGGCATGGCAACTCTAAAGGTAAACTAACAAAATGGCGTCCCCTCTCCGCGTGAGCTCCGTGCCGTACGACGATCGAAATCAGGATAGATTTAAAGCTGAGCACAGTTTTTGATTGGTTACAGTTGTAATAGCATATTTCACCTTAAAATGTTCCTTCTGTATGACGATTTTTGTATCCCGGTGTCTTTCTTCTTGGGTTTCATTGAGATATGGACGACTTGCAGCGATGTCGCTCGTGATGTCGACAGCTTCGTCGTATACTTTACGAATGAAGCCTGTTCACATAAACATTCTGATATTTATGCGCAAGGCGTAATAAATAAAGCCTCAAAATTTAAGGTTTTTCGTTCTATTAGTAAAAATTCCCTAAAATTATGGGCATTGGTATATGATAAATCGGTTATTACCCAATACCGCCTGTTCCTTGTGTCGTATCAGCATTCGTGTCATTTGTGCTGTGTCAGACAGCAAACAAATTTTGAGACTTTACTTTATTACGCCTTGCGCATAAATATCAGAATGTACATGTGAACAGGCTTCATTCATAAAGTAGCCTATACGACGAAGCTGTCAACATCACGAGCGACATCGCTGCAAGTCGTCCATATCGCAATGAAACCCAAGAAGAAAGACACCGGGATACAAAAATCGTCATACAGGAGGAACTTTTTAAGGTGCAATGTAACCGATCAAAAACTGTGCTCAGCTTTAAATCTATCCTGATTTCGATCGTCGTACGGCACGGAGCTCGCGCGGAGAGGGGACGCCATTTTGTTAGTTTACACTGAGAGTTGCCATGTCAACAGTCGTCGCGCGCGCGACATCGCTGTCACGCCACGCGCTCACTACCTGTTCGGGGAGACCATGCACAGTGCCGACGCCGTGCCAACGGCAGAATGTTCGCTAGAACTTGACCAAAAAAATACCGTGGCAAAACATTTCAAGACTCAACATGTTATTTCCGTATTTTGCAACCAGTAATACCCGTCTTCCCCGAAGCCCTTCAAGTTTTTACGTCGGCGACGTCGCTTCGCAGGCGGGGAGCGGCAGCCATTTTGTTGTTTACGTTGTTTACCAACAAACTGCTAATGTAGTTCGGGAAAGCTCTAAAACTGATGACGTTCATCGTGCTATCTCGACGTTTTATACCGTGAAATATCACGGCTGATATTTTACGGTGAACGTCACTAGGATGCAACAATATAGGCATGGGTAGGCCTATAGGATAAGACACAGGAACAGGCGATATTGGGTAATAACCTCTAAATATATATATATATATATATATATATATATATATATATATATATATATATATATATATATATATATATATGTATACATACGCACATATCACACACATACACATATATAATATATATGTATATATTCATATTCATATATTCATATATATATATATATATATATACATATACATATATATATATATATATATATATATATATATATATATATTATATATAATTTATATATATATTTATATATGAAATATGAATGCTTGTTTATCTCTTCTCGGAGGGGTAGCGTGCTCAATGCAGGATTGCAGAGAGAGAGAGAGAGAGAGAGAGAGAAGAGAGAGAGAGAGAGAGAGAGAGAGAGAGAGAGAGAGAGAGAGAGAGAGAGAGAGAGAGAGACAGACAGACAGACAGACAGACAGAGACAGAGACAGAGAATGAAGGAGAGAAGTAAAATTGCCAAAAAATTGCAAAACCAGTAAATAAACGACAACACTTATTAACTTGTCATATGAGTTTCATTTATGTCGGCATAGCACAACCTAAACATGTCGACTAACTTTAACATAAGCTCATAACCAGGTTAAAGCATAGACCCATTTTAAGGGGTCTATGGTTAAAGACGTAAGTATGCCATGTTGCCATACTTAAAACTCGCCGCCTCTTGAGTTACAAGACAAAGGATCGCTGAACCTCTCAAATGAAATGTCAAAATAGCTGACATATCTAGACTTGTACTCTATCGTTTACGATTAGTGACATCCGTTTTATTCAGGTCAAGTCGTTCAGTCTGTACTAACAAATAATCTAGAACGCCTCCGACGCGTTTTCTCTGACGTAAGCGTGACTTACGTATAAGGTGTTTACGCTCTGTCTCTGATCGGCTTGTGACAAAGTTAGATGCGTGGTGCACCGAATGATAAACGCATTTGGGTCCTGCGACTTGCTCGTTGGTCCCGACTGAGTCGCTAACGCTGCTCTCTCAGTCCCGTTTGCTCTATGAAAGATCACGCGTGTTCAGAGCTTTCCGTATTTTCAGTTAATTTGCCATTCGAGGCAAGACAGACATGAAAAAATCATCAAAATTAGACAGTAACATCATCCATCTACTTCGGACAACCACCCTACATTAAGATAAAACAAAGAAAACCTTTAACACAAATAGTTAGCCACTTGACAAAATGGAACAGTCACGACTGTTCAGTGATGTTAAAACAGTCAGCCAACGTTGAAATGATCATATTATAAAATTTAATTAACTGTAAAGGCAATGATATTCTTTATCATAAAGAGTTCATCTACCTTCAAAGTACTTGTTTGTAAAATGATATCTTCATATATCTTTATTTTATTGGCCTGGTTTCATGTCATCGCCAGCATTTTGCAAAAGCTGCAGCAACAGTCGCTGAATTTGCGGAAGGAGACTTCCGACTAAAGCGTTGGATCTAACGAGATCAATTCAATCCAGAAGATACTTTTGCATTGTGTATTCATTTCCAAACTATGATTGTGTCGACCAATTCTTCTTAACATTTTAAACTCGCTTTAAGTATTTCAGAATCCACGTTCGCCAAGAATACTGTTAACTGTCACAATCCAGTGAGACTTAAGGTAGTATGCGCCTCAGAGCGAGCGAAAGTGAAAGACTTAAACTTTTGCTCAAACTTTCCTCAAGGAATATTTCAATCATTCTCCTTCAAAATCAATAAAAATCGGGGGGTCATCGTGCAAATTTTGGTTCTAGAGAAACAAATTTCCCAAGATTTACTGATATTTGAAATTCAAAACGGCCGCCATCCCTGACTTAACTCTATGGAGAAAAATAAAGTTTCCGATTTTCGAAAAACTAAGACGGTGAAAAGTTTTCTTACACATAGAGCTTTAAAATGAACCCCCATAAGTGGTAGATCAGAAAAGAATTGAAAAAGTTTTAGAGTCCGAATATCTGTCCCCGAGGCGCATTCTACCTTAAGTGATATTATTGTATCCCACGGTATTAAAAATCTTAACATAATACATGATAGTATGGTCGTTTGAATGTTCTTCTTTTCAGGACACAATCAATGCCGTGACTGCTCAAATCACCACAAGTCGCAGAGGAAAAGATTAATTGTCCTTCGACAGTCCTAGATTACACTCCTATGTAACAGAATCAGTGTGATAAGTACCTCAAAATTTACTCTGGACACCAACAGGGAGATGAATCCGTTTGGCCCTTGCTAGACTCCAAGTAAGTGCTTTTTAGTCTGGCTGGTTTGTTTTATAATGATTTCTATAAATCTACCTCTGTAGGTGAAAGTTGAGCACCAATATATACACCCTCTACAATCTCCATCAAACCATTACCAAGAGTAGCCATTCTATGCTTTTATTTCCATGGAGCGAAATGCGATTTAGATTTTACATTGTGTGTTCAATATAAAGGACTGGTCGATTCCGATAATAACCTTTGGGCACCTCTTCCCTGAGGTAGAATCGCTCAAAGAAGTTTGGAATCTATAACTTACAGAGATTTTTCGAAGCTTATGGAGTAAATAAAGTTTTCACTGGCTTAGTTCTGTGAAAATCAACTATTTGTCCACCCCTCAATGGTGTTAACACAGATATAGAGGCCGTTTTAAAATTCAACTGCCGGTAAACATTGATTAATTCGTTTCTCTAGTACACTGTCCCCACTGAGATTTTGCACAGCGATCTCAGATTTTTATTTGAAAGGAAAGGGTTAAACTTTCCTAACGGAAAGTTTGAGCAAAAGTTAAAATCTTTCAGTTTTGAGGCCAGAACTACCCCACAGCTAAACTACCAGTGACTTGAATTGTACTTTCCATCATTTTGTACAAATTGTACGTTGTCGGCAAGTCTCATGGCTCGTATATCAAATACTTTAGGGGAAAAAAAAGAAATGATACTTTTGATATAGAGCGGAAATAATGTAAATATTCTCGACAGTAACAGATAATGGCCCATTAATTTTGCAAGCACGATTTTTAACATCATGGACAATAAAGAATGTAAAAGTAATTAATTTTCAAAGGTATAGTCGCTACGAGGATATAAAAATCACCAAACATCGATATAAACCTTTATTTTTACTGTTAATAGCAATTGTAAAGTTACTGAGAGTTGCAAACAACTAGTGTGAGAATGTTGGCGCTAATTTTGGGAACAAGCAAATTTAAGATGTTTCCGTCGTCCAAGCATCGTTGTACAAGTTATACATGGCATTCAATACCATTCTAGATATGTGGCTTATTAGCTTTTACGAGAGGGGAGCTCTGTCTGTTAAATCAAAAGCTTTTTATGGTCAATAAAGCACAGTAAACTCTCTTGTGACGAAACAAACAAACAAATCAATGATACAAATTTAGTACAACGATATGATCAATCGTGCCCTTGCCTTTATAAACCCGAGCAGTGTTCTCTGCCAATAACACTCATACTTCAATGTACCAACTTGGGTTAGCATTGTGGACAGGTGTGAAGCGATTTTTTTCAAAAAAACCCTGAAAAATTAAGTGATGATTTATCTTGATGTGAAACATCACAGTTAGACGATCATGATCACTCGACAAAGCAAGCTATAGCACAGGACTTGATATTATCTCCCACATTGACTTGCCCCATGTCGACTCCAATAGCTCAAGATGAGGACGGGCTCTATTTAATGCGTACAAGTCCTTAATAACTTGGGGAAAAACCTAATTGCATTGCCAAGATCTTATAATGAATTTTCCTAGAGGCTGAGATGTGACATGACATTTTAATTCAACCCATTGTCTGAAAGATCTCTCGTCCGTGCACGTTTGGATTCCGGCAAGATGATTCTTCAAACCCATCACTCTCGAGGGGCGCAGTTTCACCTGATCAATATTTCACAAACCATTAAGCTGCCTTTCTTCAAAATTTAGTTTTCATGTTACATTAACTTTTTTTCTCTTTGTTGTGTACGATGATGCAGGACGTGCTGAATTGCTCATCTCATCAAGCAGTCTGACAGATCCTGATGTCTAGTGCGGTGATGTCCCCGCGCAGGTGTCGTGTGGCCCTTCTTTCTGAAGATGACTGGATTGTATGATAGATCCGTTGGGAAGCTGAACGAGTGAGACTCGTACGGAGGAAATGATTAACGTGACCCTCTGAGTTTCCACAGTAGTCAGACCTAATGCCTACATGACTGCAACCCCATTTTTGTAACGATTCATATCACACGCTTTTTCGATTTTGCAGCCTGCTGGAAATTTAGTCGGCGGACCACAGAGGCGATGTTGCCATTACAGTAACTGCCCATTCTTGCTTTATGATCTGGTAAAATGTTTTTTTTTTCTAGCCATAACTTCAAGGTGTAAACATGTAGATTCTTTTCTCCAGTAATCGTTGAACTTTTTTTTCAAACAAACAAACTTGTATGAGTGTCAGGGCAATGACCTGAAATGATCAAGTTAAGTTAGTGAACGTCTTCCATGCGTTTTTACTCCGTGTCGAAGGAGAGTTAGCTATCATCAAAATATTTGGTTGACCTTTTCATCTTAAGAGCACTTCAGTTTAAGTGGCTGTTCAGAAACAAATGTCATTTGCCCGTGTTGATGGAAAGGCAGTTTCTTATAGGCGTTTTTATTCATTTCAATATGTCACTAAGTGCGTTTTCTGTTTATACCTTCCAGTCATAGTTTTGAATGAAACTATTAAAACCAACAATTTCACGCACAAACACTTGGACCCGATCCCCGCGGCACCGCTAAAACATTTTATTAAAAATATTCTGAATTCGATGCAGATGATAAAGTCTCTCCGAAGTTAGGGCAAAGGTAAGTTGTATAGTTAGAGACATGTTGGCATACACTGCATTGGATTCACCTTCATGTAGAATCGCGTTCTTACATTCATGTGGCTATAAGCCGACGGGTCATTGTATCAACCTTACCACTATCAGTTATCGTTCATCTGCTATTTACACTGAGTCTGGTGTACCCATGGGAACAAATCGTAGCCTCATTTCCGAGGCAAAGGTCTTCTTTGGATTAATTTATTGATTAATATCGTCAGAAAATTAATGCGCACACACGTGTCGGCGACCCGGTCACCGTATATGTCTTTCAGGGAACCTAGACGTTGTACAACTGCCCACTGAGCATAATTTTCTTATCAATTTCCAGAGCGGAAATCAGACTTTGTTTTAAAGTTAAATTGGTGCCCAGTGATTCCTCGTTTCCTACATTCTCACGATCTGATTGGTCTGCACAGGAAAATATTCTCAACTAAATGCGATTTTAATCCCCCTTCAGCCTGAATGCGTGAAAATAGACCCTTACATAGTTTTAAAAAAGCTCTGAGACAGCTTTGCTTCTAGGAGAAAGAGATATAACTCGCTCTGTCTTGATAAAATTGATATTTCAAATCAAACGAGTGGTTGGTCGATCTGTCTTCTCTCTAAAGGTCACTAATGAATATAAACCAAATGCGCCGAGAGTGGTTTCCAGCCTAGGGGGAGAGACTTCGATACTCAATATTACAACGCTTGACAGGATGCAAGCTATTACCAGATTTGTTTATTGTATCCTGTTTCCTACAAATGACCTGCGATGTGTGTAGGAAGTTGTGAGTGATTGAAAGATTCCGCTGTGGTAATTAGAGTAGGACAATAAAAAGAATGTGCAGTTGACTCTCCTTCCGGTGGCCAGTAATCTTTTAAGTTTTAAGGACTGTGTTTGATATTCTGAAATATTTTTCATTTTTCTCATAAATCACGCGAATGAGTTTTAATGTAACAACCCGTGGTGTGATGTAATGAGCTGGTCGTGTTGTCGATTTCCCAATCTTTATATGTTGCCTTTCTCGTAAACATTATTATTGTAGACCCCTGTACTGGAGCTCGATTAACCTTTTTATGTACTGTTTAGCATTTTAGGCTGTTTGTAAAATACAATATTTTTGTTCTCTACTCAATCTAATCGAAATACATCAAGCGTTGTCAACACGACCTGTATGAATGTGACGTCAGATGCAATTGTCTACAACTGTTGTTTAGCCAATGTCAACATGACAATGCGTATTGTCCACAATACAAGAATGATACTTACCTTTTCAGCATGTCTTAAGGAGAAAAGACAAAATATATTACTTTTTTTTCTAAAAAATATGCTCGAAAGTTACAACTTGAAAAAATAAAGTACTACTATGGCCATTGGTCTTGCAGGACATCAATGCCGTAGCCCAGAGTGCGGGGAAATTCAAAATAAGTCTAGACATGTCATAATTTATCTCATTTTAATATTTTACATATGCATGGCAGCACCTTACTGTATCTGTGTATATCCATGCCTGCGCGACTGTTTCAGCCTGTGGAGTGTTGACGTAATTAGTGAGGAATCTGACGACACCAGACATGAGCAGTGATGTAAGTTTCATAGGAAAGGCACTGTATGAAATGTACATGGGATCTTCTTGAACTGACAACGGAGAGTAGTACACCAGTGTACTTCAGTATGGAGCATTGTGCGACGGGGGTATTAACTTAGGTTATCTCGTTTTCTCCATACTTTTGCCTAAGTTTCCCCTTGCTTTCTGAAAAAAATAAAGCAAGTGATCCCAAGCAATAAATAAGGGAACAACAAACCGATGAACTTTAAGCGAAGCATATCGCAGGTTTTATCAGAGCTATTCGGGGTCACTACATTCTGTTGAATATGGTACTGGGGCTGTTAGAGGACTTGTGATAGAGGAACAATGCAATTTTTGCTAAATGATAATATTTGCACAAATAGATCAGACGTCTTGAAGTAACATGAAAGAGTGAAAATGAACGTAAGACAAGTGTAACCATAGACCCTGGGTCTATGGTGTAACGTTGTACAGCCATAAAAGTATCCCCAAATAGTTTCAATCGGGTTTATCTAAAACGTGAAATACGCGACAGTAGATATACTGCACTAGGTACAATGTGCACCATCGGTAATGAGTTATTATAATTACATCTACATGCATATGGAGTACTCATAAATGAATACTTTTAAGGCGCGTTTAAAGGGAGGCGGTCGTCAAAGGTTGCCAGGGACCCCTACGACCGATGTAAACACTGTATCTAGGGTAAGTTGGCCATTGTTGAAAGTTAATTAAAAACATGTTTGTTAACAATTAATATTGTAAAATTTCAGTGTTTCAGCTATGTTGACGTGATGCATCTAGATATCCTGCATGAAATGCATTGTTTGTAAATAAGAAAGTCGCACATGCGCAGTTCCGACGACCGCTCCCTTTAAAGCTACAGATGTAGTCTGAACAGAATAGTGCATTAAAGTGTGTCGTTGTAGTTGCTCATAGAAAGTACATTCCCACACACTGTCAACACAAATTTAATGCACTGAAGCTCAGCAGCAAAGTTAAGCTCAGTTGTCACGTCCTCTTAAATTGTCATTTCTTTTCTCGTTTAGTCTGGTTTATTGGCTGTATGACTTTGTAACTGAGGCATAGATTGGTTCTCTCGGTGACGTGTGTTTGTTTAGCTGTGTGGGCCGTGGCTGCTGCCGGTTTACGTACATAAGATGTACATTCGTGGACAATTTCGCTTAACTACTGATCAAACATTGCCGATTTGTAATAAAAGAGCGCGTCGATAAGGAGGTGCTGGCACTTAGCGCGCACGGCCCAGATATTAATTTCGGAAAGCCGAAAATGTGCATTTCGGGTTTGATAATTGGTTGCAAAGCCAATCACTCGGTACATTTTGGGAAAATCAGTAATTTTGTATGATTTAGCACATCCATAAGTAGCCCTCTATTTAAGGACATTAAACTGACACACTCACACTTTCCCTTCGAGTTTTATATAACGTGTTTTATTCAACACCATCATGTGGATGTTATTTGAAAGAATTTACGCAACGAGGTCGGCATCGATCGCATACACCACGTGATCACCCTGGCGCCTGCGAGAGCACTTTCGCTAGATTTATCATGTCAGTAGCTTAGGGCGTCTGTCCACAGAATATGTTTTGTGTCATTTCACTTCTGTTATAGAGGAAGCAAGATGGGACAAGGGACCCCTACGTTGAGAAAATTGGACTCATTAAACTTAGAGGAATAGGGTTTTGCCAATAGTTATGCGAACAAAAAAACTCACCCCTGCAGTCAATTATGTGACAGTAGCTACCTTGCAAACAAGTCACGTTCGATATCATCGTCTGTAAGAAATGATGTAGCGGGTATGCGTGCCAGCATATGGGTGAACTGTCACTGAGCGGCGACACGTTAATTGCCTGTGCGTATAAGAGACATTGGGCAGTGAAACCTGACAGGGCAATTTCAGAACTGTGTATTAAAATATTGGACAGTGGTTCTGAAGATAATTATTTCGTTTATTGATAGGGTTCTTGACTTCTGTCATGTTCTCCCTGTTGACAATGATTTTTTTCTCCTCTAACAGGCTGAATGCTTCCGTGTTTTTAAATATTTGACTATCTATTCATCCTCACACTGGGCTTCTTGTCATGCTAGCTCATGAAGCAGAGACTTCGCTCCATGTCCAATCCTTACCAGCATCCACTCTCTTTGCAATTGTTCCTCGATCCCTATGGCGGCATTTGCTGCACGCAGCCCTTCTAGGAGCTTTTAAAGCCCCTGACTCGCCTTAACTCACACAAAGATGTACACATAAAAGCAAGAGAGAGTGAACATTCATTGGATGCAAATTTTGCCACGTGCGTAACCAATTAGCGTTGAAGCAAACTAACCCCCAACGGTGTTGCTAACGAGTTGGACGTTGATGTAGACATTATGATTTGTATTGTGGGGGATTATGATCTCAGCCTGATCTTATGCTCTTAAAAAAAGAAGCTTTCGCCCTTTTCTTACGTATAAAATGTTGTCCAAAAGAGAGTGTTGCTATCAGCTATAGATTGTACTATTTCATGTGTCAACTTCTTAAGGAAGTATCTGGCAGGTTTGAATTATAATTAAATTATTCATTAAAAGTCCAGAGTCCTCTCCAATACGAGGATGTCATTGTTGATACAGCCACACACTGGCCTTTTCTAGAGCTTTTGCGTAATTAATCCACAAACAAGATGATAAGCCGACTCATATGATTGATCAGCAAGGTGTCCCTTTGAAAAATATTCACAATTCGCTCGGCGCAAAAAGCTACGAATATCACGTTTTCTCCTCTTCTTATAATCTCGTTACAGTCTGCATGATGTCTGTTGTTATGCCAGTGTCGTATCAAAATTGATTGAAAATTGAATGCTGTAATGCTACCTGGCAGACTGAAGACGTCGCAGAGTGTAAAGCAATCAGGGTATAACGCCTCGACCCCATGATTAAAAAAAATCAAAAAACATCGGAAGTTCAATACTGAGACGGTTTATTGCCTCACATGTGTCTCTCGCCAATAATTTTCGTCCCTCGGTTACACGTGGATTCACCCAGCCACGGTCAATGAAGCCATTCACCTATAGCTAACATATACGCAATGAGTGAATATGACGAGTAATTTGATTTAGAATCGTTTGTGGAAAGCTGTGTCTAATAATTTGCCCGGTACCTTCAAGAACACACAGGAAGTATCATAAGAGCGATGATGACCCGTTCCTGTTTGGCGACGTGCTTCACTCCTTAATAGCTGACAACACAAATGCCGTATGTTCTCCATAACATCCTCTACACGCATGTATTCGGAAACAGTTCTGCACAGCGTGGTACGATGGTCTCATACTATTCACCAAAGACCAATATTTCAAGTAGATTAATGCCCTATTTGAGTTGTATTGTGTGTAGTGAATCGATGATAACACCGTTGACTGATCTCGGTCTGTTCCCACCTGCCAAATTTCTCTTGACCGCCCACCAGGTCATTCAGGGAAACTTCCGGTAGATGGATAACAGGGAGTGTAATTGACATAGTATTTCACAGAGGACGTGGGCCTGATTTCCTGGTGGTAATACAGATATATTATGAACTCCATTTATCCTAAAGTATGATTGATACAGGTGTTATTTGGTGAGAGAAAATGTGTTGGTTGACATTAGAGTAGGTTTGACAGCCATATGCTGGTAGGATGTGTCAATGGTTCTACTCCGGAATAAAAAGGACGCGATGCATACGCCGTTCTACATACTCAGTACGCCCAAATAATCACGTGATGCCGGTACAAACAAACCCACATGTGTACTAACGCGTATGGAAATACACGTACGTCTGTGCGCGTTTGCGCACATGGCTTTGTTTGTACCGTGGTCGATTCGAATTCCGGGTTGGCCTATGTAAGCGCGACCCCTTCGCTTGATGTTTTTTTGTACTCTCAGGGGCGAAGTCACTACCATTACAGTCAGTGCACCCCAACTTCAAACTTTTAACTGTGACAAGAGTGTGATTTTACTACACATGGATCATGTTTGAAACTTGTGCCGGATGTATTGCAATGATGTGTCACGTTTGCAAAATCACTGTCGTGAAGAAGCTGTTGAACGTTTGCGCGTCACTGCATATATCTCCATCTTCGAACAGAAACAACTTGAATAGCTGACAGAACACGGGAGATAAATATTCTTGAGGGCGCACTAGCCTGAGCTCTTTCTCATTGTAAAATTACAGTAAAATGCTTCCTTGATTTTTACTTCGTTTAATCAAAGTTCAACTCTGTCTTCTATATGTCTTGTTTTCTCTGTTTATTTACTGTTATATTATAACGGTTTTTCATGCTGACGGTGGACATGCCATCCATCAGGGTCTCATTCCGAGAATGAACTTTAGTTTTTCACGACAAACCAC